>NC_139945.1:54022835-54047835 GCF_963454915.1 Gymnoscopelus microlampas
AATGGCCTGCACACACACACACACATGCATCTCCGTAAACAAAATCCACATTATTTGGCTTCATCAATGTGTGCAGACTACAGAGCCTTTGTAAGATTACATGAGAGAGTGCACGGTCTCATGCCGACATAAACATTGAGTTGACCGGCGCTCTGCAATGCACAGACACACAAACAGGATGCTTTACAGTTACGATACACAAAAATCTTTCATTTACGCCCATGTATACATACAGTATATTTGGTGTGTGTGCGTGTGTGTGTGTGCGTGCGTATATGTGTCTCTCTCTCTCTCTCTCTTCCACACACACCTGCAAACAGCGCTCTGTGCTTGATGACCTTCCCCTCCACCTCTTCTCGTCTGCTGCTGGACGTTGTCATGGTGATACGAATCTGCTCGGCCTGCAGCTGGCGCAGCAACGGTTTGGGCAGGTTCTTCCACACCCCGCAGATCTGTAACACGCACACACACACACACACACGCAAAGTCAGGCAGGTCAATTATAGTCGTGTCCTTGCATGTGAAACCTCATGTCAAGGCAGAGGGTTAGTGTGTGCGTGTGTGTGTGTCCTGCCATAGTTACGAACTGAAAACATCGGCATATTTCTCTGTCTCTCTCTCTCTCTCTCTCACACACACGCGCACACACACGCGCACACACACACACACGCACACACACACACACACACATGCACACATCTGTCCAAGACATCAGGCCCAAGGCCACAAATGGGAACCTTTGGCATTAAAACTGTGTGTTGGCCCTTTTGAGACGAGTGGGGCCACACACCTCATAAGTCAACGTCCAGGAGTAATCTCCCATTTTAATTATACCAATACGCCCTCCTCCTCCTTCTCATCCTCATCCTCCTCTTCCTCAACAGTGATGTCAGGGGTGAAGAATCCCTGTTTGAAACAGTCCCGTTCAACCGACCCCCCCCCCCCCCCCCCCCACTCACCCCGGACTGTTCTCTCCAAGGCCCTCTGGTGCTTGACATCGGATAGGGGGCATTTGTCTAAAAATAATAAAGAGCCAATTTGTGGGGACCTACGGTATATTTAGGGGGCTCCTGCTCACATAAGATGCCTGGCCTGAAGCAGGAAGTGGTGTGTGCTGGTGACACAGCCAGGCCCCTGGTGAGTGTGACACACACACACACACACACACACCCCGATACCGAAACACACAGATATGCACTCAGTAAACTCGTCTGTGTTAAGTTAAAGTTTTTGGACCCGTATAAAAGTACACACACAGGCTTAAATGAACACTTAACGTAGGATTTTTCTGTGCACACACACATTTCCATTTGTATGTGGATACATAGTAAACAGCCACTCATGCACACTTGCACATCCCTCTCTCTCTCTCTCACTCTCTATCACTTCCCCTCGCTCATCCCCTTTCTCTTCCTCTTCCTCTCACTCCCTCTCTCTCGCTTTCTCTCTCTCTCTCTCTCTCTCCCCCCTCTCTCTCTCTCTCTCTCTCTCTCTCTCTCTCTCTTGTTTACTCTAAGTGGTTGTGACAGTGTCGTGTGTCTTCCCAGTCAGGCCACTTGCACAATTTCACTTGACCCATTAAAATCAACAGTTTACTGGCCAGCACTACAGCGCTGGGACTGCGGTGTGTGACTGTGTGAGTGTGTGCGTGTGGGCTGTGTGTACTGTGTACGTCCGTGTTTACTGCAATCAAACTGTGTTTGTGATGTTCGAAGAGCAATGAGGCGAAGAGTCAATAGTGTGTGTGCTCGCACACGCATGTGTGTATTCAAGTGCGTGTGTGTATACGTGTGTGTATATATGTGTGTGTGTGTGTGTGTGTGTGTGTGTGTGTGTGTGTGTGTGTGTGTGTGTGCGTGTGTGTGTGTGTGTGTGTGTGTGTGTGTCTGCTGCTGCTGTTTATTATTACAGGTTGAGTTATGAGGAAGTGGTCAGACTTTGAGTCGAGAGTCACGGAGAAAGAGCGTTTATCATGGAGATACTTAATCTCCCTGTCCCTCTCTGGGGACCACATACACATATACACACACACTCACCGTCCAGGGCTCATTTTATAACACAACCACACACACCACTGATGTCCACGTTTTCACACCCATAACCACGCACGCAAACACACACTTGCACGCACACACACACACACACACACACACACACACACACACACACACACACACAGACAAGCACAGCCGCAGCGGAAGTGGGATGTGTGTCAATGTGGTCAAGTAACCTTACCATGTCTGACTGTCCCTTGGGAACCTTGTATTCGAAGGCTGTGGTCCCGTCCGAATCGAGGAAGACAATTTTAATGGGACGGCTCATCCTGGACAGCAGGAGAGAGAGAGACAGAGAGAGAGAGAGAGAGAGAGGGGGGGGGGGGGTACCATTTTAATACAGGGTATATAACAGGACAATACAGTACAGGTATAATACAATACAGGAGGATATTGTTAGGAGAAAGTGCGTGTGTGAGTGAGTGCGTTACCTCTGGTAGGTGATGGAGAAGGCCAGGCTGGTTCTGGTCAGAGTGAAGCGGGCTCGGGCCACTCCGCTGGAGCTGGGGAGCCACGAGTCCCTGGCTCCAGTCAGCACGGCTACGAAGTCTATAGCAGCAGGAGAGAGAAAAACCATTCATATTAATCAACACACACAGACATACTGTAAACTGCTCAGTGTTCATTTAACTCACACTCCTACACTCCCAATGTTACAAAGGGATATATTTGATAAATGTTTCTTATGTACCTGCTATATATCACTTTTTATTTATTTATTTGGGGTGTATGTCTTAGTCCAAGACCAAGACTATACACTAAGATTTTGTGTATGTTTGTGTACGGTTCTGTACGTAGTAACGTATGTGGATATTTGTCATTCCATCTTTGAGTACTCTGGTCATGCCTCAATTGAGAGCCTATTAATCACCTGGTTAAGGAAGCTCTGTGTATGTGTGTGTGTGTGTGTGTGTGTGTGTGTGTGTGTGTGTGTGTGTGTGTGTGTGCGTGCGTGCGTGCGTGCGTGCGTGCGTGCGTGCGTGCGTGCGTGCGTGCGTGCGTGCGTGCGTGCGTGCGTGCGTGCGTGCGTGCGTGCGTGCGTGAGCATGCGTGTTTTCCTCACCTGTACGGCTCTCTCCAGGACCCATGTCCTCAGAGCTGAGGTAGGAGCGGTCGTTGTTGTAGGCCTTGTCTTCCTTGCCCTTGTCCATGTGTCTGTCCTTGCCATGTCCCTTCCCATCGAAGAAGTCAAGGCCGTCCATCTCTGATGGCTTCTCGTCTTCTGGAGAGGAAACAGAATGGAATGAGACATGTTCTTAATGGCTTCCCTGTGTCGTCAGTTCTTGGAGGCCATGGAGCCGTTTAGGAATTTGAGGAATTAAAATGTGTCCAGTTTTCTAAGAGAGTCTAAATAAAACAGCATAGACAAAAACGATAAACATTTTCATGAGAAATAACGTTTTAGTAAAACATTATGTCTTCGATGTTGTTCCTTTTTCTGGTCATTGTTTCAAACGTGGCTCAAAGATGTGGAATTCATTTGAGTCACTTCTGGAGTAAATTCACATGCTTTTGTCTTCACATGCTTGTTTGGCTTGTAAACAGAAAATAAAGTCACGAAAGGGAAAGACCCGTTTAATCGACTCAACATGATGTGTAAAACGTGACAGTAAGGTGTCACGTGCTGTCAAGCATATCAAATTTCAGACTGAGAAGAAAAAGAAGGTTTCAGATCCATTCAATAACAAAGACAGTAGTTAAGTGATAATAGTGCGCCATGACAAATTGTTTTGACATAAACATCAGGTTAATTAGCCTTGGACTCAACAGCAAATAAGGGGCTAGCTTTATCTCGCTGTCACTTTGCGCAAACGTGAGTAGCTTTTGTTTTTGCATAAGAAGACACAACAAGTCATGTGCCCAGTTTTTGAGGCTGTTTTTTGTTTTAAGTGTCTGGAGCATATTATGATGGGAAAAAAACTGTTGAGAGAACTATGGTCTGTCATGCTCTGCCCACCTCTCTCTCCTAAAACAAAACCTATGGATTGCAGCTTGCTGCTAAAGTAATTGCCCCTGTAGAGGCTGCTCTCTCTGTCTGTCTGTCTCTCTTTCTGGCTGCGTCTGTCTCACCCTGCCAGAGGTAACTGGGGCTGAGGCGCACAGGGTGAATTAGGAGTGACAGCGGAGTGCGATCCCAACAATGACCCGCTGTTCCACACACGTCGTCCTGATGTAATGTGTGCATATTCCAACCGCTTGCTCACACAAACACACACACACACACACAAAAAAACACAGACATGCACTCACACAGTGACACACGCAGAGGCCCCCGTGCAGTAGCCGCCGTGCACACCGTGACGTGGGTAAACACACACACACACACACACACACACACACACACACACACACACACACACACACACACACACACACACACACACACACACACACAGACCGTTAGTCGCCAATAGTTTTCCCTCCAGGAACACTTAGCTAGACTGTCTTTTATTTGCTGCATCTCATTTTCTCTGTCTGTCTGTCTGTCTGTCTGTCTGTCTCACACACACGCACATGCACACGCACACACACACACACACCGTATATGATCCAGGGCTTCTGCACAGTATCACTCTCACTTCCTCCCTCTCTGCTATATAGTATCCTCAGGTGCTCTACTTATTTCATATGCTCATATGTGTACATATAGGTATGCACACACACACACACACACACACACACACACACACACACACACACACACACACACACACACACACACACACACACACACACACACACACACACACACACACACACGTTTTCCAGCACTTACACAAACACCCGACCGGAGTCAATGCCAAAAACTAAGGCAAACACTCACTCGACCACACACACACACATGCTTGAACCTTTCCAATTCCTGCTACCCACAGACAGACCCACCTACACACACACACACACACACACACACACACACACACACACACACACGCGTGTGCACAGCTGAATGCCGTCCGAGTGATGGAGGCCATGGCGCTTTACCTTTACTTTCCATTCCATTACCAGACACAGAGAAGAAAAACACGCAATCTGCTGAATAACCACACAGCATTAAGACTGGCGTGTGTGTGTGTGTGTGTGTGTGTGTGTACACAGCTGCGTGCATGACCACACAAACAATTCTAGGTGAAATAACATGTGTAGTAAAGGTAAGTGGCGCTGAGGGACTAAAGGGAAAAGAGTTGTTTCTGATTGGCCCTCTTTAGAGAAACACTCTGCTTGATCCAGTCCAATAGGAAACCAAACAACGCAGACTGTAGCTATCAGCTCAGAGATACATAAGGTACCATGAAAGGCAGGAGAAAGAAAGAAGGAAAGGAAGAAAGAAAGAAAGGAGAAAAGAAAGAAAGAAAGAAAGAAAAAAGAAAGAAAGGGAAAACTGCAATCATGCAATTATATTGCATAACAAACTAGCAATCTAGGGGCAGGCTTTTCCGATCACACACACAAAAACGTTTAACCAAAACATGCTTTCGTTATAATGCTCATTTTCCCTGAGGACACTTTGATCATGTCGAGGTAAAACTGGAGCCAGCTACAGCTGCCAGTCACTATGGTGTGATGTAGTCATGGCTATTGTGAATACAGATACATGCCTGATTTGTACTTGGTTACGTGCCGTGCCGGTGCCTCTAAAATATTATATTTTTGGGCGCGAGACACCAACGTGCAACCCCAGTACAAACCAGGCGTGAATGGATTGTGTTGTTACCTTTGGGGCAGGACTTGCAGCATTGTCCAGACAGCAGGATGGGTTCGTCGCAGGCCGGCTCGGGACACTCCGCCTTAATGTTCTTGCAGTTGACTTTCCCAAACACCTTCCCACGACGGCTCTTTTGCTAAAACAAAGAGATATAAAAAAAAAAAAGTGAAAACTCCCCCTATGTCTGTGTCTGTCTAAAGGCTATTTCAGACACTGAGCTCTTTATTAAGGGATTCACGTGCCAGGTGGCTTAGATTTATTCTTTGACTCTGGTTTCTGTAGCCATGTCACATGTCTACAGCTGTGGGCTACAAGACAACTTGAAGGTCAGTGAGGGGATCCCAGTGAATCTCCGGAGAATTAAACATGACTCAAACAATAAATTGATTCATAATGTAACTTTTTGTAACACTAGAGCTGTACTATCAGAGATCTATTTTGGACCTTCTAAAAGCAAAATGTGATATAGCTCTGTATTTGTGTCTCCAATTAGCACACAGCTGGTAGGCAAAATGACGTGGTGCAGTGAGGGAAAACATACCGTTTCACAGTAGCACTGGACACAGTGCATGACCCCAAAGGGCTCTCCCAGATCTGGATGCCAGGAGTCCTCCAGAGAATAGAAGCGTCCTCCAAAGGAACATCCTGCAAAAAGAGACACGGCTGATTAAACGAGGACCATGGGGAACCAACAGATGGCTGTAATCAAACAGTAAGTGAATCTAATCAGACCACAGCCACGGCCAAAAATATTTGGACCACCATCATGGTAAAGAAATGTACTGGACGTTCTGTATCGCTAACCCCACGATGCAGCCTCGAGTCAACGCGCCTATACCCCATGAAAGCAAACGTGACGTAACATCACGTGAGATGAGAAAGAGAAAAAAAAAGCGCAAATCAGGCATGGGCTGGAACAAAGCATGTGTCAAGTGTGTTGAAACTAATCTCATCCAGTCCTCCTGGCCCATGTACATGCATCATGGGATGAGCCAGGAGAACTCTGGATCACTGGTTCTCAAACATTTTTCGTGTCAAGGACCCCCAAATTGATATGTAATTTGGCCGCGGACCCCCATTTGAAAAGATTTTGTGCCAGGGACCCCCCATCAGAGATTTTTTTCTTTTTTGGTCAAAAATATCAGATCTACACACTCACAACGCATCACGTAGCAATGCGTTTTGAGCTTGTAGGTCGGTCATTTTTTCGAAACGTTGAAAAATAAGTGTTTAAACTGAACCACTGCTCCGGATGAAGCCTGTTGTGCAGACGTTCATGCTTTATGCATTCAGTTCACAACATGATGCGCATTGACATGTGATTCACTGGAGAGGCCATTGAAGCACATGTCTACTGCTACCTCTACTGATCTGCGTTCAGTCTCAGACCGCAGGACCTAAAAGACTGTTCTGACTGGAATTGAGCTGTCTGGTTTCAGGACAAAATCAATGCATCACACAGCTGTCTGGCCGTGTTGGCAGTATAATTGGAAATGACTAAAACGTCACTGCAAAACAACAATTCGAGGTTTCAAAATATATGCCAAAAAAGAACAATTATTTGGGGTTGAGGGATGGGTATGGGGCTGTTCATTTTTCCTTGAATAGGCCTAATAATCAAAAGGCACTGCAACATGGGTCAAGACCGAGTGTGCATGCTTTTTGAAAGATCCCTTTCATGGCACTTGCTCATTTCAATTTAAACAACTATGTTTGTGTGTGTGAAAGGTTTCAAACATTCAGGGACATAATAGCCTACACCCCTGAATGTTTGATATATTATAGCAGTTATAGTTCATGCAATGTTATGAGTGAATGTCATAAAGCTCTATCAACAAGTGCACACAAAGAGAGAGAGATAGAGAGAGAGAGAGATAGAGAGAGAGGGGGGGAGAGAGAGAGAGAGAGAGAGAGAGAGAGAGAGAGAGAAAGAGAACGTGTGTGTGTGTGTGTGTGTGTGTGTGTGTGTGTGTGTGTGTGTGTGTGTGTGTGTGTGTGTGTGTGTGTGTGTGTGTGTGTGTGTACATTTTATTCACAGAAGCTAAGCCGTCATTGCCTTTCCAAAAGGTGAGGTTTCCCCATGCCAAGTTCACTAATGTTGATGGTTGCGTTGCCTATAGCAGTGCTACCAACCTGGTTCACATTATTCTTTCATTAAGTGACTACACTTGAAACAGTCCTGTCCAGTTAGTGTGAGCCAAGCTGAGGGCCGCTCGCCTCTGCCTGAAAGCTCTCCCCAGAAATAAATAGGCCCTTGGCAGAGCCAACGCAGCCCTAGTTCTGGTCCAGAGCGTTAGTGAGTTCTCTCTAATGCCCTGTCAGGAGCAAAGCTCTGCTCATAGACAAAGAATTCCACTGCCGTACGGGGTCTCCGTCTTTAGTAAAACATAAACAAAACTATTTCGCTACTCATCAAAACAAAGGCTGTTTTGTTTTGTTGAAAGTCTATTCTCCGGGGTGGGGAACGTCTCAGCACCCCACCTTCTCTTTATAATACACTTTTTGGGCAGAAAATAAAATATGTCCTGCAGACGGAAATTATTGTATTTACTCCACTGCGCCCTCTACAGATCTGGACAATATAAATGATCATTGACTACAACTGTAGAGGGCGCTGTAGAATAAATCAAAGCATTTCCATCTGGCAGACATATTTTATTTTCTGCCCAAAAGGTGTATTATACAGAGAGGGTGAGGTCCTGAGACGTTTCCCATCCTGGAGAATAGACTTTCAACAACACGAAACCCTAAACAGCCTTTGTTTCGGTGTGTAGTGAAATAGTTTTGTTTATTTTTGACCAAAGTTGGAGATTTTCGGTCTATGAGCAGAGCATAGCATCATAAGCAGAGCGTTAGAGAGAACTCACTAAGCCCCTGCCCTCACTTGTGAATAACTTGTAATGGAAAGCCGATTGATTACGGTTTCCAACATCAGATAAAAGCTTATTATGGCATGATGTTCTCAACGCTTTCAATTCGTACGTAGGCTAGTTAAAAAACACATTAAACAACGAGGGGATTTTTTGAAGCATGCAGCATGGGACCAAATTGCATCCTTTGTGGTTATTATGACTAAGATGTTTTCACATGAAGTAAAACCGCAACGTGCATAAACATGTGGAAAAGCAAGAGAGGCGATGTGTAATTAGTGTCTGTATAGCAGGCTAGTGATTTAATTCAAACGACCCACTTATACGGATCTGAATTGTGATATTTACAATTTTGCCTATACATAGCTAGATGGATAGATAGTCTATAGCCTACAATATTTGATCTCTCAGTGCTGTAATGTCCTCTTCTAATCTATGTTTCATTTAATATAGGCTACCGTTCATCTCTTACCTAACAATCCTTTGGAAGGCTGCGGTTCTCTCTCGGACTGGATGGGCAGCGCTGGAGGCTTCAGCCTGGAGGCCACGGAGGAGCCATGGAGCCACGCGACGCACAGGACGCACAGCCAGGCGCGCATCATCCAAACACTCCCAAACGTTGTCCTTTCACCTCTATTCGTGACGATCAAAAGAGTCTCTTTAGTTCAGAAAGCCTCCGGTGATTAAAATCTTGTTGTTTTTTGTGTTGGTTCCTTCCTTTTCTTTATGTACAGCGACTTTGGGTACTTTGAAAAGCGCTATAAATCTGAGCTATTATAATTAAAAAAGAAAGACGTTGACCGTTTAAAAAATAAATCCCCAAAAAGATTGTAAAGTTCTCCCCTGCGTCCGAGCGTTAAGTGACCGTGTGGAGACTAGAGTCACGTCCTTTTTAAATCATCCGAGTTATGCGAGACAGAGAGGGAGAGATGAGAGAGGTAAAGTGGGACAAGTAGACAGAGGTTTTCCTAGGATAAGGATATGTCCGTTTCGACCCCAAAAAATCTTATGTGTGTCCAGTCTCCGCTGGGAAGCTTTCTGCTTTATACTCTCCTGACAGCTTGGAGCAGGGCAGCAGGCTGGGAGGGGAGGGAGGGGAGGGGTGGGAATGGGGTGGGGGCGGGTGATGGAAATGGGACGAGGAGGAGGAGGGTCAATAAGTCCCCAACCGCTAATGCTTTGATTGATTGATTGATTGATTGATTGATCATTGAATACTTTAATAACAGTTTGCAAAAAAAAAAGCACAGAAAGTACAGTTCTATACACGGTCTGCTAAAAGGATTAAAACCCAAGAAAGCAGTATGGATTGTTTCCATTGAGGTCCTGTGTACTCAATTCATCGAAACATTTAATGACAGACAGATATACAATACTATGCAAAAACATCATATAAACGAGTAGTAATCAAAAATACAAGTATGTACAGCATTTCTAGTGAGCTTGGACTTTTTACAGGGCCAGTTCTGAATTGCAGCCACCTGTAAGTGCTCTTTCAGAGCGATTTTGAAGGAGAGTAAGGATAACATATATATATATATATGTTGGTAGGGCATTCCACATTCTGGTGGCATAGCAGTGGACCGAATTAAACCCCTTTGTTTGAGCCAAATCTGTGTTGAACGTGATTTGTGGAGCTCCCTCTGGTGTCGTGATTGTGGACGTTTTTGACGTTTTTGAAGTAGTTTGACAGGTACATGGGTGTCTTTGTGGTGTAGTGTATCTCGTATAGACCAGGCCCATTGCAAGTTGCTGTACTCTGTCCTCTACCCTGGTCCCTGAGCTATCCCACCCTAGCAAAATGAGCAGGGGTTAGATGAGTTTTAGGTGTGAGGCCAAGTAATATATTTCTGAACACCTAGTGAGAGACATGTACAGTAAGGAATGTGTGCGTGCATATCTGCATGGAGCTGCATGGCCATCGTGTATTTACTCAAGTGCGTTCAGAGCTGAGACCTAAGTGGCTTAACAGAAACAAATGAAAATACTTGGAATACCTTCATGGCAACTTTTCAAATTGTCTGGGCCCTTCTTCTGCAATGCTCTGTCCTCCTTTAGACCCTTTTCGGTGCTTATTTTTTGGATTTACCCAAAAGCCTACCTTCACAAGCGTACTTAAAAAACAATTTATTATGAATTAGGAACTCTCTGGGGACATTTTAGCCGATTCATTAAATGTCATACCAATGTCAGCCAATTCGGTGCTGCTGCTATAACCTGCAGTGTAAGGTCCTGGATGATTCTTACATTGATTTGAGGATTTTGTCCCCTTGTTAAACTAATTTGCCAGTTGAACCAAGAGCCCAAACGGTCCCCATGGGAAGCAGATCGATATTACCAATGCAGCCATGAATGATCATTCATAATATTGTGAAAATCACAGAATAGGTTCAAGCTCATTGCTATAACATAGCTATAACACCCTATGACTTTTTTTGTATTATCCTTTTAGCCAAATGTCTGACTGCATCTCGTGCTGCTTACATTTCTGTCTGATAAAGTATTCAATCAATCAATCAAAGCATAACCTACAAAGCTCCAATTAATAATATTGGACCAGTTATATATACTACTACTACTACTATAATTAATAATAATACTAATCATACTACTACTACTACGACTAATAATAATAATAATAATAATAATAACAGCAACAACAATAGGCTCTACAAATTATGATTTGTTTATGGTTCACTTATATGGTTCGTATCTGACTCGTCTCTTAACTGCAGGTGGCCTCACTCTAAAGAACCATAAAATAACCTTAAATAAACTAATTCATCGTGGGGGTTGTTTGTAGAAGAGCCATATATCTTCGATAAGACCCAGTGTCCAAACATGATGGTACTGATTGATGATACTCCATAAAGATAAGCTAAGTCAACCCTTTTCTGTTTGTCACTGGAATTAGCTAATGTATAGATCACATAACAATAGCACCAACAGCACATTGTAGAGCTCCCAACTTTATTATGCAATCTTTATTGCATATTTACAGCATTAATGTAAGTGTTAAAGGTTATCTGGGAAGCCACCTAATGTGGGTAAACTTCTCAAGAGTTTTGATTAATTGATTGATTGATTGATTGATTGTACTTTATTAACCGTTTGCAAAAAAAGCACAGAAAGTACAGTTCTATATACAAAAGGATGCTAAAAGGATTAAACCCATGTATGTTTCCATTGGGGTCCTTATGGAAGCATTTAGTGACAGACAAATATACAATAGTATGCCAAAAACATAGCAAAATCCATAGCAAAACAAGCCAATTAATTTCGTTTAAGTCGTTACATTGAAATGTCGAAACTTTGAAACAAGTATCAAATACAACCAGTCTGTGTCAAAACTGCAGGCCTCGAGGTGCGAGCCTACAGAGCAAGGTGTTATTGGTATGCATCTGTCCCATTAGATTCACTTCCATCACAGTGTTGGAGTTCACACACAGAGAGCGCCCCCCACCCCCTGAATGGGAACCGATGATGGTCTGTTTGTAGTTCATCATCGGGTGATAATCGGCGCCTTTATATTTCATGCTATACGCAAGGTGATTCATTATAGGGAGACATATGCATTGCAAATAGCCTATTGGAGCTAACAATACCAGCTGATTGAGGGCCATCATTCATATCCTATACTGTTTCGTGTATTGGAGGTTAGTGTTAGACTTTACGCATGACTTAAACGAGTCCCCATGTGGCGCACAATATCGGTCGTGTTCTCAACATATAGCCGATACTTGAACAAAATGTTCACAAACAAAAACACAATGTTTGTGTTATTGTTATTAATATCCTTTAGGGGGTTTAAATGACCCGTGGCGCTGTCCATGGTGTGCAGACTGAGATTACGCATGGATATGTGTGTCTAATCGTCTATGATTTTCATTTAAACTATATTGCAAGGTCCTCTCATTCATCCCAGGAATCAAAGTCCATCTGGGGCTTACAATCTTTGGCGTGTGTTTCTGGTTAAAATCAGTGTTGGAAAGTAACTAAGTACATTTGCTCTCAAGTATTGTACTTAAGTACATTTCTTTAGGTATTTTTACTTGGAGCATTTCCAATTTTCAATACTTTTACATGTCACAGGCAAATATTGTACTTTTACTCCACTACAAGTATTTGAAAATGTTAATTACTAGTTACTTTGACGATGTATTATTATTTCAAAACATACACAAACCACTTCAGCCCTATAGGCTACTTTGGCTATTCCCAAATGATTTTATACATTTGGAAACTTGCGAAATGGGACATTATGCATAGGCCTAATGAGGTGGCAACGTTTTACTTTTGGTATTTCATGCCAATACTTTTGAACTTTTACTCAAGTACATTTTTAATACCGGACTTTTACTTAACTGGGAGTATTTATACATGGTGGTATTGATACTTTTACTCAAGTAAAAAATGTAAGTACTTCTTCCACCACTGGTTAAAATTAGGAGAAGGGTATACGAGCTAAGGAGAGAGACTGCATGGAGGGGTGGGGGGAGGCTCTTCTGAAGTCATTTCTAATATGCCAAGAAACATTACTGTCCAATAAAATCGATTAACCGTGAACGAGCATTTTATGAGACTGGATAAAGTTACACTTCCGATCGAGACTTAATTTGGAACAGACACACGGCAATGTTCTTTTTTTTTTTAAATATCACTCAACGGTATGTGGTGGGGTATTATTGTCTCTCTATCTGGAGAAGGTGTGTGTGTGTGTGTGTGTGTGTGTGTGTGTGTGTGTGTGTGTGTGTGTGTGTGTGTGTGTGTGTGTGTGTGTGTGTGTGTGTGTGTGTGTGTGTGTGTGTGTGTGTGTGTGCGTGTGTGTGTGCGCGCGCATTGATGGACACGTTTTGGAAGAATCCCAGACAATAGGACCTACTATCAGTGGTGTAAAGTAACTATAAGTACATTTACTCAAGTACTGTACTTAAGTACAATTTTGAGGTGTTTTTACTTTACTGGATATAATTAGATATAATCAGTACTTTTACTTCTTCTCCTAAGAGGCAAATATTGTACTTTTACTCCACCGCAATTATTTGAGTGGAGTTAAGTTATTGTAGTTATTGACATTCTGCACGAATGAGTACTTAATACTTTTGGTACTTTAAGTACATTTCATTTTGATAATAATGCTTTTGTACTTTTACTCAAGTACATTTTGAATTCTGGGACTTGGGGGAGTATTTCTGCACTTTTTCCACCACTGCCTACGATAAAGGATGTGGACATACGTTCTGTGTATTTGAGTCTCGTTTCCAGACACCCTTGTTGCATAAATGCAACTTGTTTAATTGTAATCCCCCCCTCCTCCCCTCTGTCTGCACTATACGGACCGCATCCTGTTCTCTGGGCGTGTTGGGAGGTGTGAATATTCAGACAGAGCACTGGGACAGGCTGGCAAATGTGTGTGTCAACCCCCCCCCCCCACACACACACACACACACACACACACACACACACACACACACACACACACACACACACACACACACACACACACACACACACACACACACACACACACACACACACACACTCCACCCACCCACCACCTGTTCAACAGCCCATGAAACGGCCTGATGCAGTAAGTAGCCTAGGAGGCTATATGGATTACATCACCAACTCCTTTACGCATTATGCCACCATGCATGATGGCCCCACACCTATTTACACAATTCCATTGATCTCCTTCCTGTAATTATGATAGATTAGGGCTAATTATTTCTGACTCAGATCTAGATAAAAGCTACAATTCTAGCTGGCTGTGTTTTTGTGGGATACAGGACATCTGGGCACCTCGATGTAAACTTGACTATTTTGTCAACAAAAAAAGAATCATTGAAACTTAATTTTATCCTTCAACTTATTGTGTAGCCTATGCCCCAAAATTAGGCCTACTGAATATAGCCTACATGTTTTGTAGCAATTGTAGACATATTTGACCTTAATTGTATAAGCCCCTCACTTTTATTCTCTTATCTTTAGCTCCTCGGAAGAAGCACTGTTGGTGAGAGAATAGAAAGCGTTTGGTATCAATTTGCCCAGTGTCTGGGCCTACATTCCACAGTTTTTGAGTAGGCCTACTGTCTGCAAATTGAAAACATGAATAAACATCACCTCCTCAAGAGTTTCATTTGCAACTGGAATAGCAATATGTGAAGTTGTGTATTGGTACTGCTGTGTTTTGTCTACAATGTCTGACACCAAATCACATTCCAACCAGTGTCTTTAATGCAATAAAGTTGAATCTTGAATCTTATTTGTCCCAGTTGCCTTTTCCGTTGCCTTGGATACATATAAAAACAGATTAGTGGTCCCATTACCATCATTATCAGCATCATTCAGCATAACAGCAGCTATAAAGTCATGCCGTGTTGTTCTGCCACTCGCCATTTAGAACCAAATTGCGGGTTGTAAAACGGACTGGTCTTACAGCATGTTAAATTGACCATGTAATGATCCCATTAGATGACCAATGCAACCTGCCTATGTGCGCTATAACTAGAAAGAAGACGGAGAAGAAACATGTTTTTGATGTTCAGAATTATCACTCTGGATTTTATTGAGTGTCGTAGGCCATCTACCATTCAGCTATATTTGTTTGGCGTCACCATCTAAATAAAAAATAATGGTCTATTCCCTCGAATTATTATAGCCCAACTCCTTTGTTTTGATGTCTGGCACTGATAAAGAGACTTATTTAGACGCGAGGGGCAGGCAGGCATACATAGGCTACAAACAAACGGTATTATAGGATACATAGGCTATAGCAGTGGTTCTCAAACCTTTTCATGCCAAGGACCCCCACATTTGTATGTGGCCGCGGACCCCAACCTGAAAATATGTTGTGCCAGGGAGCCCCAGAAGCAAAGATTTGTGTTGAAAAATGTCACCTATAAACCCCCACAAATTTTCAGGATTTTTTTTTAAAATAGCAGATCTAGCTCATAAATAGTGCAGCACTCTGCGCTATGAGCTTGTAGATCTGCTATTTTTGAATAGCCAAAGTATACATTTTGTTGTGGACCCCCTGGTATCCCCCAAAGGACCCCTGGGGGTCCCCGGACCCCACTTTGAGAACCAATCGGTGTTTGGCGCACCGGTGCAGCACCAGGGCACACTGCTGCCATGCGGAACGCAATTAGCGCGCAGAAGACAAATAGGGCTGTTTTGGGAACCATGTTGTTTACTTTGACACATCTGAGATTCGGAGAATATTACACCTGTGATTCATTCCCCCCACCACCACTGTCTGCAATAATGACAGTGGTGTAAAGTAACTAAGTACATTTACTTACTGTGTATAGGCTACTTAAGTTTTGAGGTAGTTTTACTTGACTGGAATATTTCCAATCTTCACTGCCCATTTTTACTCTACAATTATTTGAAAACTACTAGTTACTTTGCAGATTTTTATACATCATAGCCTGCAGTTTAATATAGCCTACATTAACCACTTCAGCCGGCCCTATACATTTCGGCCATTTGAAAAGAGCCGATCTACAAGCTCACAATGCATCACATTGCCAGGCATTGTGAGCTTGTGCCTTGTAGATCTGCTATTTTCAAAATATCTTTTTTGAAAACTTGTGAAATGGGACATTCTGCACAATGAGTAGCCTACTTTTACTTTAACTTGTTGGAACTTTCTACATAGCCTACTGATGCCAATAATTGTATACTTTTATTCAAGTAGCCTACATTTTGAATTCCGGACTTTTAATTGTAACAGAGTATTTCTACATTGCATTTCAAGTAAAAAATGCAAGTACTTTTTCCACCACTGATTAATGAGCGAGTCGTTGTCCTGAAATAGGCTGCATGCAGAAAAGCAACCACCGAGTCCAATTAGCCACCATATGAAGCCACGATAACGCGCCTGTCATGCTTATCCAACTTTCCCAGTTCTTTTCTTTTCTCCGACAATACCAGATCTCCCTCTCATAAAGTAACACATTCCTTTGAGATTTGTTGCTCAGGTCTTTATTTTGTTTACAAGAGCTAAATGACTTCAACGCATATTTTGTTTGATCTCAGAGGAGTCAAACTGACCGCAGTTTCACTCACTTTTCTCGCGGTGAATACCTCGACCATTAACCATCAGCACAGTCACCCCGATTAGAGTAAGCAATCCTTTGACTCATAGATACACAGTAAAATGATCATAGCCAATGGAAAATAATTCGAATACACAAGACGCCAATGGAAACAAGCCATAGTGCTTTCTTGGGTTTAATCCTTTTGTGTAAAACTGTAGCCTACTTTATGTGCTTTTCCCCCCCAAACTGTTAATAAAGTATTCAATCAATCAATCAATCAATCAATCCATCAATCCATCAATCCATCAATCCATAAATCCATCAATCAATCAATCAATCAATCAATCAATCAATCAATCAATCCATCAATCAATTCCTATATGAGTTGCTCACTACAGGGTCCCCACACATTTTTAACAATGAATTTCCAAAACTTTTCCAGAATATTTAGCCCAATTTCCAGGCCTATATAACAATCATTCAGCGCAATAATGTGTCTCTTACTCCTATGTACAATGCCCAAAGATAGGCAGTGTAGCAAAAATAAAGCATAGAATATAGAATAGTACAATTTCATTCAACATTTCATGCAAAATTACGGCATAGCTCACTGGAAGACTCATTATGGCATCCGTATGACTTAAAAAAAAAATAATAATATTGCCTTGCATTTGCCCCATTTATGAATTTAAAAGTAATGAAGGATGCAAGGGCGTTTTAAATTACACTTTTGTTGTTGTTTTTCCTATGTTTTTCCTATTAAGTTGCTCGCAATTGTTTGTTGGGACAGCAAACACACAACCTGCACAAGTTGCCAGGTTGGTGTCACGTGACAAACGAACAGCTCTACAAGCTAACTACTCATCACACTGCAGCAGGTTGTGAGCTTGTAGATCTGTTCTTCTTATCACGTGACACCAACCTAGCACCCTATGCAGTGCAACAATTGAGACATACATTAGGCTGCCATCACACAGCCCGTTCGGTGAAAAACTACATATGTTACATATTTCGTGTAATGTTGCATGTTTATGAAAATGTTTTGTATTAACAAAATCAATAGCCAAAAACAATGCATAGCCAAATATTTTTCCAGGACCCTTGATAAGTTCCAGGACCTTTGATCAATTCCAAACCTTTTCCAGTACTGGATTTTTTTTTTTTTTAATTTCAAAGTATTTCCAGGAATTTCATGACCGTGGGGACCCTGTCACTATCTTCTCTCCAAAGTGATGAAAAGTGCCATGCATGCACCTATGTGACTGATTATTATTATTAATATTATTATTTTAGAGATTTACAGTTTGGGTGGTCTGTGTGGCTTGGAATTGTACCTTTCAAAGAGGGCAAAACAGTGACGAACATGAAAAGACAGGATGAGTACTTAGAGGGGAGTACTGTGATAAATTGCTTAACAATGGGTCAGATAGACAAATAATTCAAGTGAAATACAGTTCAGTGGCTCTTGAAGAGTGGGGGGTTCCTTTTTTTTCTAACCCAGTAAATAGTCGGGAAAAATGAATAATTCTGCCAATTTGTACATGAATACAAACAGCGTTCACACGATTCACCCTGTATACTGAAATCTAGGCCTATATGCGCTACATCATACTGAGCCACTTGAGCCAGTGTATATAGTATAATAGGGGTCTGTTGGCATGAAAAGCGCTGAAAGCTTCTGTCCTCTTGCATTTACTTCTTCACCAGCTCATCACCTGCTGTCTTTAATGCACGCATGCTGTTTTCCCTTTCTGTCCCCTTTCTCTGCCTCTCCCCCGTGCCCTCTTTTGAAGTACCCGGGGCTCCTGTGGTTTTCAAAGGGTCGGTAAAGGGCAGCCTACTGTCCTATCGAAGGCATGCCGGGGGATAAGCGTACGTCACCACCTGTCCCCACGTCTCTCTGTCAACAGACACTGCTGGGTGTCACTGTACTCACGCCTCCAACATCTCGCCCCCCGCTGCTTATACTGCGCTCTCTCACATTCAAGACAAAGATTACATGAGCGAGCGAGCGAGCGAACGAACACACACACACACACACACACACACACACACACACACACACACACACACACACACACACACACACACACACACACACACACACACACACACGGACCCTTACTGTCCGCTGACTGCCCCGCTGGAGTCAAATCAAGGACCCCCACTGGTGAAAGAACTCCCCCCTATCCCTCCACCCCCACTCCTAACTTCCCCATAACAAAGTGATCTGGCTGGCCCGCTGCCAACCCTCTGGGAGAGAAAGTCCTCTGTCCTGGGGAGAGAGAGTCAATTATTACAGGGCCGAGGTCACGCAGAGAGCGGGAGATTGAGCCAAACTTCTTCAATGTGAGAAATTAGCCTTTCAAACGGTCATCCAGAGACCAAAACGCCTCACGGGAGTGGTGCACGCGGGTGCGTTTGTCTCTGTTCGTTCTCATTGCAGAGAAAATCCCACGCCTTTCAGAAGCTATGTGGACCCATCTGATCTCCAACTCATTCATCCGTACCCTCCTCCCGCCTGTCTTGCCCTGCAGTGTACGGCACCCCTCCCAAAGGCACGGGGCTGTGACCCGCGCCGTGGTCCGGAAGCGAGGCCAGCGTGGAGCAGGACGATCCAAGATTAGACACCAGGCCCGAGTCTGAATCGGACACGGCCAGCTCCTCGAACTTCTGTATGACAGTCCTCACAGAGCGGAAGGGGACATCCCTACGCCATCGTCCCCTGCCAGCCCCGCAGGGGCCCCGGTAGGCCGACGTCCCGCCGATGAAGACGTGGGGAGGAGGGGGTAGGCCACAACGCAGTCTCAACTTCCCCTGGCCGAGACACAGAGCGGGGAGCACGCCGGCGGGGCTGAAGCGGGTCGGCAGAGTGGCAAGGTGCTCCTGGGTGAGCGGGTTGGAGAAGCTTAGCACCCCGCCTCCCATGTTGAGGAAGACACCCAACGTTTTGACCTGGGGAGGCACAGCGCGAAGCACCTCCCGGCTGCCGTCGTACACCGCCCTGAAGGACAAGTCCCGCCTCTCCAGCCACCAGCCACCAGAACCGTCCAATGACATCACACCTGAGGTGGGAAACAGTTACAGTATTCTGTATTGCTATAATGATGCACTTAAGGATTAACTATCCTTTTTAAAGTCCATTTGCTTTTCAACATAACTGGGGTCACAGTCATTGTTGATATAGATCAATGGTGGGAAACCACTTCTTTTTTTATCTACCAGGTGATCAGATTGGGCTTGATCAATTGGGTTGATCAAAAACAACCATTAACCATTCATTGCTTGATGTGCATAAGACTTTTGTCATTCAAGATCAAGGCACATCTTGGTGCTGAGACAAACTGTAAGGACAGTTTTACTGCTCCAAACTTTATTTACAACATTTTGAGGCTCATGGATCTTCTTCAGGTTAAAAGAAAAAACGGTTTTATTATTAACTTATTGTCCTATTCTATACTATAATAAGTCATAAAAGCAATGGTGGTTTTCACTGTCTGATAAAGGTTTCCCACCCTAAACGATCCATTGCAGCTTCATTTTTAAAACAGTTTCTTTTTAAACAAATCTGCCAGGTTGGTCCCATTAGAAATAAATAAACCTTTGTTTTTATCCTAAGGGAAATTCAGTTGCCAAGCAGTAAGAATGAAACAAATGTGCAAGTAAGGGTAGAGAATAAGAAGAGAAGTGATACGGTAACACTAATTAAAATAGGATAATAATATACCAAACAATAAGAACTTGTTGTTGGTGCACTGGGGGTCTAGGGTGGACATCTAATAGGTTATATGTATCAGCCACATATTGTTTACACTACCATGATGGCAGGTAATCACATAGGTGTTGGACTTTTATGATAAAGCGTCACAGTGTCTTAACCTTCCCACTTTTTTCGGCCCTATTTTATGTTTGTGTTGCACAAGAGTAGTGAAAATAGCTCACAACGCGTCGCATCATGATGTGTTGTGAGCTTGTAGATCTGTTATTTTAGCTTTAAAAAACAATAATTACACTATTGGCCTATAATGACAAAGCCAAAATAGGGACTCCAGGTTGAAAGTGGTTACGGTAATAAGACAGAGCTCAGAGCTACAGACGGCTCTGGCAGAGGTCCGTCCTTGGCCAGTAAGCGATGCATGTCATTCCACACCATCTCCAGGGTACAAAGTGGCACATTTTTTACTTTGACACAAACGAACAAATTGTTTATGACTGGGACACATGCACTCATACAGACTGCAGATGTTAGGTCGGTTTAGCCAAGGCTATTAATTTAATAAGTTGTGGACCAGCCAAGAGTTGAAATCAATTTTCCAAATGCCAGTGAAAGACATGGGCTGTGCTGGAGAGCATCAATCAATTATAGTTCTGAATGTCTAATAATAAAGCTGCAATGCCGAACTGAATAAAAACCAATCTGTATAGTAAGGTATGTCAATACAATATAACTTGCACATCTGCAGTGGTTGGAGGTGTTCTCCCTACTCTTCCATTAAAAAATGTAGAGCCTGGTGTTGGGTAGGACACCTACTGGTTGACAAACAGCACTGCCTGAAGCTAAGAAGGCCATTATCTCCCTGGTTTCCCACACAGGAGAATCCTGTTAAGGGCCGTTCACACTGAGCACTATATATAACTATAACAATATAGTATATTGTCAAACGGCGCGCACGTGTGTGTGTGTGTGTGTGTGTGTGTGTGTGTGTGTGTGTGTGTGTGTGTGTGTGTGTGTGTGTGTGTGTGTACACGCGCGTGTGTGTGTCACATTGTGTGGGTGTCTGGGTGACAGCAAGAGTGTAGGTTAGCAGCGTGCATGTGGGGGATTTTGTGCATCTGCATGTGGATGTCATGTACACTCTCATCCTTGTGTTATAGCATGAGACAAGTCTTGTGGGCAGTTTCTTTTTTCCCCTGCAAATCCGCTGCAAATCAGTTCTGAAAACCCCCTGAAAAACCCAACTGTGACAACAGCTGAAGAAATAACAAGGACAGTGGGCATGGAAGCCACTATATCAACAAACAAAGCCTCACCGATTTTGTAGAGATTGCTGTTGCAGACATCCACCTCCCAGTAGTACTGTCCCCGGGTGATGACAACATTAGCACTCGCGTGAGGGAGCGTGGACGCGACCCGCGGGTCAGAGGCGATCGGTGACCTCCTGACCTTGCGGCCGCCATGATGACTAGTGGGTGGTGTTGGCGGAGTCCGTCCTTGGAAGGCGACAGTCAGGAAAGAGTTGGACAGATGGAGCGACGCAGGGAGACTGGAGGGCTCCAGAGCAAAAGACAGCCCTAAAAGACCCAGCAGAAGCGAGTGGAAGAGGAAAGGGGAAAGCTTGTTTTAATTAATTTCAAGTTTTTTATAAGGTAGCTGCAACAGATAAGGGACAACTTTGGATATTTACATCTAGTCTACTATCTAGACAACGATCAGTTGCTTAAAAAAAAGAAAGAAAATACTTTTAATGAGAGAAGTTTTTCTTAAGTGCTGAAAAAGCAGCTGTCTGGGTATGGAGAATGACATCACTAGTGGAGGAAGTTACTAGTTATTGAATGTACTTGGTATAATATTGGCCTATAAACATACATTGTAAATGTCTAGCACTCAAAAGCAGCTATACTTGCAATGCTCTGGAAGCCTCTGTTAAGGGTGAAATTCAATCTTTATTGATGATTATAAGTATCCTTGTATTTCTTTATATGGAGCTTGGGTGAGTTTAATGGGGTGGACTTCTTCCACTCCTGACTTCACACAACTTTATTTAGTGGATCATGTCTGAATGGTGGGGCGTTGCAGATTCTGCTGTTCAAACACCCGTTTTCCAGAATGTATTTTCCAAACATATTTGTTGTTTATGAGAATGCCAAATTTTCAGATTATTTGAATTTCCAGTGCTTAAATGTATTTATTGCCCTATCTTTAACAGAAGGCATTTTCAATGAGGCTATCCAACATTTTAAATAGGTACATCTGCAAGGCTGTAAATTACTTTCATCGTAAACAAAGTATCACTGCATTATATAGATATGAATGACATATTACATAATATGTAAGTATGATTTCAGACCTAGTACAGAGCGCTCCATCTCGTCCTCTTGCAGGTCTATTCCGCCCTCTACTGGTGCTGTTAAGGAAGTGGTTTGACTGGATCCTGGGTGAAACATGGAGACTCAAAGTGGCCTCTATTCAGGTTAAAAACAACCACATGAACCCTGGCATCCCTATCCTGGTTATGCCATTATATATCCCTATCCTGGTTATGTCATATATAATCCAAATCTACAAAGTCATAATGCTCTTCTTACTTCCTTCACAGGTGTTACCAATGATACTAATGAAGGCTCTGTTCCATTCTGGTCAAACAGAGTCAGGGTGCTGATATTGTGTATGTTGGCACACTAGAAATACTAGTGGGTCTCAAAGTGTGGTCCAGGGACCCTCATGGTTCCTTGAGAGGGTGTAACTCTGAGAGTGTACAAATGGAACCAAATGGACCCTCCCGGGTCTTTTTGGTTCCATTTGTACACTCTCAGAGTTATGGGGGTCCTTGAAATTAAAAAGTTTGAGAACCACTGTGCTACACTAAATGGAACAGAGCCTTCATTAGTGTCATTGGTAACACCTGTGAAGGAAGTAAGAAGAGGCCCAATTTCTTTCCAATATGGCTGCTGTGCATAGAGCCTATTCCCTGTTGGATGACCGGTAGGTGTTTGGTTTCAAAGTGGCCTCTATTCAGGTTAACAAGAAATGACCAAAGTCATAATAAAGCCACATGCGGCAGGCTTTTTTCCCCCCCCAATCTTTTCCTAGACCTGATTACTTGTTTTTCGGATTGCTTGTTTCTCTCGCCAAACCTGGCAACATTTAGCGTCACAGAATCTGCGACGCTAAACGCTCTAATGTTTTTTATATAAGTGGTGGCAACATTTTGTGACACCACACAGGTCTTCCCAACAATAGCTAAGATTGAAGTCAGTGTGAACATGGCCAAATAATAACTTAATAGCCAAACTAGGTCTAATGAAGCACGCTAGCATTAAGGCTAACCCTCCTGCCTGAGGCTGCAGTAAAAGTCGCACTGTCTGTGAATGAGGGGAGGCAGCGGAGCAGGGTTACTGCGGGGGGCGGGCCGTCTCCCCATTCGTGTCGCCATTGGCTTAAAGGACAGCCAGGACAGCCAATGACACTTAGGTGTCACTCAGGTGTCGCTTGGGTGTCGCTTGGGTGTCGGACTAGGTCTTAGTCTGTCTGTAGAGCCGCCAGCTTTCAGCATGCGGCTAAAAACAAACACATGAACCCTGGCATCCCTATCCTGGTTATGCCATTATATATCCCTATCCTGGTTATGTCATATATAATCCAAATCTACAAAGTCATAATGCGTCACATCACAACATATTCCGAGCTTGTAGATCGGCTATTTTATATAGTATATAGGTATATATAGGGCTTAGGTTTTCTGAAGCTACCTTCGCATCACCACACTCACCATGCAGAGAGCACATGACTCCCCCTGTTCTGCTGCAGCTGGAGTTCTTCTAAACACAGAGGGGAGTAGGGAGGGTGTCAGTGTGAAATTGCATTTCTTGTCCAAGAATCAGCTGCCATTAAAATAAAATAAAATAAAATAAAATAAAATAAAATAAAATAAAATAAAATAAATTAAAATAAAATAAAATAAAATAAAATAAAATAAAATAAAATAAAATAAAATAAAATAAAATAGTGTCTCTCACTTGCAAAGGTAAGAGGGCCGTTTCGGACACTCCCTCGACATTGATGTTCCCCTCTTGGGCGCTGCTGCTCCCAGGTGTCAGGGTGGGGTCGAGGGGTAGACAGCTGATGGCAGATGCCCACCCCCAGCACGGCAGCTCCACCTGGTGTCGACAGCCCGGGCACAGCACGGAGCACACGGGAGGGAGGCTGGTGGTGGTGGCGCGACGGCGCCGCAGGCCGGCAGGGGCACTGCCACGTCCTAGCACCGCGTGGACCTCTCCGCGCGATACACAGCGACCACACAAGGTGTGGGAACACGGCAGGAGGAGGGCGACATCGTACTCACCACCGCAAGACGGACAGAGAGAGGATGGCCTCCAGTCTCTATTTTGCCTTTCCTCTTCATCATCCTCCTCCTCTTCCCTCCCAGGCTTTTGCCCTTCAGCGCCCTCGTCTGGTGGTGTATTTAGCTCCCTCTGTGTTCTCTGGGTACAAAGGGGGGTTGTTGACATTATTGTCAAAGTGTTAAAAAAAAATCCTTAAAACATGATGTCACCAAAAAAATCCTTTAAAACATGATGTCACCGCTTCTTGTTTTCCTTTTTATT
>NC_139945.1:54050335-54382835 GCF_963454915.1 Gymnoscopelus microlampas
ACACTCTCAGAGTTACAGACCCATAAGGGTCAATTTAGTTCCTGTCCATTATTTAGCTGGGGACCCCCTGGAACCCCCTCAAGTACCCCTGGGGGTCCCCGGACCCCACTTTGAAAACCAATGCTCTACGGTAATTAATACTAACTAGATTCTTAATTTTTCCTCCCCCAATTTAACTGATGGTATTGATTCAATTCAATTCAATTCAATTTTATTAAAGTGTCAAATCACAACAAGTTGTCTCAAGACACTTTACATGTAGAGAAGAGACCCAACATCCCACCCTGAGCAAGCAATTTTGCGACAGTGGCAACGAAAAACTCCCTCTTAATTCAACAGGAAGAAACGTCAGGCAGACCCTAGGCTCTAGGGCGGGGGCCTTCTGCCTCGACCGTGTTGGGGGAATTTTCAAGTTTTCTTGTTGTGAGCACTTCTGAAAAAAACGTTTGAAAATGCGTCCGCATAATTGCAATGTGATATTTTGTTACTATTTTACATTTCTGATGAAAGCTGTGAGTCAAATTGATGTATCCAAAAAAAATCTACTTATTTTGTTAAAGTGCTAGTATTTCCAAAGCATTGAGTACTGTATCAGGACAGTGCAGATAATGCTACATATCTGTACATGTAGGTATGACATATATAACAGAAATGGCCAACCCCTCCCTCCTGGATTACAACCCTGTAGAGGTATTTACAAATATTATACTAAATATTACACTGGCATCAATAAAAAATAATAATATCTGACCTCTGGGGGAGGGCTCAGCACCATACTATATGTACAATGTTATAATAAAAAGAACCTCTAGTCCAGGGGTACACAACCTTTTTCAACAATGAATGACACATAAGGATTGATCCATGCTTGTCACTCACAACTAGCTCTGGTCCATAGTAGCGTAAGAAGCAGAACTCCTTCTAACGCTATAGACCAGAGCTAACTCACAACCAATCCCCAAGTTGTATTTATTTTTGTTTGACTGCTGACAGTCAAGTTTATAATAATTAAAAGCTAAATAAAGAGGAAAGTGAAGTGAACAGACAATTAGTCAAACAAAAACATAATGTTTAGTGGTATTGTTTTCCAAGGCTTCATCAATGGGACGTAGTAGAGGACAAAAACAAGACTTTGTACATAAAAGTGTCACATTTATTTGCAAAAGGCTTTAGATGTTGTGGACAAACAAAATAGTTGATGAAAAGATCTTCATGCAATCCTTTTTTGTAACGCTTTTACAAGGCACATCAAAGCCAAAGTACACAAACAAATGCATGTAACACACATATCAATAAACAAGAATAAACGAAAACGTAGAAAATATATAATACAGTATAAAAGTCTTCAACTCAAACATTCTTTCATAATTTTACATTGCCATTCTGTGCTGTATCTGATCTATTGCACGACCCAATAGATATTTCCCACGACCCAGGTTAAATATTTATCATTCGTTACATACTGACTGATTTTTATAGACTGACCACATAGTATTCACAAATAATATTATTTAGTGTTTGATCCATGTTGTGACGCGTCTTTATCAAAGCATCAAAAATACATAAAAAATTGAAGGCTATTGTGTTTTTTATATTCTTTAACGTTTAACGTTGCGTCCTGTCTTTCTGTCTGAGGCCCACTATCTGGCTAAACGCACATCATGCTGGACATGTACAGAATAACCTGGATTATATTTATAATCCTCTGGATCATTAATGACAGCTCCGCGGTGGCCCCCGAGCCTAGCCTAATGTTAGCAACGGGGGTTAGCGGTGGCTATGGAGGAACACTCAGCTACACCTACAGCCGGGATGATCTTCTCCAACTACGGTCCTCTATCCTCTGCAAAATGGGACCGGTGGGTATACCACCGGAGATCCGTCCAAGGAAAAGGGGGAGACGGGGGGGTGTCCGTACCAGACTGAGGAAGCGTCGCTTCAGACCCCATCTCCCCTCCATCATCTTGGCCAATGTTCGCTCTCTGAGGAACAAGATGGACTTATTACACGCCCGGTGCCGTCTGGAGAGAGCCTACAAGGAGGCTTGTATCATCGCCTTGACTGAAACCTGGCTCGATGAGGACATATTGGACTCTGCTGTCAGCCTGGACGGTTTCACCGTCATACGGGCAGACAGGACAGATCAGTCGGACAAGGATGGTGGTGGGGGGGTCTGCATCTATGTGAACAACAGGTGGTGTAACAACTTCAAGATCCACAACACGGTCTGTACACCTAACATGGAGATGCTAACCCTGTCACTTCGCCCTTTCTATCTCCCAAGAGAATTCCCAACTGTGGTCATCGGGTGTGTTTACATCCATCCCAAAGCCAACTGTAGGATAGCAGCAGAGCAGGTAGCCGAGGCAGCTAACTCTCTGATGGCTAGGTACCCTGAAGCCCCGGTGTTCTTTATGGGAGATTATAACAGCTGTAGACTCGAGGGGGTTTTGCCCTCTTTCCATCAATATGTGGACGTTCCCACGAGGAAAGAACGTACCTTGGATCTATGTTATGGAAATATTGATGATGCTTTTAGTGCGAGAGTGCACTCTCCACTCGGACGCTCAGACCACAACATTGGGCCCGATTCATGAACCGTACTTACGAACAAATTTGTTCTTAGACCCACTTAAAGGGATATTTCACTTTCAAAAAAACTTTTGGTCATTTTATGGTCTACTCAGGCCCTTGTGAACCCCCCAGACAGTTTTTAAGTTGCTTGATTCAGTATTTAGATATTTGATATTCATTTTGCCAGCCACGCCCCCTTCCTATACAAACCCATTGTAACTTCAAACTCTATTTTTAACCCGTTTAACCATCAAAAACACCCGTCCTTGGTTCTGGTGACTCACCCTGCCCTCCTAATGCGTGAGAGGGCCGTGTTTTTTTTATCACTTTTTTCATTTATTTTTAATATATTTTTTTGGAAAATGAAAAAATTAAATACAAAAAAAATATATTAAAAATAAATGAAAAAAGTTATCAAAAAAACACGGCCCTCTCATGCATTAGGAGGGCAGGGTGAGTCACCAGAACCAAGGACGGGTGTTTTTGATGGTTAAACGGGTTAAAAATAGAGTTTGAAGTTACAATGGGTTTGTATAGGAAGGGGGCGTGGCTGATAAAATGAATATCAAATATCTAAATACTGAATCAAGCAACTTAAAAACTGTCTGGGGGGTTCACAAGGGCCTGAGTAGACCATAAAATGACCAAAAGTTTTTTTGAAAGTGAAATATCCCTTTAAGAAGTTTTTTAAGAGATTTTGGCATTCACAAATGTTTTCTTACCTGTGATTTGTTCTTAAGTTAAGAAGAAATTTACGCATACTAGAGAGCACTCTTAGGGTGGCCTTTGAGTTCTTAAGTGTGATATGTTTGTGCAAAAATAATTAATTCTCGAAGTTTCTTCAATTCTACAGTTGTATAATATAGGATTTAAATGACAATAATATTTTTATCATATCTTTAGAGCAAAAAAGGTTCTCAAAGGTGTGGTCTGGGGACCCCCAGGGGTCCTTGAAGCTGTTCCAGGGGGTCCACAGCAAACGAGGAACAGTTTAATCACTTTAACCCTATTTTATACTTTGTTTGAAAATAGCTGATCTACAAGCTCACAACGCGTCCCATTACTGGCAATTTTGAACTTGTAGATCGGCTATTTTCGAAACATTTTGATAAATCTTGAAAACATTTCCCTAGCAGAAAATATTTTCAGGTGGGGGTCTGCAGCCAAATGCATCTAACCCAAACAGACCCGGTTGAGTTGAAGCCCAAGCCCCATACCCACCCCATAACCCCCCACCCAACCCACCCTCATCGCCCCCCCATACCCCCACCCCCATATCCCGACATTCGCCACACCCCCATTTTCAAGTCCCCTTCCTACCTGAAAGCCCCCCTATACCCACCCATCACACCCATCCCCATACCCCACACAGCCCCCTACACCCCTCCTTGCACCACCATATCACCCACCACACCCCTATTTCCACCCCATTACATACCAAGCAGCTGCTACCTTAAAGACCCTCTATATCCACCCACCAGCTTTCAGTACTAAAATGTTTTATATCCACTACTAACGCTACTCCTGACATGAAATATGGATAACATTTTTAACAGCTAATTTCAGCAAATTTACATTGATATCGAGTGGTGATATGTTGATTAATGTGAGAGAAATAATAAAATACATTCATTAATTAAATAAAATAATTTGCTGTTCACTTCAGAAGTACCTCCACAGAAATATTTATTTATTTTTATGTTTGGAGTCTGGTGTTCCACCATCTTTAGGCTTTAGTTTAGGTATTCTTTACTTCATTCTCTCAACTTTATTTCTCTGTGTGATTTCCTGTGATTTCTGTGTGCAGCAATCACACACAGGTGTGACTGCAGGCAGAGCCTAAGAACATTTCATGAATCTGACTCGACTTCTCTTAGGAATTCACTTAGGAAGAAATTTAAGAAGACAACTTACGAATTTATTGCTGAATGAGGCCCATTGTCTTTCTGCTTCCGCACTACAAGCCGGAGCTGAAGCGATCCAAACCGCAGACCCACTGCGCCCCCCAGTGGTCGGAGGACGCAATCGCACAGCTGCAGGGCTCTCTGGCATGCACGGACTGGGACGTCTTCCAAGGCGACTTGGATGAGAAGGTTTCCGTGATCACCGACTACATCAAGTTCTGTATCACCACCACTATACCCACAAAGACAATAAAAAAATACCCAAACTCCAAACCATGGATTACTCCTCATATTAAACATAGTCTCAGAGAAAAGCAGAAGGCATTTCAACGCCAGGATTGGGCCGCCCTCAAAATTATCGATGGGCAAATTAAGAATGAAATTCTTAAGGCAAAACTCAAATACAAAAACAGTCTAGAACAGGAGTTTAGTAACATGAACACAAAACATGCTTTCAATAAAGTCAAAATCCTAACCGGTGGTGAGACAAAACAAAATAACTGTACAACTCCAGATCCTACCACTTTTGCAAATACACTGAATACTGTTTATAAACGGTTTGACAGTCAGGACTACTCTGCTGCCTGTGAGGAACTATTGGGAGCCCTCCCCTTCCAGGAGCCTTCACATCCCCCCTTCACCCAGGAGGATGTACGACAGCTGCTGGCCAGGTGTAAGCCTGGCAAGGCACCAGGGCCGGATGGCATCTCGGCGAAGGTGCTCAAGCTCTGTGCCATGGAGCTCTCCCCCATCCTTCACTCCATCTTCTGGGAATCCTACAGGACAGTGTCTGTACCCACCCTCTGGAAAACATCCACCATCATACCGGTACCCAAGAAACCCCGCCCCTCAGAACCTAACCACTATAGACCGGTTGCATTAACATCAATAATGATGAAACTTATGGAAAGAGTGATACTGAACATCATCCTGCCAGCTGTCAGGTCACAGCTGGACCCGTATCAGTTTGCCTACAGGGCCAAGAGGGGGACAGAGGATGCTGTGGCATGCCTCCTTCATCCCCTTCTCCAACACCTGGATTCATCAAAGGACAATTTTGCCTCTATTCTCTTCGTTGACTTTAGTTCTGCCTTTAACACCATTCAACGCCATCACATGATTAAGAAACTGCATCACCTCAGCATCCCCCCACTCCTCATCCACTGGATTCACAATTTTCTGAGTAATAGACCGCAAACAGTTAAAGTAGGCTCATCATTTTCATCAACTGTCATCACAAACACAGGTGCCCCTCAGGGCTGTGTTCTCAGCCCCTTCCTCTACACACTATACACAAATGACTGTTTCAGCCCCTCACCCACCAACATTACATACTTTAAATACTCTGATGACACTGCCATTCTTGGACTGCTCAATGACAATAACTCTATCACAGACTTCCACAACACCATCTCCCATTTCACACAGTGGTGCACAGACAACTACTTAGAGTTGAATGTGGACAAAACAAAAGAACTGGTCATTAACACAACTCAAACTGGACTCAACCCACTCCTCATTCATGGTAAAACAGTTGAACAGGTTGACAGATTCACATATCTTGGACTCACACTGGACAATACACTTAGATTTGATCAACACATTACATCTATCCATAAACGTTTTCAGCAAAGGCTTTATGTGATCCGCAAGTTAAGATCACTATCTGTTGCCCCTCATCTTCTGCTATTACTGTACAAAAGCATCATTCAACCCGTTTTACTGTATTGTTCCGCATGTTTTTTCACCATACTGTCCATGCCTAACAACAAACTTTACAGTATCACCCGGATTGCCTCCAAAATCATCGGACTTCCCATACCCACACTTGCTGATATGAACAATAAGGCCATCACACGCTTAGCACTTTCAATAACAAATGACACTGATCATCCCCTGTATCGCTACTTTGACCTCATGCCATCTGGTCGGAGATACAGAACCTTAAAGTGGAAAAAGGTTCGTTTTAGCAGGAGTTTTGTCCCCTCAGCCATCGCGGCATTAAACCAACTGCCCCGTCCATAGGAGGGTTTTCCGTGTACAGTGGGGACCTCATGTCTTTGTCTTGTGATATGTTTTTTTTTTGTCATGTTGTTATGTTGTTTTTGTTGTGAACAGACCTTGTGAAGACAATTTTCCCCTTGGGGACAATAAACATTATTATTAAGCATAACCCTTCAGAGACTAGTCTGTACTTCATTCATGACTTATTATATTGTAGATCTATTCATATATTCACTGCACTGGTGACGTACTCACTAGAGTATATATAAATGTATATATTCACTGTACATTTTATATTTATTGTTAGACTGTACATCATTATTTTCACTTATTCAGAGATCCACCTCAAATGCAGATCAGTATATCTATTATATCTCTGCTGTCCGGCCGGAACCAGCTAACTCCAAAATGGTAATTGTTCAGGAAATGAAAAACAAAATATACATTTTTCAGAAAATGAAGAAAACCTTATATTTTTAAAACAAAGCAATACTGCCTCATCAAACTTGGTATTGGGACTTTATATATTATCAGATACTTGCATGTGTGATGTGTCATTATATTATCACCACTTTACCCAAATCCAGCTCAAGTGGAGTTAGGAGGTTTTGTCCATCATTGATAAGAACAGCTGACAATGAATCTCAAAGCTCACAACACATCACAACGCATTGTGAGCTTGGAGATCAGCTATTTATGGTGTGCGCCATCCTCATATACTAAGTATAGATCAAGCTGAATACTGTACTTAAACAACTTTTATTTTAACATGCATTGGAAACATCCATGGATCTAACTGTTACCACTGTTGTTCTTCTACAGTTGAGTACAACAAACAATTCTGCCTCAATACTCAATACTAAATGTATTTAACAAAAGCAATCATGGCACACCAACAATAAATAGATGGCATATCAATAAAAAAAATACATTCATGAATAATAGAATCTGTAGCCTATCAAATCTGTAGCCTACTGCACTAACAATAACAACCACAGTTGCATTTACCTATCCATCAACATTTTATTATTACACTGTTGTGTGTTGCCTAAACCTTCCAGTCACTGGGTTGGTGAAAACACCCCGCAAAACGGTGACCAGAGCCGAGAGCAAATGACTGTTCACTTAAAGTCTCTGCTAAAGGTGGAGGGTAAAGCATGAATGCAGTCTGACATGAGTGATATTCAGTCACATCCTGCATATTGGTTTAACGCTGAAATTACACAGTGAAAACTGTCCAAATTTATATCTGACAATTGGTAAAAAAAAAAGGTCTGAATTACGTTTTTTTAAATCTGTAGTATTTATATTTGACAATTGGCAAAAACCCTGTATATATAGTATGGAGCAGTGGAGAGCATGAGAGGAGGGGGGAGTTGTTTGTTTTTGACGGACAGTTTGAGGATCCAATGGAGTTGGGAGTTTTCGTCAGAGGCGCTTTTTAATACTTTTCATAGGTTATTATAAAAAAAAAACTTTACACAGATGTAAAGGGGGTTCAATAGCATTGATTTATGAAAAAAAAAAAAAAACCCTGAAAATGGAGTTAGGTGGTCCCGGCTGGACACCGACGATATATTAGATATGTCTAGATATCTAGATATATCTAGATATCTAGATATATCTAATCTATTATTTCATCTTGGTTTGGAACAAATTGACTAAAATGTAGGCCTACCTTGTATTTCATTCTAACTAATGCTGCTGCCATTATGATAAATCTACACACTTTTTACTACTTATTTTTATTTGATCTTACTCTGTATGAGATGTAATAAATAAACATCTTGAATATTATGACACCTGAACGTATCTCCCCTCCAATGGGACAGTGGTGGAAAAAGTACTAAAATTCTTTACTTAAGTAAAAGTACCCATACTGCAATATAGAAATACTCTGTAAGGGCGCGCTCCCACCGCACTTTTATTTTACCTCTGGGGCAGAATCTGCCAATGCTTTGTCAATGCAAATGCGTGGATTCACGCTAGAGCAGATTTTTCCGCTTGTCGCGCAGACCTTGCGTTTATCCGCTCTACACGAAGAAGCATAAAACTGCTGGAGGCAGGAGCTGATTTTCCCAGTCTGTCCAATCGGGTGAATCGAAGGCGGACCATCCCAAGACTCAGGAAGCAACATGGTGCTCTCAGTGGACCAACTGGTTGTAGCTGTTGCATCTCACCCAGTACTTTATGATTTGACCATGAAAGAGTTCCATTATGACTGACATTAAATAACTGGCCTGGTTACAAGTCAGTGCAGTCGCAAAGGCTTTTGGTTAGTGTAATAATATATTTAGCGTAATAATATTACTCTAACTATATATTTAATAGCCTTGTCAGTTAAAAATAGTCTTCACTTTTGCACTTGGGGTTCGTACATCTACATACACATTCAGATTTAAAATATAAAGTGCTTACCCCGTGGCCACGGATTTTACAATCATGTACGGGCCCTCAGAAGTACCCTTATCTTCCGTATTGTTCAATAAAAAAGCATTTTAATCCGATTGGTGGCCAATTTCCCATAGAGTTATAATGTACCAACAGTGCAATTCACCTCTCAATCGTGCAGTTGAAAGCATACGGAGAAAATGACCACTGATTGGATTAAAATGCTTTTTATTGAACAATACGGAAGATACGGATACTTATGAGGGCCCGTACATGATTGTAACATCCGTGGCCATGGGGTAAGTATCTGAATGTGTATGTAGATGTACGAACCCCAAGTGTGAAAGTGCAAAGGCATTTTTTTGTCTAGTGGCGGTGCGGGCTACGGGGACGGTCTTGAATGTGAGTGACAGGTGCGTCACAGCGTTTTTTTAGAATCCGCTGAAAAATCCTGGGTTTAAGTGTTTTTCAAACTTTATATTTTAAATCTGAATGTGTATGTAGATGTACGAACCCCAAGTGTGAAAGTGCAAAGGCATTTTTACAAAAGTCCAGAATTACAAATGTACTTGAGTAAAAGTACAAAAGTATTGGTATCAAAACGTACTTCAAGTACCAAAAGTAAAAGTACTAAAATGTTTGAAAATAGCCGATCTACAAGCTCACAACGTAGATGTAAGAATTTATATCTGCAAAGTAACTAGTAACTAAAGGTTTCAAATAATTGTAGTGGATAAAAGTACAATATTTGCCGTCTGAGATGTAGTGGAGTAGAAGTGAAAGTATTGGAAATTGGAAATACTCAAGTAAAGTACAAATACCTCAAAATGTTACTTAAGTACAGTACTTAAGTAAATGTACTTACTTTCCACCACTGCAATGGGGATCAAACAATATGTATCTCAAGTCTCAGAACACTGTTCCAGAGGATAATTTACAGCAAATAACTAATTGAACAGTAATGTAGTGGAGCAGGGAAATAGAGGAATGCATGTTATGTTACACATTGAAGTAATCTGGATCCTTGAGAAGTATAACATTCACTAAATAAAAAGGTATTCAACGGCATGAAAAGTAAATATACTTTTAATCTATAAATGTACACAACATGGTGACAACAAATATATACTGCTGGGTGGAAACCTTGTATGTCCAAAACCGTTTCTTTTTTATTACTAAGCCCATTTAAAAACAGTGAAAATGTTGTGGGCTTGTAGATCTGCTAAAATGGTGAAAATAGCAGATCTACATGCTGACAGCATGTCACGCGTTGTCGGCTTGTAGATCTTCTATTTTCACTACTTTTGTGCAACAAAACATCATCAGAGGATGGCAATACCCGTGTCAGCAAGTGTCCATTCATCAAAGATCTCAAATAAGTGGCAACTGTTTGTTTTTCACGTCGGAAAGCCGCATCCAGATAAAGGTGGTTCATTCTCAGGTCACCGCGGTGTTTTACACTGCGTGGTCTCTATTTGCTGCTCTGTGATCTGATCCTGTCTAAAGCCCGCCTACCGTATCCTAATTATAAATATAGCTGCAAGCAGCGATAATACGGGGCCAGGAGAGAGAAAGAGAAATGATAATTCCTTTAACAGGTCAGTTCATGAAAGTCCTTGCGGTCTTGTTTCCAATGAGGGCCTGTGAGCAATTAGGGGTTAAGAGTCTTGCTCAGGGACAAATTTCATCAACACATTTGCTGACCTGGAATCGTACCTGGGGCAACCAGAGCCTCTGGCTCCCTAACCACTCAGCTATGGCCGCCCCTCAGAGAGAGAGAGAGAGAGAGAGAGAGAGAGAGAGAGAGAGAGAGAGAGAGATTCAACTTAAATGAGTCTGCATCAAGTGAGGCTTGAACCGGCAACCTTGCGGTCGTGCGGCACTCTTAGGTAGCTGCAACACTACCTATAGTGCTATAGCTTTGTCCAGGCTGATATTGTCTGTTGAGGATCACAAACTCTTGCCTTCTGTCATGACCCAAGCCCCTGTTTCACTAACACTAAGATCACTCGTTCACAAACCATTTACCAATGAAGAAATTGTACATCTCCTCAGAACCAAAACTAGTGAAAGTAGCCGATCTACAAGCTCACAAACCATTAAAAGTTGTCAGATTGTACGGTTATTTTCACAATGAAGTATGTTATACATTGAAAAAATATACTCTCATTGCTATCTGAAAAGTTGTGAGATTGTAGATCAGCTATTTTCACAATGAAGTATGTAAAAAACACTCAATTAAGTATTTCATGTTATCTTTAACAATTGCAGATGTATTCATTGATAGTCATGTTGTGTGAAATGCAACTTAGATGAAGTCTGCACCAAGTGAGGCTTGAACCTGTGACCTTGAGGTTGTGCGACATACACTTAAGCGGGAAGCTATTGGACCAACAGACAAACCTCTAAAAAAAGAGATCACACTGATCATACAGTTTCACGCAAATAGCTGAAAAATCCTGGGTTTAAGTGTTTTTCAAACTGCTCAAAATTTCGGACAATCTAAGGGCGGAGCTTACTGGTAAAAGTGATACATGTGTTCCTCATGAGTCAAGGCACATGTGTAAGCAGGTTTAATGGCTGTCGGCCAAACGAGGCATGACTTTTGCCTGTTTAAAGTTTGCATTTTTAAAAAATTGCTATAGCGCCCCCCTTTGACCAATTGGAGTAAGATTGGTTTCAGTGATATTTGGAATGACCCTGTACATTACTGCAAATTTTCAAAGAAATGTGAGTCTGCATGTATGTGTTGGGGCAGATGAATAGGAGGAGATAGATTTTAACAGCTTTTCATGTAATTCAAAATGGTGGGAGATCTAAAGGTCAGAGGTCAAAAGTCAGAGTGTGAAAGTTGTTCATCATGAGGAGACGCATGTGTGTATTGAAGTTTTATGGCTGTAGGTCAAACAGGGCATGAGTTGTACCTGTTCAAAGTTGGCATTTTCAACTGAGTGCTATAGCGCCACCTTTTGACGAAAGATTGTGAGATTTATTTCTTGATAGTTTTTCATGACCATCTATCATATGGCCGAGTTTCATAAAAAGCGTATGCACGGTTCAGCCAGAACTGGCAAAAACGGCAGAAGAAGAAGAAATGGAATAATGCCAATAACAAAACGGGTCCAGGCTGGAAGCCTGGCCCCGTAAATAAAAGAACCGGTGGTCGGTGAGAAAAATGGGGGCGAGCGTGTTTTGGGACGAGTCTTCTGGTTATCTCTCGTCTCCCTCTTTGTTACAAAACATGTTTACATATGCACAGTGTTTAATCGCCTGGTAGAGACACTATTACAAGATATGATCAATTAAACTTACCCTAATATCAAAACCCAACAGCCATTAAGTCATCAATAACGTTTATAGTGAATTTGAAGTACAGTTTAGAGACGGAACGGCACGTACCGATGCCATTATCATTTGGCAAAGTGCGCCATTTAATATCATGCAGGATTTACACACTGCTTTAGCTCCGTGTTCATTGCCAGATTTACAATTGTGTTTTCTGTAGGTTTTAAACGAGGATAGCCGGGTTTGGCTTGTTTTATGTGTAAATCGCTGCATGTTGAACTGCGTTTCCAAACTGTAATGGCGTCGATGTCTCCTGTACTTGGAATTCACTAAAACGTGTTATAAACATCATTGATGAATGAATGGCTTTTGCTTTTTGGTATTATGATAAGTTTAATTGATCATATCTATAGAAAATGTAATAGTGTCTCTTACCAGGCGATTAAATGAGATAACCTCGGGCCATTGTGTTGTGTTGGATCCTCTGTCCAGTCAGGACAACATTCCAATCGGACTCTTGTTTAATTTGCTAATGTAGCGTTCCTTGTCGAGTGGCCACAAGGTTCTGTCCCTGTGATCTGGCAAGCCATGACGCCTGATCGGTGTCATGGTAGCAATCGGTGCAGACGTTATTTATTTAAATGTTCATCAGAAAATTGCTTGACTGATTCTTTAATGGTCTGCTTCTTGTTAATCATGTCCTGTCCTTGCTTGTGCCCTGTCTCAGGGGGACTCAGGCGGTCCCCTGGTGTGTGAGAAGGACAACATGTGGACCCTGGTCGGCATCGTGTCCTGGGGCAGCAGCCGTTGCTCCACCTCCGTGCCCGGCGTCTACTCCCGCTTGGCCCAGTTCAGCAGCTGGGTGGACCAGGTCATGGCTGCCGGTTACATGTCGCCTTTCCGACGTTAACGAACCCTATACCTAACCCTAACCCTAACCATAACCGCACGCGGAAGCCACTAGTCGGAGTGGCGAGATGTCGGAATGCAGACATAACCCCATGGCTGCCAACTAAACCCAGTTCAGCAGCTGGGTGGACCAAAACACTATTTCTTTAGATCAAGCAAGACTATAACCAGGGGTCATCAATATGTCCGTACACAGACAAATGTGTCCGTGCAAAGACTTGGTCTCAGTGTTGATTTCGTCGACTAAAATTATGACGAAAAATGTTGGTCGATTACCTTTTTTCACTGACGAAAACTAAATAAAAACGAAATAAAAACTAAGCTACGACGACTAAAACTATTACTAAATATATTGACAATTTCTTCAACTAATAAAAACTAGACTAAAATGTTAGTGAGGGATCTAGTGGAGAAGAGATCCAGTAGAACTAAAAGACAAGTCATTTTATGTTTGGTTGAGCTCGGGTGTTGCGCTCGGGTGTTGCGCTCGGGTGTTTATGCAAAAGTGTAAAATCAGCCATTACGACGCCATCAAGGCACCGCCAAAATACATTTTAGTCGACTAAGTCAACTGTAGATTTAGTCGACTGTAATCTTATGATATTTAGTGGACTAAAACTAGACAAAATCTAAAACATTTCAGATGACTAAAATATGACTAAAACTAAATGGAATTTTATTCAAAAGACTATGACAAACTAAATCAAAATTTGCTGTCAAAATCAACACTGCTTGGCCTTATCCGTGGCAATTTTGTATTTACACACCATTATAATGTTCTTATTTAGTTTTCTTCAGAATATGCATGATTCTGATTTACTATGACACTATGTATGGAACATTAGGAGTCCTACTAGTACCTACTTGGTTCTTAAATGTTGCATTTGCAAGGACCACCATAACTCTGAGAGTGTACAAATGGAACCAAATGGACCCGTAAGGGTCAATTTGGTTCCATTTGTACACTCTCAGAGTTACAGACCTGTTATATGGTCATTCAGGGCTAGCTCTTTATGAGTTTCTGGTAATATTATTGTCCACTCATTTTGTATGTCCGTGGCAAAAATTGAATTTTGACCAAAATGTCCACCACAAGAAAGCATGGTGATGACCATAGATATTAGAAACCTAGATACCTCATTGGCCTCTGCAGTTCGTTGGAGCAATTGGTATCGCGGCCGCCATTTTAGCGTAGGAATTGCCTCTGATTGGCCTACCGAACGCCCCCTTCTGTGACACACGCGGAAGCTTCAGGGAAGCTTTCCTACGCTAAAATGGCCCTCGTGATACCAATGCCTCAGAGCCGAAGGAGGCGTCTACCTTTATATGTCTATGGTGATGACCCCTGCTATAACTGAAGAGATATACCTCCTCCACCAACCAACCTCAGCCCCCATCCATCCTGAAAACTTGACCTCATAGCTTTTTAGATGTTGAGATGCTGAATTTCATTTAATAAACATGTCAAAACCTCTTCAAAAGTAGTAGTTGTTGTTGTGGTTGTGTATTAATAACATCCAGTCCAAAATAGGACTGCTGGACACGACCATCCACAGTTGTTGTGAGAGAGACACTAGTCGACTCTCTATTATATATTTTTTTAAAGCAAACATTTTTAACTGAAATCTTTGCTTCTGTGGGGTCCCTGGCACAAAAAAAATTCAGATGGGGGTCCGCGGCCAAATGTATATCAATTTAGGCCCTAAATTGATATACATTTGGCCTAAATTTTAGGGGTCCTTGGCATGAAAAAGGTTGAAACCCACTTTTGTTCAGTAACAGGTGTCTCTCCAGCTCTCTATTAAATAGAAGATAGCTACATTTTCAGGTTGGGATACTAGTATGTAATGCTAACTAAATGCCTCAACTCCTACAATGCCAAGTGCTTAAGTTGTCAGGGTGAGGGGTCCCCATTTCAAAGGTCATTATCTTGGGGGTCACGTCTGAAAAGTTTGGGAATCTGTAGTGCCACATTTTCTTATTCCTCTCCTGCCCAGTAGGCGGCGCGCCTGCTCATTGGAGTCGGACGCAACTTCCTTGAAATGCCAGACAAGAAGAACAACAAGTCAGGGTTGCCATGTCTGCTTATTATAAGTAAGGTTTCTTGTAAATATTAAAAGTTGCGGCGAGTTGCGTTTTTTGTGCCAGGGACCTCCGCACCAGATTTGTGTTGTTAAAATGTTTCAAAGATAATAGCAGATCTAGCAGATCTAAAAGCTCACAGGCACAACGTGTTGTGACCTTGTACATTGGCTCTTTTCAAATAGGCTAGATCAGTGGTGGAAAAAGTACTCAAATTCTTTACTTAAGTGAAAGTACCAATACTGCAATATAAAAATACTCTGTTACAAGTAAAAGTCCAGAATTCAAAATGTACTTGAATAAAAGTACAAAAGTATTGGCATCAAAATGTACTTAAAGTACCAAAAGTTAAAGTACTAGATATTTGAAAATAGCCGATCTACAAGCTCACAACGCATCGCGATGCGACGCGTTGTGAGCTTGTAGATCGGCTATTTTCAAATAGCCTATGTATAAAATAGGGCTAAAGTGGTTACTGTATGTTTCATTATATCATAGTTTATATCTGAAGAGTAACTAGTAACTAAAGTTTTCAAGTAAATGTAGTGGAGTAAAAGTACAATATTTGCCTCTGAGATGTAGTGGAGTAGAAGTAAAAGTATTGGAAATTGGAAATACTCAAGTGAAGTACAAGTACCTCAAAATTGTACTTAAGTACAGTACTTAAGTAAATGTACTTAGTTACTTTACACCACTGGGCTAGATATATCATATATGTTTAAAGTGCTCATGTCCCACATAGCAAAAAAGACCTGGCAAAGTTATGGCCCGGATCATGCTGTTTGTCATGGCCCACTCGGAGCAATGGTCTATACCCCCTGGTCTGGCGCCAGATCGGTTTGCCAGAAGCTCAGACATACATGAACCGTATATGGGCCAGCTGTAAAGGGCCACACTGTGCTGACCCAGTGATGAGCCAGAACATAGCAAAAAAGACCTGGCAAAGTTATGGCCCGGATCATGCTCTTTGTCATGGCCCACTCGGAGCAATGGTCTATACCCCCTGGTCTGGCGCCAGATCGGTTTGCCAGAAGCTCAGACATACATGAACCGTGCATGGGCCAGCTGTAAAGGGCCACACTGTGCTGACCCAGTGATGAGCCAGAACAGTGTTTCCACTGCTGGCCCAAACATGGGTCGCCAGAACAGGGCCTGAACAGTGTTTCCACAGCTGGCCCAGACATGGGTCACCAGCACAGGGCCTGAATAGTGTTTCCACAGCTGGCCCAGACATGGTTGGCCAGCACAGGGCCAGAGCACTGTGTCCATACTTGGCCTAGGCATGGTTGGCCAGAACTAGCCCAGAACAATGTGTCCATAATTGGCCCAGATATGGGTCACCAGCATAGGGCCAGAACACTGTGCCCACAGCTGGCCCATACATTTGCCAGGACAGGGCCAGCTGTGGACATAATGTTCTGGCCCAAAGCTGGCAAAGTTATGGCCCGGATCATGCAGTTTGTCATGGCTCGCTCGGAGCAATGGTCTATACCCCCTGGTCTGGCGCCAGATCGGTTTGCCAGAAGCTCAGACATACATGAACCGTGCATGGGCCAGCTGTAAAGGGCCACACTGTGCTGACCCAGTGATGAGCCAGAACAGTGTTTCCACTATGGAAACAGGAGCACCTATGAAAAAAGTCAACTGTAGAAGTTAAGATGGGGTGTGACAAAGGTCTTATTTAGGGGGCGTTGTGCTTTAGTCAGGCTCTCTCCTTTAATCAAGCCATACTAAATGCCATACACAGGCTATAATTGACTAAGATAAAATAAAAACAAGCATAAAGTTTTCTGCTTTTTTATTATTAAACTGCAAACCATGTGAGGCAAATGCGTGTATGAACAATGCAGTCAACATTTGGAATATGTGAACAATGCAGTTAACAAGAAACTGTAAACTGAAAAAAAAAGTAGTGCTTTTTTGCTGAAGTGACGGTCCTCCCTCGCCAAAATTTAACTCACAGAATTTGACGTTCCGAGTCAACAAATCTCATCATGTCCATTATACATTTCCGATAAGGGTTAGGGTTAGACAACTGTGAGTCACAAAGAACTGTACCAGGAGACCCTCATCCACGTAGCTCGCACCTCCCTCAGAACCAAGGTTCACGCAGAGATGGCAGACCTCCTCCACGAGGCTGTTGTAGATGCTGTTCTGGCCATTGTCAGAACAGAACTGATGAGATCCGAGTCCTGAAATCAAAGCAAACATAAGAATGTTGTTCTTTAGTCAAGTGGCTTAATTATTGGTAAAATAGTAAATAAATAAAAACCTGTGTAAGAAAAGAGGGGGGAAAACGCAGCATCAAAGTAAATTTATTATTTAGGCTTGTATACCCAAGGGATGCGGTGACCTAGTGGTTAAGAGGGTCAGGCTTGTTACCGAGAGGTTCCCAGTTCGACTCCCCAACACGACACTAGGTATGAAAATCACCGGGTGATTAACAATCCTGCAGGGTCTGGCAAGAAATAAGTTACTGCAACTTAGTCCAAACCCTGGGTAAATAACGATTTCTTCCTCTTCCTCTTCCCAGGAGTATTTATTTTTCTATGTAAAAATAACTTTGTATGTACTTTATAAATAAAGCACTTAAAAACTTAAGCTAGTGATGGTACACCATATTATCAATATTGGCAGACATCTTAAGTAGTATATTAAAACACAATTCCTACATACTGTAGGCTATATGGGGGGGGGGTAAGTAATTTTTGGTGGTGCTACCTACTGAAAAGTTAAGTGGCACCAGTGAAAAAGTTACGTCTGGAGCCGTGACCCCATCCCAGAACTAACTGTATCTACGTAAACACACCATGTCTTTCTAGACAAGACTCACTCTGCATTGGAGCTCCTTCACATGCGCCTGTCTCTGTCTCTTCTGCCCCCACCTCCACCTGACGCTGAAGCCCTGAAATCAAAGCAATCATGAGAATGTTTCTTCAGTAATGTGTCTTAATTATCAGTGCAACGGTAAATAAAACCGCAGTAAGGAAAAATAAATCCATTTTGTTTAGAACAAGAATTTGGAACTAAAGATGAGATGTGGTCATGACCAAAAGCACAAGGTCACAGGTACAAGCATAGATATAAATACCTAGATGCCTCATCCGGCAATGGCCGATGGACATTCTCAGTAATTAGCATACATGGTCGGCATTTTTGTTTCTTGGAGAAACTGGCCAATCACCGCGGGTCTTTCCCGTCACATGACAGAATCTACGGTGCGCTTGATGTGCTGCAGCACCATGCCCTGAGTGCACTGAAGAAACAACCCCAGAAGTCCCTGGAAAAACAAGGCTTTGATTGGCCTGTAGTGTCGCCGCCCATTGTAAAACAATAATGGATACTTCCGTGTTACTTCCTTGAAGCCGTCAAGGAAAATCTCATAAGGAAGTGTCATACATCACGTGGTTGCGTCCATAGAGATGCGCCATGACACTTTCGGTGGCATAACATCTACCAGAACTTCAGTGAATACATTGCAGTGGATGAGAGCCTTCTGGACAGCTCGTATCAAACATTATTTTCTGAACGAATGCAACCTTTGTGTTTTGTCATGAGCTCAAAGACTGGAGTCCTCATGCACGCGCAGTCATTATCATACCTTCAGTGTAGAGTAGGCTATTATTTTAGAACACACCCCTCTAATTCCTCTTATTCTGATCAATCTGATTTTCTCATTTTCGTTGCAAGTTCAATATATTTCGCCTTCACATCTGCACAACTTGATGTAAAATTGTTTCTAAAACAGCCTGTTTGAAACAATTTGTCTATAGCGCCGCTGATACTGTACAGTATCAATTAGACTATCTTAGATTTATTCAATCATTTGACATTATATCTTAAAATCTATAGCCTAGTTTGACTATCGACCCAACACTAATACTGATGAGCTCAGCCACTTATCATTATTCTACTGATGCTCTGCGAAGAGATCAAACGTGACATGTTTAGCCTAGATGTTGGTCCGATCGTTAAAGTTGATATTTGAATTAAAACGTTACTTTGTTTAGCTGAACATAAGCTGGCATATATTGCAGCTGTTCTGCAAAAAGGAATGGTCAAAACTACCCAAAAATATGTGAGCCAAACTTGTGGAAACATATTCAAAAATACTTTTTTCAATAGGGCTGTAACATAAGAAAATGTAGGAAAAGTGAAGCATTCTGAATACTTTCCGGACTGACTGTACGTAAACACCCCATCTTTCTAGACAAGACTCACTCTGCATTGGAGCTGTTTGAGAACCCCCTGTCTCGGTCTCTTCTGCCCCCACCTCCACCTGACGCTGGAGACCTGAAATCAAAGCAAACATCAGAATGTTTCTTTAGTCATGGGGCTTGATTCTCGGTGCAACGGTAAAAAAATAAATAAATAAAATAAAATGCAGTAAGGAAAACTGGAGGGAAAAAAAAGAAAAAACAAATCCATATTGTTTAGAAGAAGAACTTGGAATTTAAGATAATTTAAGCTCAGTTATTAATGGCCAGACAAGACCCCTATTCCAGAATGAACTGTATCAATGTAAACACACCATCTTTCTAGACAAGACTCACTCTGCATTGGAGCTGTTTGAGAACCCCCTGTCTCGGCCTCTTCTGCCCCCACCTCCACCTGACGCTGGAGACCTGAAATCAAAGCAATCATGAGAATGTTTCTTTAGTAATGTGTCTTAATTCTCAGTGCAACGGTAAATAAAACAGTAAGGGAAAATAAATCAATTTTGTTTAGAACAAGAATTTGGAACTAAGGATGATGTGCTCTGTGCTGAAGTGTGGGTCATGACCAAAAGCATAAGGTCACAGGTACAAGCAGCCGAAATGAGTTCAGTCACCCGAAAGACTTGGAGTACTGCTACTGCTCACTTCTTTGTGTCATTATTTCCAATTTCACTTGTTTATCCTGTATGAGTCATCTCTGATTGGATAACATTGGTATCTGACCATAACATGCATGTTCTGTTTACTAAACACCTGGAGAGACAGGGAGACCCCTGTTACTGAACACTTCATAGTAATTATTGCCATCCGAATATAGATATGTTTATCTTTTAATAAACAAAATCACTTACTGCACAATTCTTTAAAAAATAGCAGTAGCTATAGAATAGCAGTGTTCCTTCATGATTGACTAAATTAGCTTCTCAATTCTATATTGTATGTCCCAGCAAAGTTGTTAGAAGCCAATTTAAGATAAGGGTTAGCATTAAACAACAAACAAAAAGGGTTTTGTGTGTGTGTCTTCCCCGAGTAGAACTGAAATTCTTACCAGTTGGATTTTGAGGTCGGGGCTATTTTGTAGCCGCTCCTCCAGGTTTTCTAGGGATTGGGTATCAGCTAATGGCAGCAGATTTGGTTCAACACCTATGAGAATGAGAAAAGCTTTATCACATCACAGGTTTGCAGGTGTAAAACAGTGGGTGTATTTCCATAAAGAAAGGGAAGAAGATGGAGCAAGGGGAAGAGAGAGAAGATACATTTTAAAAAACAACAATGCATCTACATATTTACACACGAATAAAGTAACTTTATTCTTTTAAGCCTTAGTCAATTTAAGACATTTAATGAATAGAGTAACATCCTCGCCTTTATTCCAACAGTCGATTCATTTGTGGATTATACAGTGAGCTGCACGTTTTAATTTTTTTCCTCCTTTTTAAAAAGGCAGTGAGCTTGTAGATCGGCGGTAGTGACGTGGCGCATCTAGTGAAAGCCGGAATTACACAATTTACATGTAAATATGAAGTAAACGAGGGGGGGGAATGGCGTTCGGCCACAGATGGGATTAAAGCACTTCTTTATTGAAAAATATGAACTAATACATTGCACAAATACTCTGGACACCTACTTAACATTTGGGGCAAGCACCTTATGTTTTGCATTTCTACATGTTTGGAGACATACAGCTCCAGGTTTTACCGGTGACATTTCAGGGCAAACTGGGGGTGTGGTCACTAAGACTCTCGTAGATACGAAAGTAAAAGTCAGATTTGATAAAATACATATACGATAGTCTTGATCTAAGGCTTTAGTGAAGCCACACTTTAGAGCGTTTGTCACCACGGTCCATATTTCAGTGACAGCATGCCTGTTGCTCACTCGCATCTAAACGCGGTGTGTGTGCGGTGCAGCGTAAATGAGTCACGCAGTCAAGTTAGAAGTCCTGACAGATAGTCAAATACGTCTTTGATGATATATATGCCTTGTTTGAACGATTATTAGCACACCAAGGAAAAAGATAGCGCAGAGATGCAACAGAATCAACCAGATTGAACTTACTTGCTGTGAAAATAACAGCTGCTGATCAGACAGTAATGAACTTCTCCCATGCGCTGGAGTCATACAACCAATGACAATCACAGCCCTGCAAGGAAAGAAATGTTTGATTAACTAACAATACAGTATATTCAAACTCTAATTTTGTTTACAGTTGTCATATTACAATTCACCTTAAAATAAGTTATAAGTAGCTATATCATATCAGTGGTTCTCAAAGATTTCCATGTCAATTGTATTTGGCTTCAGATTTGAAAAGGTTGTGCGCCAAGGAACCCCACAAGAGAAGTGTATTTACACCTGGAGGAACCATCTCTAGAAACCCACTTTAAGAACCAACACATTAAATGTACAGTGGTTCTCAGGTGGGGTTCAGCAGGGACCCTCAAGATTCCAAATGGACCCTTACAGGCCTTTAACTCTGAGAGTACCAATTGAACCAAATGGACCCTTACATATCTGTAACTGTGAGTGTACACATGTAACCAAATGGACCCTTACATATCTGTAACTGTGTACACATGTAACCAAATGGACCCTTACATATCTGTAACTGTGAGTGTACAAATGGAACCAAATGGACCCGTACAGGTCTGTAACTCTTACAGATCTGTAAGGGTCCATTTGGTTCCATGTATACTGTCAGTTACAGACCTGTCAGGGTCCATTTGGTTACATGTGTACAAATGGAACCAAATGGACCCTTACGTGTCAGTAACTCAAGAGTGTACCAATGGAACCTTACCTTTGACTTGTTTATTAAAAGTCCCCCCTGGCCTACAAAGCCCTGCAATATAAGTAAAATAAATATAGATTATTGAGGCAACTTCATGATAAACAGTAGAAAAGGCCACACACCTATGTATTCTATATACAAAAGGCAAGATACTTTTGTTTTAATAGCATGTTGTCTTTTAAAACGTCCAAACAAACGGTTTGTGTTTACAAGGAAATACCTGTTACACTACAGGCTAACTAACCAACAGAATCTTACATTATGTGCAGCATATGTTGAGTCACAACGTTATTTCTCAACCATTAATGTTCAGACGTGATCTAAATAATTATAAATGCATAAACATACCTCTTTTTGCTGTTCTGTGTTCTGTCGACGTCTCCCAAAGACAATCTCAGTCACAGCTGCTGCTGATTAGACCAGCTGAGCTGGTTATCTCATGCGCTGGAGTCATGCAACCAATGAGAGCACAGGACACGGGGGTGTGTTCTGAGGGACGACCAATGAGCGCAGGTTTTATCGGTTGTCAGGGAAACCATCACGACCAATCACCGCAGGCTCTTGTCTCTCAGGCAATGGGAATAGAGTTGGAGGGTTTTCATTTTTTGGCATCAAAATATACTTCAGTACTCAAAGTAAAAGTACTCATTATGCACAATGTCCCATTTTACTTATCATGTGTATAAAATCCTTTGGAAATAGCAGATCTACAAGCTCACAACGTGTCACAAAGCGATGTGTTGTGAGCTTGTAGATCACAGTGGTGTAAAGTTAATAAGTGTATTTACTCACTGTACTAAAGTAACATTTTTAGGTATTTTTTTTTTACTGGAGTATTTCCCATTCTCAATACTTTTACTTCTACTCCACTACAACTTAGAGACAAATAATGTACTTTCACTCCACTACAATTAATTGAAAACTTTATACTTAGTTACTTTGCAGATATAAATTATAATGAAAATAGCAGATCTACAAGCTCACAACGTGTTGCATTGGCGCCGTGTTGTGAGCTTGTAGATCTGCTATTTTCAAACATTTTAGTACTTTTACTATTGATACTTTAAGTATTTTGATGCCAATACTTTTGTACTTTTACTCAAGTAACAATTTGAACACAGACCTTTTACTTATAACAGAGTAAAAGGCTCTGTCATGTCATTTAACTGGGTACCCCTGGAACCCCCTCAACCCAGTTTGAAGGGTCCTTGATGATCTGCCTTACTTTTTACTGCATGTAGAGACACATATTGGTGTGGTGGGTGATTTCGGTAGCTTTATTGTTTAATGATTCTTGTGAGTTGTTGTTTTTAACTTTTTTTGTGATGTGTTGAATGTGAGAACTGATTCAATACTGTTAAACTGTCCTTGTTATTAAAATCATTCAGACTCCTCAGGAGGAACATGCGCTTTTGGGTCTTATACTGACACTCAGCTTCAGGGAGAACCATGCATGTCCACAAGTGGTCAGAGAGCGCTTGTCACCTGCATATTTAAAGAATGACAGTCCATTGTTATTGCATGTGATTTTGTTTGTGTTTATGGAGAAGAGAATGTGGCAAGACACCCTGTGGGACCCCGGTATTTATAACAATATTACAGGATGTCAAACCATTACATGCTGGAGTCTGTCTGAGTTACAGACCCATGTGGAAACCCCTCAAAGGAGGGTTTTGAGTTTTGATGTATTCATAGTTGACAGCCAATCAGGAGTCCAGTCCCACATGTGTGGGTTCTCAAAGCCTGTTATGGAACAGGTGTTCAAACTCTGAGTCATGTGTCATTTTTTACAGAGACAGCCGTGTTGCAGTGCCGTTTTGGAGTATAAGAATTACATATTTTCATAAGGACTTTGTTGCTTAGCTCATGTACAGCTGATGTTCAGAATACTGGCAAGTGCATGTGAGTATCAGTTCCACGTACAGTTCCATTGGAGAGTGTCTGCACTACTGTTTCTTCTTCAGGAGTGTTTGTCATCACTGCCATTCACTTTGCTGCATTATCCACGTTACATTCGTGGTGAACGGCTTTGTGCAATGGAGCGAGGTGGGCCACCTCCCACTCAACCCCGGCAAGACTAAGGAGATGCCGGTGGATCCCCGAAGAAGCAGGAAAGGTCCCACCAGTACCCAGCATCATCAAAGGAGAGTCGGTGGAGCTGGTGGACAGCTACAAATTCCTGGGCGTGCACCTAAACATTTCGCTTGACTGGTCCGATGATGCCAATGCACTGCACAGCAGAAGAAAGAGCAAGCTCTTTTCACTCAGAAGGCTCAGAGGGTTTGGGGGGGCGGGCAGGATCGTGGGTGCCCCCCAGGAGGGGGTGGAAGAGGTTGCCATGGTGCGAAGAGCAAAGACATCCACATCCAAAACACAGCCAAATCTGGCAAACAGATCTGGCCCAGATCTGGCTCACTTATGGCAAGCCGGTTCCGGCATGACAAAAAAACGGACCGTGCGAGGCACCGCGCTACGGGCGCTAAACTGTAGTCAAAATAAACTAAACTACGTCGCTACTCACATAAACAAAGGTTCTTATGCGTCCTTCAATGTCGGAAAGTGTCAGAACTCTTAGCACATCCCCATTGACTTTCAGTGGTAGTGTGCTGAGTTCCGACATGACATGGTAGTTCCGACATGGCATGGTTTGTTTTCTGCTCAAAATAGTCTATTTTACAGTGTGGGTGGGGTGCTGAGAGGTTACCCACCCCGGAGAATACACTTTCAAGGTCCACATGTCGAAGAGTCCTTGAGCAAGACTCTGAACCTTATTGCTCCTGGTACGCAGGTTGCTGCCTTGCAGCCTTTTTAATCCAAGGGACTTGGATAAAAAAGGTGCCATATAAATGCACCATTTACCATTTAGGATTCAACACATCCAAGCCAAAGAGACCCCATATATGGATATAGCTGACCTGTTTTGACATCACAGTGTGACTCAACCAGCTCAGCAGAAGGGTATACATGCCAAAACGCCCATGTGCAAGGGCTCATGTGCATGCACCCATGTGCGCGAGATCGCCCTTTAGGGCTTGTTAATTATAAGGCTAATCTGGGCCAAATAAGCCCATAAACACATGCAGGCCAGATAGAAGTAAGGCTAACCTGTGTGCCAGATACAAAAATGATAAATTAAATGAACCCAAAACACATGTGGTCCAGATACAAAAATGCATAACGTGGGCCAAATGAACCCAAAACACCTGTGGGCCAGATACAAAAATGCCCAATGTGGGCCAAATGAACCCAGAACACATGTGGGCCAGATACAAAAATGTCTAATGTGGGCCAAATTAACCCAAAACACCTGTGGACCAGATACAAAAATGCCCAATGTGGGCCAAATGAACACAAAATACATGTGGGCCAGATACAAAAATGCCTAACGTGGGCCAAATGAACCCAAAACACCTGTGGGCCAGATTGTAAAATGCCTAACGTGGGCCAAATGAACCCAAAACACCTGTGGGCCAGATACAAAAATGCCCAATGTGGGCCAAATGAACCCAAAACACATGTGTGCCAGATACAAAAATGTCTAACGTGGGCCAAATTAACCCAAAACACCTGTGGGCCAGATACAAAAATGCCCAATGTGGGCCAAATGAACCCAGAACACCTGTGGGCCAGATACAAAAATGTCTAATGTGGGCCAAATGAACCCAAAACACCTGTGGACCAGATACAAAAATGCCCAATGTGGGCCAAATGAACACAAAATACATGTGGGCCAGATACAAAAATGCCTAACGTGGGCCAAATGAACCTAAAACACCTGTGGGCCAGATTGTAAAATGCCTAACGTGGGCCAAATGAACCCAAAACACCTGTGGGCCAGATACAAAAATGCCCAATGTGGGCCAAATGAACCCAAAACACCTGTGGGCCAGATACAAAAATGCCTAATGTGGGCCAAATGAACCCAATCTATACTCGGCCCATATGCGGCTTGCCATCATGTAACCGGTGCCATCATTGCCAGACCTGGCTCACATCCGGTCCACATACCACTTGCCGGAGTGATATTCTGCCGGAGGTCTGCCAGACTGCCGGAACGAAAACGGCATTTGGGCCAGACCAGTCTGCATAGGTTTTGCTATGTGGGGTGGTCTGCTTTTGGGCTTGTTTTCCTAGACCTGGTTGCTTATTTCTCTCACAAAACCTGGCAACACTGCTCTAGTGCCACAATGTAGTAGTGTAAACAGCATGGTGTGTTGACTGACTGTTGTTGACACTTTAAAATACCATAGATTTATATCAAAGTAAAATGCAAAGAAAAGTAAAACGTGTCGTTTCTAAACAGTGTCGTCGTTAAGCAGCAGGAGGACGTCTGTTAGCAGCTCAACCACTGAAACACAGCAGGTATAAAGATCAACTCATTCAGGTTGTTTTGCATCTATGTTAGCCATGGTTCACATCTTGTGAACCGAGAGTTCCTGCTTTAGAGTGGTGTTCCATTTGTTTTACATTTACAACTCTCACATATACATAAACGTTCACATTTCAAATATAAAGTGTTTACCCATGAGCCACGGATGTTACAAGTTGATCCGTTCCGCGATAAGTACCCGTATCTCTCGTATTGTTCAATAAAAAGCATTTTAATCCGATCGCCGGCCATTTTCTCCACATTTTGTCCTACGCTTTCAACCATGCGACACTAATGGTTGGGAGGTGTATTGCACTCTGACTATCGGATTAAAATCCCACTTGAACCCCAGCATCCCTTGTCTGGGGTGGAACATTTGCCAAAAATAGCCGATCTACAAGCTCACAACGCGTCGCGTTGCGTTTTACCAATCCTAGAGGGTTTAAGTGGTACCGGATATGCAGCTCGGCAAAGCTGAATTGATCCCAGTGTATGACGGAGGACAATTTCACGATAAATTTAAATCTCTGCGATGCGATTATTGTTAGCATTTTTTTTATCACGATAAACGAGAATAACGATTATCGTCCCATCCCTAAATACCACATGGTTCTGTGGCGTTAAACATTGGACTTCCAATCCCAGCATCTAGTCTGGATGGAATCTCTCTCCCGCCATTGTTTATTTATATAATCTAAAATGTGTCGCACATTATTTTATTAGGGTTAAGGTTAGGTTTAGGCATAGTTATTGTCGCGACCAGCGAAGCGGACCACTCGGCCCACTTGGTGAGAACAGACTACAGCCATTAAAGGGATTCTAGGCAACTTCAGAGACTCCACTCCCCCCCCCCCCCTCATCAGCAGTTTGTTTCCCCAACCACCAGGGGGTGACACAGGGGGGACTTCTGAACGGGCCATGCCGAAAATAGGTTGCTTTATTCGGATACAATGAGTGTCACTGCCCGCCCCTGGCGGTTCTCTGTATTTTTATTTTTTAAATAGGCTCTGACATGATTAATTGACCACATATATCAAGTTAAACAACTAAATTCTATCCAAACGATATCTTAAAAGTCAATTCCGTGCCTCAAAAAAGAAGTTTGACAGCGTTTTCAAGTTTTAAATGCCAAACAAAAAATAGCGCATAGACAAGATGGCTGCCGCTCGTTTTAGCTCGGGTGCACTCAGGCTGGACTCAGTTCAATTCGGTTTCACTTGAACTCGCCACCTGATTGGCCAACCTTCGCTGTCAATCACAGAACATTGAGCGAGGACGCTGATAGGACAGTTCACAAGGACACGCACATGCGTGCGTTTCATTTACGTCCCGGACAGAGCTGGATACCCGGATGTCAAAACATAAATATTAGGGAAAATACGGATTTCAGAAAGAGGACTGTGTTTCAATGCAGGAAAACACCCCAGCATCATTACATAGTGGCTGATAGAGGTACCGATGGGGACAGAATCGTAAATTATTTCCCCCCCCCAGGCAGTGCCAGCGCCGAGGACTATCTTCCACCACGGAGGAAAGCCGGCCAGTGCTGTCCTCTTGGAATGAGACGCAGTGATTAGGGGCGAAGCCGTTCCGTGTGTGTCACAGAAGGGGGGCGTTGCCAAGTTACTACGATCGGGTAAGAAAACGACACACGTGGGTGTGGTCATGTAGAGGAGGAGGGGAGGGACTTGGTCAAGTGGGTGGTGGTAAGGTGCCAACCAGGTATACTTGATGAACTGGTGGGTTTTGTCCACATACAAATATCATTTTAACACTTACTGTACAATTTTATCATATATTAATAATACCCAATGATCACCTTTTTAGGGGACACTAGAACCATGAACCCTAAAGTGTGTGGAGTCCAGACTAAAGGTGAAGATGAACTCTCCAGACTCAGCCAGTGCCATTTCTATTAAACAGGAACCTGAAGACCATCCATACCTCAGTACGTTTAATGTTCTCTCTCTTTCTTAAATATTTTTATATTCTGTTGTAGAGCTGTTGCAATATGAACATTTTACTATGCAATAGTCATGACAAAATATATGATAATATCCCGATGATTAAAGATGATTAAACAAATTGGCCATGTTGCCTTGTGGTGCACACACCATAGGCAACGGAAGGGGGGTCAGAAGGGCCTAGCAATCGGCTTGTCGATCTCGCCGACCGCTGGTCTATTTATAAATTTAAAAAATCCCTGACCAGCGCTGGTCTAGCACCCCACTGTTCCCATTGTGTTGCACAATGGTTGTTGTTGTGTATTGGCTGCATGCTTGCCTCTCGCCACAATGACCGCTCTGTTACTGGCTACGTGTGCAGTTGCTCTCTCAACTCGATAAACTAGGAGCCAGACAAGCGAATACTCAACAAATCGCTGTTCTTTACGTATTCTGGCTGTGGGTGTGAAAGAAGCAGATGCCCGTGGGGCTCGGGCTGCAAGAATGAAGTGCTGCTATGATAGACTGACTGACCAGTGATCAGATTACTGCAGCGCACATCTACATAAACGTTCAGATTGGTGGGTTTTGTCCACATACAAATATCATTTTAACACTTACTGTACAATTTTTGGAAAAACATTCTTCCTCATATATTAATAATACCCAATGATCACCTTTTTAGGGGACACTAGAACCATGGAACCCTAAAGTCCTTATTCAATTCCTTCATTTCAGACAAGTGTGTGGAGTCCAGACTAAAGGTGAAGATGAACTCTCCAGACTCAGCCAGTGCCATTTCTATTAAACAGGAACCTGAAGACCATCCATACCTCAGTACGTTTAATGTTCTCTCTCTTTCTTCAATATTTTTATATTCTGTTGTAGAGCTGTTGCAATATGAACATTTTACTATGCAATAGTCATGACAAAATATATGATAATATCCCGATGATTAAAGATGATTAAACAAATTGGCCATGTTGCCTTGTGGTGCACACACCATAGGCAACGGAAGGGGGGTCAGAAGGGCCTAGCAATCGGCGTGTCGATCTCACCGACCGCTGGTCTATTTATAAATTTAAAAAATCCCCGACCAGCGCTGGTCTAGCACCCCACTGTTCCCATTGTGTTGCACAATGGTTGTTGTTGTGTATTGGCTGCATGCTTGCCTCTCGCCACAATGACCGCTCTGTTACTGGCTACGTGTGCAGTTGCTCTCTCAACTCGATAAACTAGGAGCCAGACAAGCGAATACTCAACAAATCGCTCTTCTTTACGTATTCTGGCTGTGGGTGTGAAAGAAGCAGATGCCCGTGGGGCTCGGGCTGCAAGAATCAAGTGCTACTATGATAGACTGACTGACCAGTGATCATATTACTGCAGCGCAAATCTACATAAACGTTCAGATTTCAAATATAAAGTGCTGACCCCCATGCCACGGATATAACAAGTTGAGGCGCAAATGGTCTAAGTACCTGTGGTATGACCATGGTATGACAGTCATGCTTCAGGGCTACAGCTAGGCTAGATTTCATATTTCATATCGTCGGTGTCCAGCCAGGACCAGCTAACTCGATTTTCTTTTTTTTTTTTTTTTTTTCATAAATCAAGGCTATTGAACACCCTTTAGGTCTGTGTAAAATATCAAAACATTTGAACCAATGAAAAGTATTAAAAAGCGCCTCTGACGAAAACTCCCAACTCCATTGGATCCTCAAACTGTCCGTCAAAAACAAACAACTCCCCCCTCTCCTCTACAGCGCTGCTTTTCAACAGCATGAGTAGAGCGCGTTGCGCAGTGAACGAGGAGGAGGACCACGTAAACAAGCTCCCCGTAGTCTGTTAAAACTATGCAGTGTACCTGTTTATCAAACTTAGCACTGACGCTAATGTTATGAAAACAAGTAATTATATTTCTAAAATCTATTAAGTGTTTAATGAGGAGAGCAATGTGACAAGAAGAAAGGCGTTCATAGCATTTCTGTCGCGCTATTCTACTACCTCTTTGCAGAAGTTATTGTAATATTTAAAGTCCTGTTTATTATTGTAGGCCTATATAATAAGTGGCATGAAGCATCAGGGCATTAATTCACACGTTGTTGTGATGCATTGTGAGGTTGGAGATCCATTGTTAGCTTTTGAGAATTTGTACCCTTTTGAAACCTCTCCCTCAGCAGCGAGTGGAGCTACTGTTGTTTGGACACCTAACTCCACTTCAGCTTGATTTCTGCTCGTCTGAAACTGCTAACTCCACTTGCGCTGGGTAAAGTGTTGATTTACCCGCGATTTGGTTAAAGTGTTGATAATATAATGACACATGCAAGTATCTGACAATATATAAAGTCACTATACCAACTTTGATGAGGCAGTATTGCTTTGTTTTAAAAATATAAGGTTTTCTTCATTTCCTGAAAAACGTATATTTTGTTTTTGCGTTTCCTGAACAATGAGCGTTTTGGAGTTAGCAGTTTCTGGCTGGACAGCAGAGATATGGAGTATAGCTGATATCTCACCAATACTGTGTTAGAACAGCATTTTAGGTTTGTCATGTCCATAACAAGACAGACTGCAGGTGACGATGTACTCTCCAGACTCAGCCAGGGACATTTCTATTAAACAGGAGGAACCTGAAGACCACCCACTATTCTTTTCTCTTCTGTTGTAGGGCTGTCACAATATCTAATTTTACTAAGAAATAATCACGACAAAATATATCATGACAATGATAATATCCTGATGATTAAAACAAATTGCTCACTCTGCCTGGTTGCAGAAACATGAAAAACTGATTGGCTACTTTCAGCTTATTCACTTAAGACCATTATTTGCATCACAGGAATCCATCTTTTGACACATTCTTCCTTGTGCAATCCTAAATTACGAAGGATTTCTTCCCTAATATATGAATCCTATAATCTTTGCTCCCAAGATTCATATGTTGGAGAGTTGGGCTTTGCCATTTTGCCTTTGCCTTCTGCAAATATTATTGTTATTTTTTTCTTCAGTTAACAAAGTCCTTTTTCAATTGCTTCATTTCAGACCAGTGTGTGGAGTCCAGACTGCAGGTGAAGATGAACTCTCCAGACTCAGCCAGGGACATTTCTATTAAACAGGAGGAACCTGAAGACCACCCACACCTCAGTAAGTTTCATATACTCTCTCTTTCTTTCATATTTTCTGTTTTGTTGTAGAGCTGTTACAATAATAACACTGATCCCTAGCGTCCCTATTGTTTTTTTTGGGGGGGGGGGCTGAAATTAACTGATCTACAAGATCTCTAGCTTGTAGATCAGCTATTTTAGGTAAAGAGATTTGGTGTAGAGGGTACATAGCAAATTGTCTGGGAGATAAGTGGCTTATTGATCTGAGTCTAATGATCATTACAGCCCGATAAAGAAGAAGAAAAAACAGTTATGTACAGTATATGGACAATCAAAATCAGTTGGAAATATAACTTTTTGATGTGGTGTCATAATTAAACTTAATGTTGACATGGCACACTGACTATCAAGAACATTAAAACATGGCACTCATGTCAAAAAGGTTGCCGTCCCCTGGGCTATAGACAATTATTTGTTTACTAACATTGAGACTGGACGCACAGGTGATTGTTTCATGCAATCAATTCCCAACCTGTTGTTTCGGGGTGCGCTGGTTTCAGCACACCCCAACCCCCTCTTGTGTGTTGGCTAGTGAGGCGCGTCCTAGCGAGACCTGACAGAATGGGTTTCATTGCGCTCATACTGGTAGCACGCATACTGGTTCTTATCAGTGTGACGTCGTCTGTTAAGGGGTCTATACATTCAACCGCAACTTTAAGTGGCAAGTTTCAAGTAGGCAAGTATAGAGAAAACATTGTATAGCGTGAAGTTGAGCGGAGATGGCCAACAGTGTAGTGTGGAGTTGGAACGCTGGCATTGGTCTGCAGGGTAGCTTGGGTTTGAGCGATGGCAGCCTGCAGAGTAACGTAGAGTTGAACGGTGATGTGGGCCTCAGGAGTAAAGCGGGAAGGACTGGCGGTTGGTGCCGACTCCTGTGGGGAAGGTGGTGCTGGTCTGTTGGCTACAACAATGCTCCCTGGTCAGCTGGAAGGCAAGGCTACGAAACCGATGACATCGCAATGAATTATTACACAATAGGGGTAGGCACCCTTACGCACGAGTGCTCATTGGCACCAGCAGGGTGATCATTGGCACACTGACATAAGTGTGAGAGAGAGTTTTTTTCCTTTTAAAATCAAATATTCAAAAAAGGTTTAGTCAGTTAAATTAAGTCTCCTCAAATCTATATACAAATTACATCCTGCACATCATTCTACATTCATTCAAACTGATAACTCTGACTGGGGAGGCAGTATGGGAGATGTTTGGGTCATTGAGTCTAATGTTTGTTATGTATAGCCTATGGACAATCAAAATCAGGTGGACATACGACATTTTGATGTGGTGTCATACTTAAACTTAAGGCACACTGACTATCAAGAAGATAAAAACATGGCACTTCATGTCGAAAAGGTTGCCGACCCCTGTTCTACATGGACAAAGGAAGAATAGTGTTACATTTTAGAAATCCATTGTTCAATATCATGTTATTGTTCTGCTCCTAGACATCCTGCACCTTGTTGTGTGTAAAGAGGAGGATTCTTCTGAACAGGAGAGGAGCCCCAGTCTGCTCCACGAGAAACCAGAGCCTTCACACATTAAAGAGGAACAGGAGGAGCTACTTCAGAGACCAGAGGAGCCTGATGGATCAATGTTGACATTACTAGCTGTGAAAAGTGAAATTGATGAAGACATCTCTTCACGCTGTTCTGAAGTTGAAGTTGAGCTTAAATCTGACACTGAAGTCACTGAAGACAGTGATGATTGGAGTGAGACAAGTGGATGTGTCCACACTGGAGAAAAAACATTCCAGTGTAAACTGTGTAACAAGAGTTTCAGTCAGTCAGGTGACCTGAAGAGACACCAGCGTGTCCACACTGGAGAAAAAACATTCCAGTGTAAACTGTGTAACAAGAGTTTCAGAGATTCAGGTAACCTGAAGACACACCAGCGTGTCCACACTGGAGAAAAAACATTCCAGTGTAAACTGTGTAACAAGAGTTGCAGTCAGTCAGGTGACCTGAAGACACACCAGCGTGTCCACACTGGAGAAAAACCTTTCCAGTGTAAACTTTGTAACAAGAGTTTCAGTCAGTCAGGTGACCTGAAGAGACACCAGCGTGTCCACACTGGAGAAAAAACATTCCAGTGTAAACTGTGTAACAAGAGTTTCAGTCGGTCAGGTGACCTGAAGAGACACCAGCGTGTCCACACTGGAGAAAAAACATTCCAGTGTAAACTGTGTAACAAGAGTTTCAGAGATTCAAGTGACCTGAAGAGACACCAGCGTGTCCACACTGAAGAAAAAACATTCCAGTGTAAACTGTGTAACAAGAGTTTCAGAGAGTCAGGTGACCTGAAGACACACCAGCGTGTCCACACTGGAGAAAAAACATTCCATTGTAAACTGTGTAACAAGAGTTTCAGAGAGTCAGGTTCCCTGAAGAGACACCAGCGTGTCCACACTGGAGAAAAACCTTTCCAGTGTAAACTGTGTAACAAGAGTTTCAGTCAGTCAGGTGACCTGAAGAGACACCAGCGTGTCCACACTGGAGAAAAAACATTCCAGTGTAAACTGTGTAACAAGAGTTTCAGAGATTCAGGTAACCTGAAGACACACCAGCGTGTCCACACTGGAGAAAAACCATTCCAGTGTAAACTGTGTAACAAGAGTTTCAGAGATTCAAGTGACCTGAAGAGACACCAGCGTGTCCACACTGAAGAAAAAACATTCCAGTGTAAACTGTGTAACAAGAGTTTCAGAGAGTCAGGTGACCTGAAGACACACCAGCGTGTCCACACTGGAGAAAAAACATTCCATTGTAAACTGTGTAACAAGAGTTTCAGAGAGTCAGGTTCCCTGAAGAGACACCAGCGTGTCCACACTGGAGAAAAAACATTCCAGTGTAAACTGTGTAACAAGAGTTTCAGTCAGTCAGGTGACCTGAAGACACACCAGCGTGTCCACACTGGAGAAAAAACATTCCAGTGTAAACTGTGTAACCAGAGTTTCAGTCGGTCAGGTGACCTGAAGAGACACCAGCGTGTCCACACTGGAGAAAAAACATTCCAGTGTAAACTGTGTAACCAGAGTTTCAGTCAGTCAGGTGACCTGAAGACACACCAGCGTGTCCACACTGGAGAAAAACCTTTCCAGTGTAAACTGTGTAACCAGAGTTTCAGTCAGTCAGGTGACCTGAAGAGACACCAGCGTGTCCACACTGGAGAAAAAACATTCCAGTGTAAACTGTGTAACAAGAGTTTCAGAGTTTCAGGTGACCTGAAGAGACACCAGCGTGTCCACACTGGAGAAAAAACATTCCAGTGTAAACTGTGTAACAAGAGTTTCAGAGAGTCAGGTGACCTGAAGACACACCAGCGTGTCCACACTGGAGAAAAAACATTCCATTGTAAACTGTGTAACAAAAGTTTCAGAGAGTCAGGTTCCCTGAAGAGACACCAGCGTGTCCACACTGGAGAAAAAAACATTCCAGTGTAAACTGTGTAACAAGAGTTTTCAGTGATTCAGGTAGTCTGAAGACACACCAGCGTGTCCACACTGGAGAAAAAACATTCCAGTGTAAACTGTGTAACAAGAGTTTCAGAGATTCAGGTAACCTGAAGATACACCAGCGTGTCCATACTGGAGAAAAAACATTCCAGTGTGAACATTGTGACAAGAGTTTCAGTGAGTTAGGTAGTCTGAATAAACACCTCCGTACAAGGGCATGCTCATTGATCAGGAGGCCCTAGGCAAACCCCAGTATGAGGCCCCTGGGTCGAGAGAGAGAGAGAGAGAGAGAGAGAGAGAGAGAGAGAGAGAGAGAGAGAGAGAGAGAGAGAGAGAGAGAGAGAGAGAGAGAGAGAGAGAGAGAGAGAAACCAAGCCTTTATTAACCTTCTTTTACACTCAAAAACATACATCAGAACATTCCTACTCCTTCAAGAGAGGACACTCTAAAAAGTACACGTTCTTTTGACACCCTCCATTTCATTTAAACATTACATTTGTGTAATTTACTTTTTTTTTTTTTCTCTTAAAGAAACAAAACCAATGATTCCTGCTCAATGCTACACAAGACGTCCCCTTGCCCCCACATCTCAACAAAGTCCTCCAGACAAGAAATCATTTTATAATAGGCAAACTCTATTCTGATACGAGCTGCTACCAGTCCTTTTGCCATGGGTTCAGCTTCAACTGAACCCGCTCCCTGGATCTTGTTCCTTCTCGAAAGCCAGATACTCATTTTTACCTGCCCGGCCAGAAAATTAAGCAGTCCCAACCGTCTCTTTTGTGACGCTTTGTACCTTGGCCCAAAAATAAACATTTCATCACTTAGCTCTTCATTAAACCTATTAAACCATCCCTGTAGCAGCGCAATCAGACTACCAAGCCTTGGGCACCTTAACCATAGATGTTCAAGTGTCTCCTCCTCCTGGCAGAAAGGACAACTTTTACTAGCCCCAGAGTTGATGTGAGCCACATGTCTGTTTGTAGCCACGGCCCCATGCACTATCCTCCACTGGAGATCTGCAGTGCGTTTCTCCACTGGAGTTTTGTACAGGGACCTCCAGCTGCCCCGTGGAGAAGAGCCTGGTGCAAGTACTCCCGACCACCTTGACTCTTGTACTCCCCCCAGTGTGTCTTTGTTGATGACCTTGACACTCACTGCGTATAAGGTCTTACTCGACAGTCCACGTAAGTCTCCCAGTTGTGGCGTTTTAAAGGAGAGGATTTGACCCTCTTCTTCCTCCCCTTCCTCCACTGCGGCAGAGACCTCTAGAACTGGGAAGTCCAAGACCCTTCCATCCTGTTCGCCATCAGGGTCTCTTCCCAAAGTCTCTCTGGTTGCCCCAGGCAGTGAACATACCACCTCTCTCAACAGACGCTGCAGGAACCGAACAGACTTCAAGCCAGTCTGCTCACTGAGGTTTTCTGCTGTTTTCCAACCTCTTTCTGATCTCAGATCAGTTAGCTTCACAATTCCTGCTCTTGTTAGCATTCTCTCCACAGATGCAGAATTCAACATCCTGCTCTGGATAAGTGGGTTGTAAAACAGTGGTTCCTGCCCTGCTTGATCGTAAGTCTGTGTTCCATCCCTCCGAGCTTTCAGAACTTTGTTCCATGCTCGCAGAACTGTTTGGTAAAACACAGTGGTGCCTGTTAAGTCCATCTTGTCCAACTCCAACATAAACAGGTGCCTATCATAGCCTAGACCCTGTATTTTCCTTAGAAGCACGCATGCTGTGTCTGTCCATACTACATCTTTCCTGTAGAGGAGACGCTGTGCTGTTTGTAGTCTGAAGGCTGTAACACGGCTACGTAAGTCAATTAGACCCTGACCTCCCTCGGCCACCAGTAGAAACAACACAGACGCTCTGATCCAGTGTTGTCCCCCCCAGAAAAAGTTCACCAGTCTCTTCTGAATCTCCTTCAACAGTGTGTCTGGTGGCTCCAATACAGTGAAACGGTGCCAGAACATTGAGGCGATCAGGTTGTTTGCAACCAGCACTCTTCCCCTGTAGGACAACTGTGGCAAGACCCACGTCCATTGAGACAATCGGGCACTCACCTTCTCTATCATCCCCTCCCAATTTTTCTGCTGAAAATTTGAATTTCCCAGAAAGACTCCTAGATATTTCATCCCCTCTGTACTCCACTGTAAAGCTGCCGGCAGTATTGGTAGTCTATTGCCTTGCCACTGGCCCATAGCATAGCCCTCACATTTACCCCAATTCACCTTTGCTGATGATGCTTGTTCATATAATGCCATGCTCCTGCTAAGACACTCAACATCCTCCTGCCTTCGGACAAAAACTGTTATGTCATCTGCGTAGGCAGATAGGACTACAGCCCTCTGTTCCCTTACACCTTGACACATAAACCCCCCCAAACCTTTCCTAAGTGTGTGTAAAAATGGTTCAATAGCTAACGAGTAGAGCTGGCCTGATAGCGGACAACCCTGCCGTATCCCCCTGTACGCTCTCACTGGACAACTAAGTCCACCTCCCACCTTTAACACAACAGACGCTCCTGAATACAAAAGTTTAACCCACGATACAAAAGATCTGCCTATTCCAAAAGCTTCCAGGGTTTTGAATAAATACTCATGATGTACTCTGTCGAAAGCTTTTTCTTGGTCAATTGAAAGGAGTCCCAGGTCTAAGTCTTGAGTCGTTGATAGATCAATCACATCCCGGATTAAGAACAAATTGTCCATTATTGTACGACCGGGCACACAGTATGTTTGATTTGCATGTATAACAGAGAGAGAGAGAGAGAGAGAGAGAGAGAGAGAGAGAGAGAGAGAGAGAGAGAGAGAGAGAGAGAGAGAGAGAGAGAGAGAGAGAGTGAGTGCTGATTCAAATGTAAATGCAGCGCTCAAGAGTTGTCTCCTCTGGTTTGAGGGAGGCCCTAGTGTTTATCTCATGGGGCCCTCTGCCTGTGTGGTGGCCCAGGCGGCCGAAAAAACGTTTGCGAACCCCTGCTTTAGAGACATTCTCCAGCTCTTTTGTTTTCTTCTTTTAAATCCTCACATTCATTTGTTTTAAAGGGATATTTCGCTTTAAAAAAAAATGTCATTTTATCGTCTACTCAGGATTTTTTGAGCCCCCCGGACAGTTTTTAAATTGCTTGATTCAGTATTTAGATATTTGATATTATTGTTTTCAGACACGCCCCCTTCCTATACAAACCCATTATAACTTCAAACTCCTTTTTTAATCAGCTGACTCTGAGGAAGGTCGAAAGACCGAAACGTCAGTCTATACTTGCACCTAAATAAATAAAAGTCTTAAAAAGTCTGTGTTGCTCCAGCGTTGATCTCTTCTCCATTTTTAATACATGGTTTTGTTGTATTTAAGTGGGAGTTTTTTATTAACGACGGTTCAACAGAGAGACAGAGCTATCACATCACCTCATTAGTCCTGATCCAATCAGATCAGCTGAGCTTAAAAGGACTCCTCCTCCTTCCTTGTCTCACTCATTCTCATGCTCTCTGTCCAGGCAAACACACACTCACACAGAGAGCTCAGCTCACTATTTCACTAACTTTTCTCAAACAAGCTAAACATCAATCTTTTCATGACTAGGCTTCAACCAGCACAAGCCTGGTCCTGCAGCTTTTCAACTTGCAGCTTCACTTCTCCTGGATGCACCGATGGCTGCCTCGCCTGCGATTGGCCCTTTATGCTTCCAACAGATACAGTGCTACTGTTGTTACTGCTTTTACTAATTAGAATATTACAACTACAGCTAATCATGGTTGCTATAATGTTACTGCTACATCTAATGCCATGATCGTTAACACTACTGCTTCAATTCATGCTTGGCAACTTGTTACTAGTGCTGTTTCTCCTGTGCTACTAGGCTATGCTAGTTTAGCCACCAGCTTAACTGTGTCCCAGTAGGTGGTGGTAGCCTCACTACTTCTCAGATTAGCTTCTCCATGTAGCTTGTCAAAACTACATTAGTACTTTATTCTTAGGTATATAAAAGGGCACAACACATTCGTTCAGAGTACATCTTTTCTCTTAAGCAAGCAACAGTGTGCTCTGCTCCGTCGCATATACACACAGAACCAGCAAGTGGCAGCTCGATAGCTTTCTCAATCATTGTTAAGGTGAGTTAAGTTAAGAACTGGTGCTTTCGTCAATGAAGGATTTTACACCACTCCTTTGTTTACTAGGCTACTTCAGCAAACACCAGCCTGGTTCTGCAGCTTAATGGCTGCCTTATTCCCAGCTTGTTCCATCAGTGATAGTGCAACTGCTATCATGAATGCTATTCATTTTGCTAAAAATGCTGGCTGCTGCTTCAGCTAATGCTACTTCCATTATAACTATCAGCTAATGTTACTGCTGCTAACATGACAACTATGCTATATCAACTGCTGCTACCATGACTTTAATCTTAAATGCTAACTGCATTGCTGCTACAGCTTCAGCTAGCTACTTTTACTCGGTCTGCTGCTATAATGAAGGTAATCCTTACATCTGCTACTTAATTTCAAATGCTGCTCCTGAGGTTAATCATAATGAGTAAGCAAACGCTAGCTGCATAGCTACTAAAGCTTCAGATGATGCTACTTTTACTCAGTCTGCTGCGTAATGACTGTAAACTTTACAACTATTCTACTTGACAACTGCTGCTACCATGAGGTTAGTCTTGAGCCTGCTTATGCTGACTGCTTGCTACTGCAGTTTCATCTTATGCTACTACAGTTTCACCTAATGCTACAACTGCTGCAAACATGAGGTCAGCCTTGAGTATGCTAACACTGTTTACTGCATTGGTACTGCAGCCTCAGCTATTGCTACAACTACTGCAAACATGAGGTTAGTCCTGCTAATGCTGCCGACTGCTTTACAGCTAACGCTACTTGGTAATTGCTGCTATCGTGATTCATTATTAGACTAATGCTATGCTTCAACTTCTACCATGGACCATGACTGCTATTAATGGCAGCTAATGCTACTTCTACTCAAGCTACTGCTAACATGACTGCTAATCATTACAGCTAATGCTACTTTTACTCAGCATGCCTCCATCATGACTGCCAAACATTACAGGTATATGCTATTTCAACTGCTGCTACCATGAGGTTAGTCATGAGTCTGCTGCTTTTGCTGACCACTTGCACTACAGCTTCAGCTAATGCTACAACCGTGGCTACCATGAGGTTAGTCATGAGTTTGTTAACACTGTTGACTGCAATGCTACTACAGTTTCAATGATACTACAGTGAGTTAGTCATGCTGTACTTAATCTGCTGCCATCAACACGATGGTCATCAAATATGCTTAAATTGCTGGACTAAATTGATGCCATCAACACGATGGACATGATAATGCTCAAGCTGCTCTAAATCTGCTGCCATCAATACAATGGCCATCATAATGCTAAGTTGCTCGACAAAATCGCTGCCATCAACACGATGGTTATTTCATTCTAAAGCTGACTGTTACTACTGCTATAGATAATGCTACTCGCTCTGCAACTGCTGCCAACATGACTGATCATAATTATGCTAATGCTGCTGACTACATTGCTTCTACTGCTTCAGTCAAAGAATGCAAGTTGTACTATAACTGCATCATGATGGTCACGATCATGCAATTTCTGTTGACTGCATTGCTGCTACAGATAATACTATCTGCTTTGTGCTTTTCCGTGTCTAGCTAGCTGCATGGTGATCAATGGGAAATGAACGCTGTTCATCATCGACACTTGGAAGGTTGGGTTTGCAGCCGGCCTCGTCTGTTTCAACAATGCAGACTTACCTCAGCGGCATGCATGCCAATATTTAAACATAAGCTGCCATCGCATCAGTATTTCAATTTGGCATTGTTGCTTGGAAATCACATTTCCTATGCTACTTTGACGTTGCTTCACCAACCAGCAGGATATTCACAGCGCACACCGCTGCCAAGCTCATGTAAGCACATCGGTGTAACATTGGTGTTTCACTCAATCTGCACACCTTGTAACTTGTTATCTTTAGACACTGTTGCATAGAGAAGCCTGTTGACTCCTGTTTCTATGCTCCAGAAACCTCTGCTAATGATGATGCATCTGTTCACAGATGCAGCTCCCTCTACAGGTTTTTTGGGGGGATTTCCAAGGGGAATGGTTTGCTGCAAGTTGGCCACAATTATTGCACCAAATTTTACGTCAGCTTTGCTATAGCCGTATGTCCCAAAGCTGCATTCTGTAGTCTTCTGGGTGCTAGCTGGTCTCACTAGTGTTTGGCTTTCACATAATCAAGAAACATAACATTCATTTAAACCATTCCCCCTGGCCTGCCCTGTTGAGACCTAACACTCACATTTGTCTCCAGGTTTCACAAGGTCTGATTGCAAGTGCAAAGGCGATCTCTATTACAAGGGTCCATGTCCCTCATCAATCGCTAGGGCCTACCTTGTGATCGCTTCCCAAGCTTTATACAAGTTGAAGGGAAGATGGTGATCTTCTGCTTTCATTGCTAGATACTGTAAGACCAGATGCTTGCCATCTGCCCAAAAGACTATCGCTTGTCTATCGGTTCTCATTACAATGACTGGTGGTTGTGTCAGGTGGTTGGGTGTTCTGCGCATTCATTCAAATATCTCCTTCACCTTCCTTATCTAATTCTCTAGGCTCTTTAGTTGGCAGTTATCATCCATTTGCCAAAAATTCTGTTGGAAAGATGCTTTTCATCGCGTAATTGTTTCATTCACCCGTAGTACTTCTAGATCAGTACACATTACTCTCACTGATTTTGTCAGGTGGTGTTTCTTTCCACTCAGCCTTCAGTAATTCTGCTGTATTCTCTTACCCTTTCTCGCATCTGGATATTCCCTCTTTGTAACATCTGAGTTGTCTAGCTATTCAATGTCCTAATCACTACCGGCTCACCTCAGGGCTTGCATCTATCTGCTGATCACAGTGGCTTCACTCAATTCGTGTTAGTAGCTATCCTCTTCCCTTTCCCAAGACTTTCTGTAGAGTTGCTTTTATGCGCATAATTCATTTTGTCCAACCCTCTACCGTAAAGGCCCCTACAGACCAGACAGACTCGTTCAGACTACTTCAGACTGCAACAGACTGGTATTCGGTTGGCAAAAGTTGGCATTTAGTCTGTCAGCCGACTTGCCATTGAAATGCTAATGCCCAGCCCAATGTGGGAACCCATTTACAAATAAAAAGGAAAAACAGCGCCCCCTCTGCTGTTCTTGAGATTGCTTTCAGCCTAGGGTATAGGGCAGCCAGGTCTGCTTATTATAAGCGACTTTGGGCTTGTTTCCCTGCAAAGTCACTTGTAAATGGATGTTCCCAGCGTTTTTTCTTTTTTTCTTCACTGACGTGCTTGTAGATTGGCTATTTTCACTATTTTCATTTCGATCTATAAGGCCAAATCTAATTTGAAAAAAAAATATTAAGAGTATATGAAAGCCAATTAAAATGTTTATACTATTGGAATCTTACACACCTGCTCCCAATTAATTACATCACCACAGCGCAAAAGTAGGTCAAATCAATCAATCTCTCTCTCTGGGAGCGACAATGAGAAACAGTGAATGTAGGTTTTCATAGACATGGTCGCTTGCTTCTCTCACATAATCTGGCAACACTGATAGATAGCACTTGCTGCATGTTGTTGACACTACTTCTCTGCCACATGACTACTCCAGTTGGCCAGTCGGCTAGCCCGACTGGACATGTCCGGTCGGCCCTGGGTTGGCCGAAAAGGTCCCGACGGACCCCCGACGGACCCCTAACCGACTGGCCGACTATATACGACGCTTCCCGACGCCGATTCGGCTCCGATTCGGTCCGGTCTGGGGACAGCTTTAGGATGCATTGAGTGCAAGCAAAGCTCCAGTGTTAATTGACAAGACTAAGATATTTAGTAGATATTTAGTAGACTAAGACTAGACTAAGTCTAAACAATTTCAAAAGACTAAAATGGGACTAAAACTAAAAGGTGTTATTCAAAAGACTACATCAGAATTTGTTTTAAAAATAACACTGCAAAGCTCCTTAATCGGTGCACTCCTTCGGCTAGTCCTTCATCAGATGCTCATGCACATCAGATCATTTCACACGTCTTCTCATGGGTCACATTGGTGTCGGGACATTCACCTCCTGTGAGCCTTCAGTCTTGAGGGCTCCTATAGCAGCAGGAGCCTGTCTTATATCTCTTTATAGAAGCCTCCGTGCCGAGGGTCCAGTGTCCCAGCCTCTTCACGCGAATATCACCTTCCTTCCATCTGCGTTTGTATACGTCCTGCCAGGTATGTATTCCATTTCATCTCCTCTTTTGGGGCGGGCTCCTGAAGAGCCCCCTGCCTTCAGCAGGCAGGATCTGATCAGGACGGATCTGATCTGATTCTTCTTCTCCTGCGATGGGGCCCGCGTCAAAATGTTAACTTGCAGTATCTAATATAATTGTATTAATATTCAAACATGTATACTACTGCATTCATGTCATCATCTGTATTTATCAATAAATACTGCATTCATGTCATCATCTGTATTTATCAATAAATATCATTACATTCATCTTATGGTGCGAAGTCTCTCTTAAGTTGAATTAAAAAGCTTTTTATTGAACAATACGGAAGATACAGGTACTTAGACCTTTTGCGCCTCAACTTGTTACATCCGTGGCTCGGTGGTCATTACTTTATATTTGAAATCTGAACGTTTATGTAGATGTGGCAGTTGTAAATGTAAAAAAAATCGCAAACCAGGAACAAGTGGGCCCATGACTGTCATGGTATGACAGTCATGTTTCAGGGCTACAGCTAGGCTAGATTTCATATTTCATATGGAGTATAGCTGACATCTCACCAATACTGTGTTAGAACAGCATTTTAGGTTTGTCATGTCCATAACAAGACAGACTGCAGGTGACGATGTACTCTCCAGACTCAGCCAGGGACATTTCTATTAAACAGGAGAAACCTGAAGACCACCCACTATTCTTTTCTCTTCTGTTGTAGGGCTGTCACAATATCTAATTTTACTAAGAAATAATCATGACAAAATATATCATGACAATGATAATATCCTGATGATTAAAACAAATTGCTCACTCTGTCTGGTTGCAGAAACATGGAAAAACTGATTGGCTACTTTCAGATTATTCACTTAAAGGAGGAGTTCACCCAAAAAACGATTGTTTGTTCACCCAAAAAACGAACGAAACGTCATTGTTTGGGTGAACTCCTCCTTTACGACCATTATTTGCATCGCAGCAATCCACCTTTTGACACATTCTTCCTTGTGCAATCCTAAATTACGAAGGAGTTCTTCCCTAATATATGAATCCTATAATCTTTGCTCCCAAGATTCATATGTTGGAGAGTTGGGCTTTGCCATTTTGCCTTTGCCTTCTGCAAATATTATTGTTATTTTTTCTTCAGTTAACAAAGTCCTTTTTCAATTGCTTCATTTCAGACCAGTGTGTGGAGTCCAGACTGCAGGTGAAGATGAACTCTCCAGACTCAGCCAGGGACATTTCTGTTAAACAGGAGGAACCTGAAGACCACCCACACCTCAGTAAGTTTCATATGCTCTCTCTTTCTTTCATATTTTCTGTTTTGTTGTAGAGCTGTTACAATAATAACACTGATCCCTAGCGTCCCTATTTTTTTTTTTGTAAAATAGCTTGTAGATCAGCTATTTTAGGTAAAGAGATTTGGTGTAGAGGGTACATAGCAAAGTGTCTGGGAGATAAGTGGGTTATTGATCTGAGTCTAATGATCATTACATCCCGATAAAGGAGAAGAAAAAACAGTTATGTACAGTATATGGACAATCAAAATCAGTTGGAAATATAACGTTTTGATGTGGTGTCATAATTAAACTTAATGTTGACATGGCACACTGACTATCAAGAACATTAAAACATGGCACTCATGTCAAAAAGGTTGCCGTCCCCTGGGCTATAGACGGATTTCCGCGCGACGTCATCACAGAGCAGAATGCGCAATCTGCGCATGCTCGGGGGAAACGAATTGTTGCGCCGTTCGCTCTGTTGTTATGTTTGGGAGTTAGATAGCCATAATTCTGCTATTATAGGCATAATAGGCATAATGCTGCTATTATATACAAACAGATCCAACTTCCGACAAATCATTTTTATTGAGTAAACAAGGTATTACAAACTGCATAATTCAATCTATTTTCATTAAACCCGGTGAAGATCATTTCTTTTATGAATGGACATTTGACCAGAGCTGCTGCGGGTAATGGCGCCCTCTATAGGCTTCCCCCTCCTCTGCGCGGTCATATCCTCTCATTTTTACTAACAGGAAACCTGTCTATAGACCATTTTTTTGTTTACTAACATTGAGGCTGGACGCACAGGTGATTGTTTCATGCAATCAATTCCCAACCTGTTGTTTTGGGGTGCGCTGGTTTCAGCACACTAGCGAGACCTGACAGAATGGGTTTCATTGCGCGCATACTGGTAGCACGCATACTGGTTCTTATCAGTGTGACGTCGTCTGTTAAGGGGTCTATACATTCAACCGCAACTTTAAGTGGCAAGTTTCAAGTAGGCAAGTATAGAGAAGACATTGTATAGCGTGAAGTTGAGCGGAGATGGCCAACAGTGTAGTGTGGAGTTGGAATGCTGGCATTGGTCTGCAGGGTAGCTTGGGTTTGACATCACAATTGGTGATGACATCACAATGAATTATTACACAATAGGGGTAGGCACCCTTACGCACGAGTGCTCATTGGCACCAGCAGGGTGATCATTGGCACACTGACATGAGTGTGAGAGAGAGTTTTTTTTCCTTTTAAAATCAAATATTCAAAAAAGGTTTAGTCAGTTAAATTAAGTCTCCTCAAATCTATATACAAATTACATCCTGCACATCATTCTACATTCATTCAAACTGATAACTCTGACTGGGGAGGCAGTATGGGAGATATTTGGGTCATTGAGTCTAATGTTTGTTATGTATAGCCTATGGACAATCAAAATCATTTTGATGTGGTGTCATACTTAAACTTAAGGCACACTGACTATCAAGAAGATAAAAACATGGCACTTCATGTCGAAAAGGTTGCCGACCCCCTACATGGACAAAGGAAGAATAGTGTTACATTTTAGAAATCCATTGTTCAATATCATGTTATTGTTCTGCTCCTAGACATCCTGCACCTTGTTGTGTGTAAAGAGGAGGATTCTTCTGAACAGGAGAGGAGCCCCAGTCTGCTCCACGAGAAACCAGAGCCTTCACACATTAAAGAGGAACAGGAGGAGCTACTTCAGAGACCAGAGGAGCCTGATGGATCAATGTTGACATTACTAGCAGTGAAAAGTGAAATTGATGAAGACATCTCTTCACACTGCTCTGAAGTTGAAGTTGAGCTTGAATCTGACACTGAAGTCACTGAAGACAGTGATGATTGGAGTGAGACAAGTGGATGTGACCACACTGGAGAAAAAACATTCCAGTGTAAACTGTGTAACAAGATTTTCAGAATGTCAGGTGACCTGAAGAGACACCAGCGTGTCCACACCAAGGGGCAATGCTTGGACATTTACGATGAGGCCAACACGGAAGCTTATGAATGGCCAGAGTGAGGCACTGTTTTACCCTGCGCCGACCTGCAGTGCCAGAAAGAATTTATTTTAACGCAAGTGAATGGGTTTTTGACAAACTTTAGACTAGATTTTCTTACCGTAATAAAAATTGTCTTAAATTCTATATGCTTCCAGTCGCTAGTTTAAAGTCTCCTTTCAATCATCATGATATGCGTTTTGCTAAATTATGGTCCCATTTATTCTAAAATTGACGATAAAGTAGGCTATGCTCCAGGAGGGGCGGGATGATTTGATTGACAACCTACACAACCAATAGCATTCATTCCCCGCCCTGCTCTTGATTGACAAGCTACCCAACCAATAGCATTTTTGGGGGTTGTTTTCCGGTTCGCTGGTCACACGTCTGGTCTCAACCAATAGCGTTTGAGTTCCGGCGTGGCCAACTGTATATATTAACGATGGAGGAATGCACATTCCTGAACTATCGGCTTCATTTTCGTTCTGTAGAAAGCAGGGGAGTGGCTTTGTCCATAACTTTTTTACAGTCTATGGTCCACACTGGAGAAAAAACATTCCAGTGTAAACTGTGTAACAAGAGTTTCAGTGAGTCAGGTAGTCTGAACAAACACCAGCGTGTCCACACTGGAGAAAAACCTTTCCAGTGTAAACATTGTGACAAGAGTTTCAGTCAGTCAGGTGACCTGAAGACACACCAGCGTGTCCACACTGGAGAAAAACCATTCCAGTGTAAATATTGTGACAAGAGTTTCAGAGAGTCATTTAACCTGAAGAGACACCAGCGTGTCCACACTGGAGAAAAAACATTCCAGTGTAAATATTGTGACAAGAGTTTCAGAGAGTCATTTAACCTGAAGAGACACCAGCGTGTCCACACTGGAGAAAAAACATTGCAGTGTGAACATTGTGACAAGATTTTCACTCAGTCATGTGACCTGAAGACACACCAGCATACAGTAAGGCTGCAACTAACGATTAATTCCATAATCGATGAATAGGGCAATTATTTAAACGATTAATCGGATTATCGCACTTATTAAGCAATTACCTTATAATTTTGATTTTAGGTTGTTTTAGGCATGTTCTATCTAACAATAAAGACAATACAGTTGAATAATTAATTTAAAAGCACACATTATACAATTTTGCTCTGCTGCTGATTAGGCTACTACCCATAAAATACATAACAGTACTCTTTTAAATTCAAATGTTTCATAAAAAAAAGGGGATACAGGATAGGTGGGCACTTAACAGTCTTAAGTAATGTAAAGTATACTTGATGTGAACACGCATGGTACATCATTATCAAACTCAATGTTATCCTTCAACTTCGAGAGAGAGAGAGAGAGAGAGAGAGAGAGAGAGAGAGAGAGAGAGAGAGAGAGAGAGAGAGAGAGAGAGAGAGAGAGAGATGGAAACTGGAGAGAGAGAGACATGGAAACTGGAGAGAGAGAGAGAGAGAGAGAGAGAGAGAGAGAGAGAGAGAGAGAGAGAGAGAGAGAGAGAGATGGAAACTGGAGAGAGAGAGACATGGAAACTGGAGAGAGAGAGAGAGAGAGAGAGAGACAGACATGGAAACTGGAGAGAGAGAGACATGGAAATTGGAGAGAGAGAGAGAGACATGGAAACTGGAGAGAGAGAGAGAGAGAGAGAGAGAGAGAGAGAGAGAGAGAGAGAGAGAGAGAGAGAGAGAGAGAGAGAGAGAGAGAGACATGGAAACTGGAGAGAGAGAGACATGGAAATTGGAGAGAGAGAGAGAGACATGGAAACTGGGGGGAGAGAGAGAGAGAGAGAGAGAGAGAGAGAGAGAGAGAGAGAGAGAGAGAGAGACATGGAAACTGGAGAGAGAGAGAGAGAGAGAGAGAGAGAGAGATGGAAGCTAAGAGAGAGAGAGAGAGAGAGAGAGAGAGCGAGAGAGAGAGAGAGAGAGAGAGAGAGAGAGAGAGAGAGAGAGAGAGAGAGAGAGAGAGAGAGAGAGAGAGAGAGAGAGAGAGAGAGAGACATGGAAACTGGAGAGAGAGAGAGAGGAGAGAGAGAGAGAGAGAGACAGACAGACAGACAGACATGGAAACAATAGATTGATGAGAGAGAGAGATGGAAACAATAGATTGATGAGAGAGAGAGATGGAAACAATAGATTGATGAGAGAGAGAGATGGAAACAGAATGGTTTGATTGGACATCTCAACCTATTGCCATTAACCCATTTAGACCTGAAGCCGATTCTACATGTCTCCTAAATCTCAACAGTTTTCTGAAAAACGTATGTTTCTATATCAGTGGTTCTCAATCTTTTTCATGTCAAGGACCCCCAAAATTATATGTATTTGGCCGCGAACCCCCATCAAAATATTTTGTTCCAGGGACCCCCAGAAGCAAAGATTTGAGTTAAAAATGTTTGCTTTAAAAATGTATATATTCAAAGATTTGCACACATTTTCACGATTTTTCAAAAATATCAGATCTACAAGCTCGTAGCGCGGCACTCGGTGCCACGCTATGAGCTTGTATATCTGCTGTTTTTGAATAGCCCAAAGTGTAGAATAATGCTTTTTAGCTCAAATCTAAAAATGACACAGTTCCAGGTCTTAATGGGTTAACAGGATTCGAACTCTCAACCTTCAGACTAATAGGCTGCAACACTACCTATAGTGCTATAGCTTTGTCAAGGCTGATATTGTCTGTTGAAGATCATAAACTCTTGCCTTCTTTCATGAACCAAGCCCCTGTTTCACTAACACTAAGATCACTCGTTCACAAACCATTTAGAAATTGTACATCTCCTCAGAACCAAAACTAGTGAAAGTAGCCGATCTACAAGCTCACAAACCATGAAAAGTTGTAAGATTGTAGATCAGCTATTTTCAGAATGAAGTATGTCATACATTGAAAAAACGTACTCTCAAATAAGCATTTCAGGTTATCTTTACCATTTGCACATGTATTCATTGATACAGTCATGTTGTTTGCAATTCAACTTAAATTAAGTCTGCATCAAGTGAGGCTTGAATTGGCGACCTTGAGATTGTGAGGCATTCATTTAAGGGAGACGCCATTGGACCAACAGACAAGTAACTGTGAAAAAGGAGATCACACAGATGATACAGTTTCACGCAAATAGCTGGAAAATCCTGGGTTTAAGTGTTTTTCAAACCGCTCAAAATTGCGGACAATCTAAGGGCGGAGCTTACTGGTCAAAGCGATACATGTGTTCCTCATGAGTCAAGGCGTGTAAGGAAGTTTCACGACTTTCGGCCAAACGAGGCATGACTTATGCCTGTTTAAAGTTTGCATTTTCAAAAAATTGCTATAGCGCCCCCCTTTGGCCAATTGGAGTAAGATTGGTTTCAGTGATATTTGGAATGACCCTCAACCTTTCTGCAAAGTTTCAAAGAAATGTGATCTGCATGTATGTGTTAGGGGCAGATGAATAATTTTCATAAAACTGCAATAGTTAAAATCTATCTCCTCCTGGGATTTTTGAGTACTTTGCACAAAATTCTTTACACATGAACTTTGGACCTCTGCCGACATAATGATGCGAGCGGATTTTTTCTAAGTGAAAAAATGCAGAAGTTAGGAGACAATGACTGTTTTTCATATAATTCAAAATGGTGGGAGATCTAAAGGTCAGAGGTCAAAAGTCAAACCACGAAAGTTGTCGGGCATGAAGAGACGCATGTGTGTATTGAAGTTTCATGGCTGTAGGTCAAACAGGGCATGAGTTGTACCTGTTCAAAGTTGGCATTTTCAATTGAGTGCTATAGCGCCAGCTTTGGACGAAAGATTGTGAGAATTATATTTTGATCGTTTTTCATGACCATCTACCAGAAGGCCGAGTTTCGTAAAAAGCGACTGCACGGTTCAGCCAGAACTGCGAAAAGTGGCAGAAGAAGAAGAAGTGACAGAATACTGCCAATAACAAAACAGGTCCAGAGCTGAGCTCTGGCCCCGTAATAATGCCAATAACAAAACGGGTCCATGCTGGAAGCCTGGCCCCGTAATGAATATTTTAAGAGATTTAAATCACAAAATTAAAGAGCGAGTGAACTTGTGCTTTCAACTGTGTGCATTCATTTGAATGGTGTGGTCACCACCAGTACTGTTATTTTAAATGTAAATAAAATATGTCATAAATATAAGGTGCTCTAGTGAAAAGTAATTTAGTTGCCTGCTGCCACAGTCCTGTAACTTTTATTACACACCTTGTATAAAGGTTAAAGTGTTTAAAGTGATTGTAATGCTATATTAAGTCATTTTGCTGGGGACCCGCTGGAACCCCTTCAAGGACCCCTGGGGGTCCGCGAACACCACTTTGAGAACCACTGCTTTATGATGCATAGTAGCATACATGTACAGTAGGCCTATGTAGCAGTTTTCAGTGTAACCAAAAGCAGACATTGATAGCATTGTCTGATGATAGCTAGTTAAAATCAGGAGGTAACATTCATTGCATTTCCTGAATTGATGGGGGTGTAGTAAATATAACTTGTCATATATTCGTTCATTTATCTTCAAATAAAACTGTGATGTCAAAGGAATTGCTATAATGTGAAATGCAAAGGGCATTCTTTTTTTTTTTATTAACATAATGTAGGCCCTAATTGGTTTTATTCAGCATTCTTGCATTTAGTTTAAGGATGATTATAGAAAGTGATGAGGCAGTGAAGATGCAACTCTCTATTTGTCCCTTTATTATTATTTTAACCACATGAACTCCAGCATCCCTATTCTGGGGGTGAACATTCGGTGAAAATAACATATCTACAAGCTTGTGCAATGTCACAGTGTGACGCATTGTGAGTTTAGATCCGCTATTATCAGCAAAGATTTGGTGTTGAAGGAAAAAAGAGGGCCTAGTAGTATAGAGCCCTGGGGGTTTCCGATAAACTAAGTATATAGGGTTTAAGTGGTTAAACTTAATTTAACTAAGCCACACTATATTTAAGTATTGCATATTGCATTATTTACAGTGGCATAGCTTACATAGGGTTGCTGGGTTATGAGAACCCATATGCGGGATTTCACAGCAAGGGGGCCCCCTGCTGGCGATTTTTAGAAGCCCCACGTTCCATGTCTGACAAGGCTGACTTGGTGGACAGTAACTAAGTATTTTTATTTGAGTACTGTGCTTAAGTAGATTTTTTTAATATTGGCATTTTTTTTTGCAAGCTCATGACTTTAATTCTGCTACATTTCAAATAGAAATATTGTACCTTTGACTTCACTATATTTGTAGGAAAGGACTCTTGGGACCCAAACATACAAATAATATGTTATGAATTAAAACGTAAGCCCTACAGAAATACAGTGAAAATAGCCTAAGCTCACAACGCGTCACGTTTGTGAGCTTGTAGATCTGCTATTTCCAGAGTTTTTGAACATTTCAGAAAGTGTCATTTTTCCTTAAAAAATATATTTTGGAAATGTTCTAAATTTCAATGTAGCAATGGTTGATATTAAAAAGAAAATGTACTTCATTATTTGTTCTTTTGAATACTTGAGTATTTACTTGCTTATATACTTTGGCCACCACTGCCTTCAGACCACATTTAGGTTTTCATGTGACATGTCTTTTACGACAAGGCACCGTAGAGTGACAGACAAACAGACGGACAGCCTCATTACAATAGTTCTGTGCTGTTCTTTGACTATAGTAATATTTTATTGAATTAAATGGGCCTGATTCGCGTCCCGAGAGGTTCATTTGCATTGTTCCACGCCCCATTTCACACCATAAAAGGCAACAGGACATGTCCAACTTCAAACTGACTTCACGTAACGTGAAACCAACTTCACAGCACCGAAGAAGTTCAACTTCGTCTCTCGTCAAAATATACAGACCTCGTCGGCGTCGCATCGCCCGACAACGTTTACATTGTTCTTTCTGGAAGGAGTCCATCGATTGCACGATGGATCAGCTGAACGTAGTGCTCTCATGTGTAATGAGAAAAAGAAGTTTACAAGGTTTAACCCCACCACTAAAATAATAGGCTAATAAAACATGGAAACGATATCATATAAGCCTTTTCTAATGAACATTGCTCACCTTTACCAGGGTAAAAAGACTATATGGAATCCAGGGCATACTGGAACTGGAAATTATGGACCGGAGCTTTATTGATTACTGAGGGGAAATTTGTCTTTTGGATGAATGTATCAATGTCCTACTGTACGTCGGAATGGGGAATGGATCTGTTCTGGACACAGCTAGATTTCATCCATACTATCCTCATCAGATGGTAACACTTCTTAGTCTATTGTGTGTGGCGTTCATGTGATCAATATACAGTATTATAAATTAATACTGCGACATTGGAGGCACGTCTGTCGCCTCCAGTGACATTAAGGCATGATAGTCTATTCTCATCATTACGTAAACTTAACACACAAGGGCATATAAATAGACAAGGACTAACTAGACACAGGTGAACTCAACAGACAATCAACACTGGGATAGGCTGGGGGGCCAACAGGACACAGGTGGAGAAAATTACTAAATAGGCAAAACAGGAAACACTAGGACCATAGGCGGCGGGTGAGCTTGACAATTGGGAAGGCTGGGGGTCGGCCACGCGCGAAAGAAAAAGAATCCAAAAAATTGCGGTTTCTGGGCGGATTGTGTTAGTTTCTTTTTGTTTTTCGGTTACTTTATTTCGGTTTTAGGCTTAGCGTTAGGGTTAGGTTAGGGTTAGGTTATTTAATTCACATTTTTGCCTGATTTTACTGATTTATTATCAAAAAATTAACTAAATAATGCTGCGCACATATATTATATATAATTTGCACAATTCCTAGAATTTCCCAGCATAACATTTGGGAAGCTTAGCCGGGTGCAATACGTTAGTCCGACAGCGCATTCCTCCGACAGCGCAGTGCTCCGACATTAAACAGTAAACCCGAACCAAACCCGCACCCTAACCCTAACCGCACGCGGATGCCACATAGTCGGAGAAAAGGTCTGTCGGATTAACGCATGCCTCCCAGCTTAGCCTACCCTAGCCTTCATTACCCGCCGCCTATGACTAGGACATCACTACATAATAAAAGTATACAAAGGTAAAGTAAAAAACATACTAAGAAACAAGGAACAAATGAAAACACAGCAGGGAGACAGAACATGTCAAAACACAGCAGGGAGACAGAACATGTCAAAACACAGCAGGGACACAGAACATGTCACGGATCGTGACATTACAGATAGTAATCATTGCTACAGAGTGTTTGTTCAGTAATAGTCTCTCCATGTCTATAATAAACACAAAATACATGTTCAGGTGGGTTGCCAATTTCATCCAATCAGGAGAGAATACCCATTTATCAGCTGCACTTGAATTGTGTTCAAATTCCAATTTTGTCTGCTCATTTGTTTGTATCATCACTTCCAATTCCTCTTGTTTATCCTGTATACTCTATCTATAGTCTCTCCTTCACCGAGAAAAAGCCAAACTTTCAGATTCAATTTAATAGTGGTCCAATTCCAATTCTGCTTATTTTTTGGTTACATCACAAACAAACAAACCGACGGAAAAGGGTGAATGTATCAAAATAAAGGGGCATATTTGTGTAGTTTGATGACCTGCATGTATTTATTGTAATGGCCATGTGACAGCCTAGAATAATTGTATTTAAATGAATGGGTTAGTCCAAATATCAGCTGGGTTAGATGTTGCCATGGTTATTGCTCCAGACCACTAAGTATGACTCAGCCCGGACGTGTCATGTGAGCGTGAAGGGTCAGCACAGTCAGGATGACTCATCCATTTATTATCAAAGCTATTTGGATTTGCATGAATTTTATATTTCATCCATTGAATCATAATAAGTGTAACATTGATAATGTTATACCATGCTCTTCTCATTTGAAAACCACAAAACAAAGGGTATTTATTAAATACAGTATATCATATAATTCATATAATATAAAATTCAATTTTATTTTATCTTGATAAAGTATCTCGATTTATGCTTTTTATGTAGTTAGTTCTGCTTTGTTTTAAGCAACACATTTTCTTTTTGAAACACCTGAAAGAACAAAAAGAAACACGATTAACATGAATTGTCATTTACAGGTTGGCTACCAACATACAGAAAACGAGTGCATCTCTGTGTCTGCGTCCTTTTTGTGTTTCTGTCTGTATATGTGTGTGTGTGTGTGTGTGTGTGTGTGTGTGTGTGTGTGTGTGTGTGTGTGTGTGTGTGTGTGTGTGTGTGTGTGTGCGTGCGTGTGTGTGCGTGCGCGTGTGTGCGTGTGCGTGTGTGCGCGCGTGCGTGTTAGGGCCAAATGCGGAAGACTTGAGCACTGAGCCGCTCCACTAGACGATGGAAATTTCCCAACAATTAATACATGCATGTCAACACCGGTAAGTGTTTATTGACAGGTTTGCCAACCTGTGAAAACAGTTGTAAACTCGAAAAAGTGTTCCTTGGAGCACAGGTCTCCGCCAGGTCAGGTAGGTTATTTTGGCCTCCTGGTGGCGCTATAATAGGCCAATGTGAAAAGGGTGCTATTTCTTCCAAGGCCGTGCACTGCAATCGGACACTGCATTCATGCTTTGAGGCATTTTGTTCAAAACAAGCCACTACTGCAAATTTTAGATGTTAATCTTAGCCAATCAGGATGGAATGTGAAAAATTAAACAGATCCGTCTTGTTCACATGACAAGCACCGAAGTCTGACGTCACTGCCACTAGAGGGCACTGTTCCACTGGTATGGCGGAACAGCGCCCTCTACTGGCAGTGACGTCTGGACTTCGGCGCTCTATAGAGATCATATGTACCGATTTGTGTGAAATTTGGATAAAATGGGAAGGAGTAATATTAAAAAAATGTTTTACTTAAGTCGGCCTCATGGTGGGGCTATAAATGGCAGATGTGAAAAATGCAGGGCAAAGGTTTTTTCTTGGTGCATACAAAGTTTTATACAGATCGGTGCAGTTATAGGTAAAAACACAAATCGGCCTGTTATAGCGCCACCATGAGGCTGATTTAAAAAAAAATTGTGGCATTTCTTCCTCGGCATAGTGGGAACGTGCGTGCAGGATTTCAGGGAAATTGCATGCTGTGATCATGATTTGAGGCATTTTGTTCAGAACGGAGCACTCTTCCAAATTTTGGAAGCCATTTTTCGCCAATCAGGCTGGAACATGAAACATCTGAAATACCTGTTTCGTTTAATGACTAATAGAGATACTGTGTACCGACTTGCGTGATGTTTGGACAAAATCTGTAGCAGTACTGGTAAAAAATATGTTTTGCACAAATCGGCCTCGTGGTGGCGCTATAACAGGCCCATGTGAAAAATTTGGGGAAAAGTTTCTGAATTGGCATCCAGGCAGTGTGTGTGCACAGTTTCGCTGCGATCAAGCCATCGGTGTCGGAGATTAGCTGTTCAAAGAGGGACGGACACACACACGGACGGACGGACGGACGGACGGACGGGGTGCAAAACATACTCTCTCGCCATGCCTTTCGGCCTGGCGGAGACAAAAATATGTCTAATGTATTTGTACAAGCTGCCAAAACTGAAATTAAAAACTAAGTTTGAGAAAAAAAAAGGAAAAAAAGCAACAAGCAGAAATTCTGTCACCTATTAGCGGATCTATAATAAGAGGATGTTTTGATATACGGTATTGTTCAGATTTGGTCTGGTGGCGCAGGCTCAGTGACTTAGCTGAGATATATTTAAATTACCACTATTTACCTAGAGGTAATTGGTGGCTTCATTTAACCAGTCGACGTTAAAACCACCCACAATAATCATCTTTGGCGGACCGGTCACTTCCAGCATGTTCACCACAAAAAATAAGACAAACTACATGTTGCATGCCATGAATTTTATTTGAGGTTCACATATAGGCCTCCGTCAACCAAATTATGAAGAAACATTGTCTGTTTAATTAAAGACAATGATGATATTCTGGCTGTTCCTCTGACTCCGAGTCTTCCTCGAGGAGCTGTGGAAGAAGCACATGAGCTCATTGATAAGCAGGAGCATCTACAGTATGTAACTCGTTACTCAAGTACTTTGCCACTTCAAATGCCATTTTCTTTTTTTTTTTAATGGGAAAAAAATGAATCAACAGTTGCTTTACTATTATTCAAGAGAGGGTACAGCAATATTTGTTGCCATTGGTATCAGAAGATATTGTAGCATCAAATGCCTTAGAAGTGATTATAAGAAAATGAAATAAAATACCATGTAAAATAAATGCTCACTTTCAATCAATAGGAGGATCACGAGCCATGAGATTATGCCACCTTCACGCCGTCCTGCAAGTGCATACATGAATAAATACTTAAATAATAAAAAGAAAATTACAACAACAGTAACATTAATTTGAAGTCGTTCGAACGGTTCTCGAGATATGTCGATTACGTACGTACGTACATATACATAAATACACGTGCATACTGTACATACGTACAGAGATTCTGTGCATTTATTGTAAGAATATTGTTGTTATTATTATTACCCTTATTATTATTACCCTTATTATTATTACCCTTATTATTATTATTATTATTATTATTATTATTATTATTTATTTGAACCCCAAACAGCAATTGTCTAATGACTTTGGAAAAACAAATTAAGGACTAAACTTTAAATGACATGATGTAATTAGAATAGATTACTATTAAAATAGTTGTTTTACGTTGTTTTATAAGTCAAGTCCCAAGGCAGGCATGTGATCCTGGCAGATGGTCTGACGTATGGTTGGAAGTTGCATTTTGACTTGTTGTTGCACTTCCTGTGAAAAGAGAAAAAGTGAAGTGAGAAGTGACCAACTGACCTGAACTTCATACAGTCAGGAAATACCAGACACAATTTGTATGAGGTTAAAGGTGCACTAAGGGATGTATTTAGTTAACGTAAGTATTAAATAGCTCTACTGTACATTCTCATAGTAATCGTTGCTGTAGAGTGTGTGTTCAGTAACAGAGTTTGGTCTCTCTACTTATTTAGTAAACAGAACATACTGTACATGTTCAGTTCAGGATACTAATTTTATCCAATCAGGAGAGAGAACTCATATAGGATACAAGATGAACAAGTGACATTGGAAGTGATGACACAAAGAACAGAGCAGACAAGGAACTTGAACACTATGTAAGCTGATAAATGACTACTCTCTCCTGATTTTTTAACAACAATCAAAATAAGTATTCAACCTTTAAAAAGCAGAAGGATAAAAGTAACATGTTTATAAAAATCACTGATTCCAACAGGTTAAAATGGAGCATTGCAGCAAGACTTTACTTTGAAATGTTACACCTGGTTTATACTTTGCCATAGGATGGTGTCACACACCTAATGATGGAGTATAAAGTAAGGGGACATTAGACCAGTGATTCAGGAGGCAGAGAAGTTTTACTTCACTTAGTTAGATAGTGTTCATAGAAGATATTGCGATAAGTGGGTGCCCAAGTAATTGTCAAAACACAACGATTTCATTATGATATCGACAAATAGGTACTTAAAGTACACTACGTTACTTCCATTGATCCAAGCTGGAACACAATCGATTGATTGATTGATCAATTAAATAAACATGCCCTGAAAATGCACGCAGTCCACCCATCTGTCCACTTAACACGGCAGCCGAAAGGCACCAAGAACCTGCTCATAGGCTCAGCACAGCAGCCATATTGGGAATTAATTGGGCCCCTTCCTTATTTCCTTCACAGCACAGGTGTTACCAATAATACCAATTAAGCCTCCGTTCCACTTAGTGTAGCAGAGTCGAATATCTTATTTTCAAGACCCTTGGAAGCAAATGGACCCTTACGGGTCCATTTGGTTCCATTTGTACACTCTCAGAGTTACACACCCATCATAAGGAGCCATTTGGGAACCAAAATGGAGTGTTTCCAGTGAGCCAGCATGCACAATATCAGCACCCTGACCAGAATGGAACAGAACCTTCATTAGTATCATTGGTAACACATGTGAAGGAAGTAAGGAAGAGGCCCAATTTCTTTCCAAAATGGCTGCTGTAGAGCGTCGCAGTTCCCGCCCACTTCCTGGTGCCGGAAGTAAATACTCAATGCATTTTTCCCATTGACTTTTACAAAAATATTTATATAAATTAATTTAAGCCTAGAATCAAGCTATCCAGGATAGCGGTGAATCATGACCATAAAACGTTTGATTCTGTGAAAAAACTTTTTTGAAAACGGCAAAACAAAGGGTATTTATTAAATATAGTATATCATATCATTAAATATAACATTTTAAAAAATCACAGAAAATACGGTTTTATGGTCATGATTCACCGCTATCCTGGATAGCTTGATTCTAGGCTTAAATTGATTGATATAAATATTTTTGGAAAAGTCAATGGGAAAAATGCATCGAGTATTTACTTCCGGCACCAGGAAGTGGCGGAACTGCGATGCTCTATTGGGAACAGTTAGCGGTTCAAGTGCCTTGCTCAAGGACATTTCAACACACGTCCAGGATGAGCCGGGGATCAGACCGGGAACCTATACCGTTTCCAAGACGGCCGCTCCAACTCCTGAGTCACTGCCGCCCCACAGTACAAACAGGAGGCCACTCATCTGTAGTTTTCATGAAAAATGACTTACTTTGCCCAGGCTTTTATTTTGTTTCCATAATCTGCTGGCAGAGCCCTCACATGCTGCCACTTGTTCCCATAGGTGGTATATGGAACTACGTGAAGCCTCCAACCGCGACCTGTAGAGAAACATAAGACTTTTAAAATCCAAAAACATCATGCACTAGTGTTGATAAACAATTTAAATCAAAATTGTACTTCACTTAATTAGATAGTCCACACGTACACGCACGTGTACGTTATGTTAGTAAATGAACATATTTCACTAAATGTCACTACATTTCAAAATAAAAATACATTTAAATAAAAAATAGACATACATTTGAAAAAACGAAATTGAAAAATAAAATAATTAGAATAAAAATACAAAATAATTGTAATTATGTATATAAAACATTCGTAAGTAAAAATGTTAAATTATAAAAAATACATATTACTTAGTGATGTGCTTTTATTTGAGATAAAGTGTGTTAATATGACTTATTTTTACAGTGTTACAATTGCCCCCAACCACTGTTACAACTGCCCTCGTCACGGGGGCAATTGTAACACTGTGACTCATTGCATTCAAATTAATATTTTAGTCTTGTCCTTATTAGTGAAAGCTTAAAAATGGTATTATTAATTAGGGCACATATATGTTTCTTATAGCAAAAGATGACAAGGATATTTCAAGTAGTCTGTGAATTATGAAGGCAAATACAAAAAGTGTTACTTTTGTCCCATGTCTCCCCAACATCTGGCATTTTAATAATAATAATAAAATGGACATTAAAGATTGCATAGAAGGTAAAGATTTTACTTACTGCACTGATCCCATCCATTCGATTTCGCAGCTGAAATTGAAAAGAGTGTTGATTTAAATTTTACAGCATGAATTGATCTCTCTCTCTCTCTCTCTCTCTCTCTCTCTCTCTCTCTCTCTCTCTCTCTCTCTCTCTCTCTCTCTCTCTCTCTGGGTGCGTGTGGGTGGCGTGAACGTACTCAGGTGCGTGCACATGAACTTCATTCTGACGCAGACGGGACGTTTGGTAGTACAGCCTTCTGTGGAAGCCAACCAATTGGAATCCAGCTGACAGCTGCTCCACCAGTTGCACCTGACAGGAAGGACATGTGAGAAATAGACATTGTGAGGGAACATTTTCCTGGTCCTCGGGACACATGGGCGTTTTATGGTAGAGGGTCACGGCCAGTGGTGGAAAGTAACTTAAGTACATTTACTTAAGTACTGTACTTAAGTACAATTTTGAGGTATTTGTACTTTACTTGAGTATTTCCAATTTCCAATACTTTTACTTCTACTCCACTACATCTCAGAGGCAAATATTGTACTTTTACTCCACTACATTTACTTGAAAACTTTAGTTACTAGTTACTTTTCAGATATAAATTATGATATAATGAAACATACATTAACCACTTTAAACCTATTTTATACCTAGGCTATTTGAAAATAGCCGATCTACAAGCACACAACGCGTCGCGATGCGACGCGTTGTGAGCTTGTAGATCGGCTATTTTCAAATATTTAGTACTTTTACTTTTGGTACTTTAAGTACATTTTGATGCCAATACTTTTGTACTTTTACTCAAGTCATTTTTTAATGCTGGACTTTTACTTGTAACAGAGCATTTTTATATTGCAGTATTGGTACTTTTACTTAAGTAAAACAATTGAGTACTTTTTCCACCACTGGTCACGGCCTTCATATTTAGAGTTCGCACCATATACGTCGCACCGCCAATCCGACCAATATGTCTGAGTCACAGTGTCGGGGGCTTTGTCAGAGTAACCGTTGTAACTGTCTGTCCGTGTCCCTTTTGTGCCCATGGAGATCTACTCTATGTATCTGTCTTTGTCCCTTGTATGCCCATGCATGGAGATCCCTGATGTCATCAGTATATGCCCATTTAGATTCCTACACAAATTCCTATACAAAACCCATTATAACTTCAAACTCCATTTTTAACATGTTTTTTTCATTACTTTTTTCATTTATTTGTTTTTTTTTAATTGTATTTCATTTTTTCTAATTTTCAACAAAATATATAAAAAGAAATGAAAAAAATCACACCCAGTGTGAAGAGATTGGTGCTTTTCATGAGTTAATTTCATTAAGCTATTTTTAGCCTAAGACTGCTTTAGAATAATTTTATATTGGTAGAAACATCTTTAAAATATTCTAACTCTCTTAAGTTGCTTTTAAGTACTTAAAGTACGTTTACTCAAATCGTGCGTGCGTGCGTTCTTACTTTTCCATAGCTTTCACTAGCATTCCATCGCTACAGCTGCCACCACTATACCAGTGTGTCTTTCTCCACGATACCTGGTGTCCAATTTCCATCGCGGCTACCATGAGGACCCCATGCCGTCCTGCAGAGAAGAACCAGCCAGGAAATCATCCCATCAAACACTTCACATTAAAGGAGCACTTCACCCATGTTCAACTAATGCTCATTATAAGATGGCACCATTACTGTCTACTCGCTCTGTCTCAGGCGAGGGCTTCGGACAGTTCAGAAACCTGCCTAGCAGTGACTTCATCAGTAGGCACTAGGCAAGTTTGGTCATTTTAAACAAGATTTCAAACAATGGCTAATTTCAGCGTGCTAACTTTTCATTGATGATGTCATTGGTAGGCAGGTTTTTGAACTGTTTATCGGCCACAAATGAGATCAGAGTGAGTAGACAAAAATGGTGTGGTTTTATAATGAGCATTAAGGAACAGTTATATGAACATAATGTTGAAAATGGGTGGAATGCTCCTTTATATACTTCTCATAGTCACTTAGCTTAATCCATAAAACCCTTCACATTAAATGTCTTAGGCCCCGTCTACACTAGCATGGATATTGTGCACAACTGACATTTTCCTCTACGTTTGGGCATCGAGGAAAATGCAAACTCATCCACATGCAAACGCCGTTTCAAGGCACTGAAACAGAGATCAAAAGAAAATGCATCCTAAAGTGAACAACTTCACTTTAGCTCATTTCACACAATGCCCACTGTTGCTTTTTGTCAGAAACAACCACAATAATGGCTGATATCAACTGGGTCATGTATGTTTGGTACACAGCACTGTTAGGACCAATTATATAGTTTGCGGGTTAGGTCGGTTTTGGATTTGCCCCATCTGTGACCTCCCCTTGCAACTGTATTGTAACTGTATCAACGTAACTTGTTTCTGTTTGTTTACGTAGGTCAAACATATCAGGTCATGAAAATATCCATGTACGATTAGTGTTTAGTTAAAGCCTCATATAGTCACTTAGCTTCAAGCTGATAATGCAGAGTTCCATCTTACCACACCAAGGTTTAAGGGGTGCGCCTTTGCACCCAGTTGAGTACCCTATTGGATGTAAACACACACACACACACACACACACACACACACACACACACGCACACGCACACGCACACGCACACGTGCTATTTTCAAAATATTGAAATGAAAACATTTTTAACAACATTGTCTTGCATGGGGAGGGGGCTCTTAATTTGTGGGTCCTCCACATGAAACAGTTATAGAACTACAATAGTCAGCTTGTCGTTGACGGATGTGTACTTACAGTGTCTGGTAGCAGCCTTAGCCTGCCAGCACACAGCAGCCAACACTGAAACACACACAACACCATGACGTGTCAAATATTCAAAACATGTTTAAATGAAAGGAGGCCGCCCAGCTCACGACGATGCAATACTTTAAATTTGTATTTGAAAGAGAAGCCAACGTTTTCGACAGAGCAGTCTGGGACAAACCCTGAGGAAGACTGCTCTGTCTCTGTCATTTATTTTAAACATTTGTATATCGTCAGTGGTCAGCATCTCTTCTATGTTGGTGTGCACGTACTCCTTCTCCTGTGCTAGCCACATAATAAAAACTTGTCACAAACACAAAGATACAAATTCAAATTTAAATACCTTTAATAATAATAATAATAATAATAATACACAACAGTTTAGCAGGTCAGAAAAGCAGTCGCAAGGATCTGTTCCGTTACATTACATTACAGTAATTTAGCAGACGCTTTTATCCAACGCGACTTACAATAAGTGCATTCAACATAGGTAGGGAACAAAACTACTAATCACCAGAAGCTTTATTTGCATTCTCTTCTAAAACAAGCAACCAAGGGTATACCTAGCGCTAAGTTCTATGCTCTGCAAGAATGACGGGTTTAAGAACAATTCTGTCCCAACAGCAATAGGCTCTACTAGTTTTTAATTATTTGTGTGTCTATGTGCACCTAGTCTGGGAGGCATTGCGTCGGAGCTTGGTCAGCCGAGGCGCGGCCACTGCGTTGTGATTCAAATCAACAGCCAATGAAGAAAAGGGGGCGGGATCCACATGCAGTGGGTGTTGCATCTAAGTAGGATCGACGGGAAGCAATTTCCCCTTGAGAAATTGCCCCCGCCATTGTTGTGTACTGCCGTTTGCCTCTCGTCTGACTTTTTAGACGAGTTGCACAGCTCTAGACCGGTAAGAGGCGTGTCCGCTCAGATTCTGAGCGTAACTTACATCCCGCCCACAAATACAGGGGTTTTGGCCCAGAAGTTCCTCGCCAGAGCTGGCGAAAACTTCTGGTAACTCAGATTAATGTGCACCAGCTTATGCAGCATAGGCTCATGAACTGGTCTACTACTTTTAGTTACGGGTGGGCTATGTGCAATAACAAAGGATTATTATTCCCAGCGACACTTTTTTAATGCTTTTTATGCTTTTTATGCTTCATTCACAGTATATTTTTAGGTTTGTCTTGTCTCAGTTTTAACCTGTTCCCCCCTGTGTGTGCACTCAAAGTATTTAGCAAACTTTGGGTTATGCGCTGTGTACACAGTTTAGTTAAACTTTTGGAGAGGAGGCTGCTCATTTGATTATGGCTGTGTGTAGGAACAGGGGCCAGTTGCACCACCTCACACTAAGTTCAAACTTAGCCTAGTTATAGCTTAAAGGTTTCATGACGTTCAGTTTTACCACACATTAAAAGTCTTTGTCATGGTCCTTCAAACGTGTATAGAGGGTTTTAACAAAAAAATCCACTCCATTGATCCATGGCAGGTGTTTTTCTCTCACATTTCTAAAGCCTTTTCAACTGCAATGAAAAAAGAAATCTTTGCCTGCGGGTGTCGCTGGTGAGGGACACCCGCAGAGGAAAGGATAGGATATGCGAGGGGAGGGGCGAGGAGGAGAGTGGGCGGGATTAATCGGCTGTGACCTCACTGCCGAAGGGCCAAGCTCAGATGACTTTTCAGCCTAATTATTCAAAAAACCCCAGACCACAGAAAATCCACTGAATGTTCAAAGTTCAGATATTTTGGTGTAATTGAGGTCATAAAATACCCCAAAAAACATAAAAAATTTAAAAAAAGTGAAAATGAATGTCATAGAACCTTTAAACACATTCAATCCGGGAAAGTGTCTCTGTCATTTTAGATTTCTTTGGCTATTCAAAAATAGCAGATATACAAGCTCAGAGTGCGGCACCGAGTGCCGCGCTATGAGCTTGTATATCTGCTATTTTTTGAAAAATCGCACTCGGTGCCGCGCTATGAGCTTGTATATCTGCTATTTTTGAATAGCCAAAGAAATCTAAAAATTACGCAGATACTTTCCTGGCTAAATGGGTTAAATGGCTTTTTTAAAAGCCATTTAAGCTATAACTAGGCTAAGTTTGAACTTAGTGTGAGGTGGTGCAACTGGCCCCTGGTCATTTACCTGATGTTGAGTCGTAAGTCACTACCGCAACCATGCATACATTGTTTCAGCTAAGCTATTTGTGCTCATAAAAGGCTCCAAAATCAAAGTCTGTACTGGCGCCGCTCTTCTCTGTGTGCTGTTGGGTGTGAGTTTATAGCTCTATGGCGTGTACCCAGCTAAGTCCACTGATTGGGACGGACTGGGACCGTAACCATGACAACAGAGGCCGTAGGCCCGTAGCTGTGCATGCACAGTAACTACCAAACTCCGCAGATTTCACAAAAAAACGTTAATAAATATCAAAAGTGAAAAATGGTGTTTGTCAGTGTCTTCACAATGCCCTTGTGCAAGTTCAGATCAACCCACACAAAGTACAAAATAACGCTTAAGTGCTTAATTGATTTTTTTATAAAAAAAAAAACTGCCCTATTCGATTAATCAAAAAAGTACAACATTTAATAATCTCTAAGAAAATAATGGATAGTTGCAGCCCTACTTTGAAGAGTAGTACTCACCGATGAGGATGCACTGGAGTCTGAGGTTGGTCATGTTGTCAGATCACAGCCAAACAACTGATGTACGTTCTGCTTCAAACCATGCTCTTATATACAGTACTCCTAGTTATGAAACCGACACTTTGCATACATTTTACATAGATACACTTTACAGAAACAAGAAGGTTTGAGCTCAAACAGTCACCACCAAACTCAATATTTGAGTACGCTTGAACAAATATTTAAATTGAGTGAAAGTCACACATATCCAAAAATACAAATAAACAAGTAAAGTACAGATACTCACAAAATGTAATCAAGTAAATGTACTTTGTTACGTCCACCGATGCAAATAACGCCGTTAGTCTCTGACCTACCAAAAATGCGGAAGTAATATGACGAGACGTTGACAAGACACTCTTAGTTCAAACAAAGCTCTCGCTCTTAAAATCCACTTCATCCAGAAAAAACATTTCTACTTACTATTGGGAATAGAAAGAATTGCATTCTTTGAATAATAGTCAATCTACAAATTGAGAATGTGTTGTTGTGAGCTCATAGAGTGGCTAGTTTTTAATAGCCGAAGTATAAAATAGGGCTTAATTGGTTATGTTTTGTAAGAATATTCTAAATCTGCTAAGTAACTTGTAACTGTGTATTTGCTTTTCGCCATTATTCATGGTATTCAAAATTATTTTTTAACATAGTGTTTCTGTTTCCCTGATAAACTAGAGTAAAAATAAATCATTCAAATGATGAATCATACAAACATTTCTGGACTGTTGGGTTTGCAAATATTATTTTAATTTGAACTATAAATATTTCAGGCTAACAATAGGCCCTGTTGACTATTTCAATTTTGATTTTATATGAAGGGGTTTCTTTCTGTCGTCACCTAAACCCATATGACCCTGTGCTGGTTTCTGACAAAGTCATCCTCTCTGTCCTCCTCTAGAACTCTGCTCTGCTTCTATTTCTTCCCAGAAATATAAGTTCAGCGACAGCGTGAAATTCTGTTCGCATTAAGCTCTCGTGGAGAATACTCATGTAGCCGTCATCCTCCCCTGGCAGTGTTGACAGCCGTATATGCATGGGGAATTGACAGTGACTAAGTTATGTGTGTGTGTGTGTGTGTGTGTGTGCGTGTGCGTGTGCGTGTGCGTGTGCGTGTGTGTGTGTGCGTGTGTGTGTGTGTGTGAGAGAGAGAGGGGGTCTCTGCCAGGCTGGGTGGCCTACCCAGGGCAGTATCAGTCGTGGGATGCAGCCGCCAGGATAGGAGGAAGCTGAGGGGAAATAAAGTTTGTACGACAGACGGTGCAACTATGCCGTTCGGCATGGTGGAGACAAAAACATGATTCCTCCACCTACACTCAACACAGCAGGAACTGATACAGATGTTACAGTAGCTATACATCCCAAATGTCTTCCAAAGTTCAACATCGCCTTTAAGTTTCCTTTTAAATGTTGCTGTATGAGTGAAAACTAATGTATGGTACCATGGCATGGTATATGGTTACTAAATGTACTTCCAGGTCCGGTCTCTGATGGAGGAATGATTAACACAAGAGATATTCCTGAGTTCATGATGTTCCTGTGTGAAAACAAGCACAGTCAATAATCATAAATCATGGCATGCCCCAGAGAAGTGTAACATTCACAAGGGACAGCTCCTTGGGATAAACACACATGCCATAGGGTCCAGCTCCTTGTCACATGCCATTAACACACACACCTGAGGTGATGGACAAACACTTGCAATGAGTATTAGTATAAACACACACGCCATAGGGTTCAGCTCCTTGTCACATGCCATAAACACACACACACACACACACACACACACACACACACACACACACACACACACACACACACACACACACACACACACACACACACACACACACACACACACACACACACACACCTGAGGTGATGGACAAACATGTTAACAAATGAATCATTAAGTTTACTTTCATAATAATAACAATTTCCACATGTTTTATGTCCCTGTTATTTACAGACATTTTGACCCATTATATTTTTTCTTTTTTGCATGTAAAACCCCTTCACCATACAGAAAGTAAAAATAAAAGTGAAACACTATATTAAATCCTTGCATCCATGCTTCCACATACTCTATGAGGGGACATGAGCAAAATATATACTTGACACAGGGAAATGAAACAATAAAAAATAACACAAAAAAAAAGGGGGGGGGGGGGGGGGGGGTAGGCTTTGTTGTGTCATTTTGGTAATATGTCTTCCATTTTATTTAATTTTTATTTCTGAATACTTGGGCGGTTTAAATAAATAAAAACCTAACCTAAAACTTAAAGTTAGATAATCAAATTACGTTTATTTGCAAGATAGAGAGCCCATTTTTTAAAAATAAACGGTCCTTTCCATTAATTTTATACATCACATTTTAACAAAAATATTAATACACTTAGGGCAGGAATTTCATGGAGGCCATGATAAAAAGCCATGGCCGTGGCCCCTCACTTCGGCTTTTTTGCCCCTCAAAAAATGATATGACTCAAGGCCACAGTGGCCTTAATGCCCCACTCACACTGCCCCAGCTGATTGTACCATTTTCTAGTCTGCCTCTTCCCTGTCCTTCACATTCTGAAACCTTTGTTTGTGAAAAAGTTAAAGCTCTATAAGTTACAGTGTAACATAGTAACAGGGGGCCCTGGTTGAGGCTTTTCTGTGTGTGTGTGTGTGTGTGTGTGTGTGTGTGTGTGTGTGTGTGTGTGTGTGTGTGTGTGTGTGTGTGTGTGTGCGTGTGCACGTGCGTGTGCGTGTGTGTGTGTGTGAGAGAGAGAGGGGGTCTCTGCCAGGCTGGGTGGCCTACCCAGGGCAGTATCAGTCGTGGGATGCAGCCGCCAGGATAGGAGGAAGCTGAGGGGAAATAAAGTTTGTACGACAGACGGTGCAACTATGCCGTTCGGCATGGTGGAGACAAAAACATGATTCCTCCACCTACACTCAACACAGCAGGAACTGATACAGATGTTACAGTAGCTATACATCCCAAATGTCTTCCAAAGTTCAACATCGCCTTTAAGTTTCCTTTTAAATGTTGCTGTATGAGTGAAAACTAATGTATGGTACCATGGCATGGTATATGGTTACTAAATGTACTTCCAGGTCCGGTCTCTGATGGAGGAATGATTAACACAAGAGATATTCCTGAGTTCATGATGTTCCTGTGTGAAAACAAGCACAGTCAATAATCATAAATCATGTCATGCCCCAGAGAAGTGTAACATTCACAAGGGACAGCTCCTTGGGATAAACACACACGCCATAGGGTCCAGCTCCTTGTCACATGCTATAAACACACATACACCTGAGGTGATGGACAAACAAACACTTGCAATGAGTATTAGTATAAACACACACGCCATAGGGTTCAGCTCCTTGTCACATGCCATAAACACACACACACACACACACACACACACACACCTGAGGTGATGGACAAACATGTTAACAAATGAATCATTAAGTTTACTTTCATAATAATAACAATTTCCACATGTTTTATGTCCCTGTTATTTACAGACATTTTGACCCATTATTTTTTTCTTTTTTGCATGTAAAACCCCTTCACCATACAGAAAGTAAAAATAAAAGTGAAACACTATATTAAATCCTTGCATCCATGCTTCCACATACTCTATGAGGGGACATGAGCAAAATATATACTTGACACAGGGAAATGAAACAATAAAAAATAACACACAAAAAAAAAGGCTTTGTTGTGTCATTTTGGTAATATGTCTTCCATTTTATTTTATTCTTATTTCTGAATACTTGGGCGGTTTAAATAAATAAAAACCTAACCTAAAACTTAAAGTTACATAATCAAATTACGTTTATTTGCAAGATAGAGAGCCCATTTTTTTAAAAATAAACAGTCCTTTCCATTAATTTTATACATCACATTTTAACAAAAATATTAATACACTTAGGGCAGGAATTTCATGGAGGCCATGATAAAAAGCCATGGCCGTGGCCCCTCACTTCGGCTTTTTTGCCCCTCAAAAAATGATATGACTCAAGGCCACAGTGGCCTTAATGCCCCACTCACACTGCCCCAGCTGATCGTACCATTTTCTAGTCTGCCTCTTCCCTGTCCTTCACATTCTGAAACCTTTGTTTGTGAAAAAGTTAAAGCTCTATAAGTTACAGTGTAACATAGTAACAGGGGGCCCTGGTTGAGGCTTTTCTGTGTGTGTGTGTGTGTGTGTGTGTGTGTGTGTGTGTGTGTGTGTGTGTGTGTGTGTGTGTGTGTGTGTGTGTGTGTGTGTGTGTGTGTGTGTGTGTGTGCGTGTGTCTAGAAGAAACAAGCTACTAAAATGAGTTAACCTGGCTTCAAGGTGGACTGACTTAAGGTAGACCAGTAATTCTACACAGAGCTAATGTGACACCAACTCATAACCCCCGTCTCATCCAAGTCTCAACGAGATGCAGTCACATTACTCATACCAATATAAAATATCTCCATTATGCAACTATAAAGTACAATGTTACATTGTTGGTTAATAATGGATAAATGTTTCTTCGTCACTTCAACATTTAACGCACACTTTGACATACATTGTGGGTGGTTGGTATAATGAATAGCTATTGAAGATATTGGAAGGGGACAAAAAGGTTTGGGACTATTGCTGTACAGCACATAACCCAAAGTCTGTTAATACTTTGACTGCACACATCCCCGAGTATGGACTAGTTATATTAAAACTTGACATTAACCACATAGCTTGGAGTGTTTGCATCCATGCAAATATGTTCTGTATGTATGTTAAACATCAAGTATCTTACCTCGGGGTGCCTGGTGGATCAGCCAGTTAGTACGTAGTATCAAGAGTAAAAGTAGTCATTGTGATTAACCACATAGCTTGGAGTGTTCTGCATGTTAAACATAATGTATCTTACCTGGGGGTGCCTCGTGGATCAGGCAGTTAGTAAGTAGTACCAAAAGTAATGGCCCAGTTCACAATTGTTTTTGTAATAGATATTTTAGAATGCGAATTTGTTCTAAATCCTTTCTTATCGATATACTTGTATTTGGGCAATAGTGTGCTACACTCACAGCAGGGGTCTTGTTCCAATGTCTAGGCCTATTTCCACACTATTCTCTGTGTCAGCATATCATCTGTCCTAAGTGAGACTATACATGGTCATTGCTAACTTAACCAGTCAGCTTTATTTTTTAATGTTACTGTCACTTATTATAGCCTGTTTATATTTATCTCCATTTAGGGAGAGCATCTTTGTGTATAAGGGTTCCAAAAAGACACTTCAGGAGGCTTGTCCCCCAGGCCAGGAGGTCTAGGGCTGCTGTAAATGCTGTTTCTCTGCTTGAATATTCTTCAATAAATTGTCAACACTTCACCCTGACTGGATATTAATATTTTCCATAATATTTTCAAAATATTGCTGATCTAGTTCAACAACTTCACAACATGTCGGAACGCGACACGCTGTGAGCCTGTAGATCGGCTAAATTAAGAACACGAAACCGGCATCGCAGTGACATGGTATTATGTTTGTTAAGCACTTGTATCCATTGCAGTTGCTCAGCAGCTGTCTGTTTACAGGGGGAGAACGGTGGCTGTGAGTGAGTTATGTGTCAGGCATCAGCATCTCTTTTAACAGCAGGGATCACCTACCTCGGCAAAAATGTCAATAAAGCTGCTTCTCTGCAGCATGAGTTCCAAATTGCATTTGTTGAAACAGTGTCGTACTGTGGCGAGGATTTGCTTAATAAACGAATCAAAACAAAACAAAACAAAACAGACGGGTCTGTCAGTCACGTAAATTGTTCACACTGCAGACTGCTGCCTATGGTTCGATGGCGCGTGTTTCCGTCTTCCTTTTTTTAACAGTCAATTAAAACAAATAACATGACACAGCATACAGGAGACCAACATTTATAACCCAATTTATACTGCATCATACGCCGGTGTCACACACTGAACATAGCCAATCTACAAGGCCACACAACAGACGCCGGATGGGACACGTTGTGGGCTTGACTGTATAGATCATGATGACGTCGTCATACGACAAAGGCATTAGAATCAAATCTTTTCCGCTAACACCCCGACATTAGCAGCAGAGCAAATTTGCAACGGTGACTGAAGAACCTATTTCTGTGCTAATTGATGTCACCAACATTAACAGTATGTCAAGCCTACCAACAGACATCAAAAACTCCTTCAAAACCGCCATAAGAGCACCTGTCTGCAATGTGTAACTGGTCCTAGAAAAGTCCTCTTAGCTTAAAGAAGTTTTTTTACAACCAAGGTTTATGTTTTAGATAGTAGGGTCATTCCAGAATTGGAGGACATTTGGGCTTCCGAATTTTTGAAAAAATAACCTTCTATTTGACAATGTTCTGTTATATATTCATCAATAATAGGTAATATACTATCAAAAGCTTGATTAGCTCAGCTCAGGCATCAAAGATATTTTTTATTACATGTTTTATATGTTTTATAGTAACAGGGCTGCAAGTAATAGTAACAGGGCTGCAAGTAACAGGATTGCAAATCTATGCTAATGTTAGCTTTTTCTCAGGAATAGAAGCTAGCTGTTTAGCTAGATGATTTACCAAGAGGACAAACTCACATAAATAAATAAGTACATCTTTTTTTGTCAAGTATTTATCTTATTCTGGAAATATGCATAACAGGGTTGCGTGAGGTAGGTTGAGACATTCAAGTAAGGCTGACAATGTTATAAAAATATGAATAATAGAAGAGAGGAGATGCCTTTGCTCTACCTATGATGTTAGGAAAGTGTTTGATGATGTCACTTCTAGTGTGTCATGTGACTCACACTTTTCTTCTTCTTTTACCATGCTAAAAGGTTTAAGGTAACAGGGTTGCATGCAAGTTGTGGGACACAGGTTCCTTGCATAATAATACTTATTTAAAATATTAGGTTAATTAAAACATATGTTTCCACATCTACAAGAGACATCTATGAACAAAATAATGCAAAAAAAAAAAAAAGTAGATTTAAATGTCATTTTAACAGTTTTATCTGAGATTCAATTTGGCAACCAAGGGGGTGGGACAAGAGAAAACTTGCATTTTAGGGGTACTACAGACTTATTTAGTATTTTTTTTAAATATGTTTTAAAAAAAAATCTCCAAGTTGATTTAGATTTGGTCTCAGGACAAGTACAAGTTACACGACAAATGCATTATTTAGTATTTTGTAAATGGATTATTTGACATTTCTTGGGTGGGACGTAAAATGTCCTCCAATTCTGGAATGACCCAGTAATTTAAGTAAATAAAAGTTGAGTGTTAACATTTTTAAATTTACTGCTTTCTATAGTTTTAGCAATTTTCGCGATCTTTTTTTACTGTGGGCGGGGGCATTCTGTCCGGTGGCTAAATATGTCTTTTTTTTTTACACAATAACCCGGTGTTTTCTTTATTATTATTTACAGTAGCTCTTCTAGCCCCCAATAACTCACTGGCCATCAAAGACCACAGGACCTTTTTTATTGTGTAAAGAGGCATATTTAGACACCGGACAGAATGCCCCCGCCCACTGTAAAAAAAAAAATATATATATATATCGCGAAAATTGCTAAAACTATAGAAAGCATAAATGAAAAAAAAAATAACACTCGTCTTTTATTAACTTTAATAACAAGCTAAAATATAAACCTTGGTTGTAAAAAAACAAAGTTGTCCTTTAACACCAGAAATACACCCACCCCCACTGTCAACTGTACGTCTTTAAAAGTCTCGATGAATTGAATACACAGGACCACAATGGAAACGAGCCCTTGTGGTATTCAATCGATTTGGATGAAGAGACAGTAAGGCCAGGTCAGGACACCCAGAGACAGGCATCTGATCTGGGCTCAGTGTAGGGTCAGACCTCGGCCTGCCTGGAGCTTATAGGCTGCAAACTGAGAGAGATAGAGAGATTAACCCATTTAAACCGGGAACGCATCTGTGTCATGTTTTGATTTTCATCATCCTTTTGGGAAACGTTTTGGGAAACGTAGACTGATGTGTTTGGTTTTTACGGTATGTTTTCAAAATGTAATAATTTGTGATATTAATTTAAAATATAAATATGTTAACCATGTTATGTCCCATGTTGCGCAATTGTTCAAACTTACAAAAAAAATATATATATATCTTTTTTAATAGAAATGTTCTATTTGTCGTATGAGTAGGGTTAAGAAACGCTCTTTTCTTTCTTTCTTTTTTCAGATCGATCCCTGGTAATCACACTATGTTGGCGTTGCCTTCTTCAGCCAATGCAATTTACACCAATGCCAATACTAAGTAATTTAGCAAACTAGTAGCATTCTAGCGAACTATTGAAGTTCAGAGTTAAGTATTGTAGGATTAGCTTGCACGATTAATGTGACTATGTGCCAATAAAATGGTATTTTGAATATATTGCCACTGTCAGGCTAGTCTCGCAAGCCAGACTGTTGCCTCCCGGAATTTTCAAATGCTTCCGTCATACAGTCTGGAGCAACGGAAGCTCTAAAAATGATGTAGCGATAAAGCAGGTGTGACGCCTCCTTCTCCCACTTCCGTTTCGTCTTTACAGTCGCGTAAATGTATCCGAATAATAAAAATCATATACCTAAGCATATATATATATCGTCGGTGTCCAGCCAGGAACAACTAACTCCATTTTCAGGTTTTTTTTTTTTTTTTCATAAATCGACGCTATTGAACACCCTTCACATCTGTGTAAAAAATCTAAACATTTGAACCAATGAAAAGTATTAAAAAGCGCCTCAGACGAAAACTCCCAACTCCATTGGATCCTCAAACTGTCCGTCAAAAACAAACAACTCCCCCCTCTCCTCTACACAGCGCTACAGCACAGCATTAGCAGTGCGTGGTGCGCAGTGAACGAGGAACAACAACACGTAAACAGACTCCCCGTAGTCTGTTAAACCTATGCAGTGTACCTGTTTATCAAACAGCACTGACGCTAATGTTATGAAAACAAGTAATTATATTTCTAAAATCTATGAAGTGTTTAATGAGGAGAGCATTGTGACAAGAAGAAAGACGTTCATAGCATTTCTGTCGCGCTAGTGTTCTACTCCCTCTTAGCAGAAGTTATTGTAATATTTAAAGTCCTGTTTATTGTTGTAGGCTTATATAATAAGTGTCATGAAGCATCAGGGCATTAATTCACACGTTGTTGTGATGCATTGTGAGCTTGGAGATCCATTGTTAGCTTTTGGGAATCTGTACCCTTTTGAAACCTCTCTCAGCAGCGAGTGGAGCTACTGTTGTTTGGACACCTAACTCCATTTCAGCTTGATTTCTGTTCGTCTGAAACTTCTAACTCCACTCGCGCTGGGTAAAGTGTTGATTTACCCGCGATTTGGGTAAAGTGTTGATAATATAATGACACATGCAAGTATCTCACAATATATACAGTCACTATACCAACTTTGACGAGGTAGTATTGCTTTGTTTTAAAAATATAAGGTTTTCTTCATTTTCTGAAAAACGTATATCTTGTTTTTTCGTTTCCTGAACAATGAGCGTTTTGGAGTTAGCAGTTTCTGGCTGGACAGCAGAGATATGCAGAAATGGAAATGAAAAATTATTAATGTAAAGATATTTTAAGATATGTACTTGTACTTAAGTAAAACATTTGAGTACTTTTTCCACCACTGCCCATTGCTCATGTGCTACCTCTTTTGCCTATTGAAATGGTCCTGGGGTGGCAATCTTTTTTTCTTGTCGGAGGAAAGTTCTTAACCAAGGTAAGCTGGACCAAATTAAAACGGCTGTTTGTTTACAAGCCCAAATCAATCTGTTGATTGCTTTGAGCATACACTTTGTGGGCATGTAAACACTTTGGGCTGTTCCTGCCAAAGTGTATTCTGAACTTCAGCTCAACAGAATCGTGACGTAAGGCTTGTTCTTTTACTGAAGATTCTTAATCTTTTACAGGTCATGGAGTAAAAACTGAAATCAAACATAATGTACAATGTAACATGAGATGTTGTCCTGTTTTCTTTACAGTGGCTTGTAAATACAGTCATTTTTAATACACAATAACCATTAATTGCCGTTTTTAACATTAACTTATTTAACTTAATTATGCATACATGAAATTGTCACAACAACATGAAATTATAGCTTCCAAATGAATTATAGCTTACAGCATTGCCTCCTGGTGAAGGTATGTAGAAGGTTAAGTTGACAAGCATCAGAAAAGGACACAGAAATGAAGAGCATGCACTCTCTGCTGCTACTGACATAAAATGCTGTTTGCAGGCTCACACAGCTGTTCTGTATCCAGTGCAGCTTAACTCACACACCTGCCTTAACTTAACGATCTCTTCTAATCAAGAGGGCCTAATGTCACAGTGACCTCTTCTTGTCAAGAGGGCCTTTCAATATAAGGGTACATTTGTCTTTCAAAATAAAGCCATTCTAAGCAACATAACATACAATATAAATCGCATTATAAGACAAGACACACTTAGTGGGATTTGTTTGGGAATGCATCACACACACACTGCTTTTCAGTCACAACATGTCTCATATCAAAGCCCACGTCTTGGGTCTGTCGGGTTCTCTTTCATCTGCTCTTCAAGGGCCTCAAACGTAGGAAGGCATGGAGGTGTTTTTTTTACCCTTGAAACCTACAAGAAAAAAGCTATTGATTGACTTCATGTCCAAGCACACTGCTTCTGGGGAGCGCAGGGAGCTGACCGGGTCAAGTATCGATCACACTAGGTTTTGTGGTGGTGGTTACAAACAGGATGGGAAGATGCAGGATTGAGGTGCACAGTGAGGTATAAAATGGTGAGCCAGGCAGAGATGGTTTCAGAGTTGTGCCATTTACTGTAATAACATACAAACACCTTTTACAAACATTAACTCATTCACTGCCAAGGACGTAATCAACGTAATTTTTCCAATAACCAATTCTGCCACGGACGTAAAAGACATATTTTATTTATTTATTTGATTTTATAAAAGATCTCACTGAATATCACTCGCAGTGACTTCACTGTAACTCACCCGGATAAAGAAATAACGCCAATCCAAGATTTCCGTTTCCACTTCCAGTTTAACTCTTTCATTGAAACGACGATCGAAACTTGCCTTTTTTTTCTCACCGTGTTGCGCCAGACGCTCCATTTTCAAAATAATAAATAATAGCGAATATTCAACGTCGGTCGGTGTACAACGCCGAATAATGGCTTTGATATTCGAATATTGAACTATTCTGTGAATGCCCTACCATGAAGCATGAAGCTTGAATTCATGGAGATTCTTTCGTTTTTGTAGTATTCCTAAGCCAATAATTTGATTACTGGGGGAAAGATGCTCATGTATCCGGTAGGAGACTCAAAGTGGACTCTTTGAGTCTCCTACCGGAAATACACCCGGTCATCAAATTATTGGCGTACTGGAATGTGTCAAAAACAAACAAATCTCCATTAATTCAATGCTTTATGGCAGGGGTCTTCAACAGGGGGTCCGGTACCCCTAGGGGGTCCTCAGAGCTACTAAAGGGGGTCCGCCAAATCTTTGTGTGATAGGAACTTTCTTTTTTACATTAACCACTTAAACTCTAGCATTCCTTTTCTGAGGAGAATTTTTGCCAAAAAACGCCTCAGCTTGTAAACAAAGCTTGTAGATCTGCTATTTTTGGCAAAGAGGTATATCGTGTATATTCACTTATTCCCTTTTGTCTTCCCTTTTATCCAACTTGTCTGCCCAATCGCTGCTTTGTGGTCAATTATGAAACAGCAAAGTGCTAAATAAAACTGCCAATAGTGTTTAAAATAGCAATATATCTTTAATCGAATCAAACCTATATAATTCACCACTCCGTTTCCCTTGATTCGATAGGCTTCGAAGCCTATCAGGCTTCGAAGCCTTATTGGGATACTAGGCTTTCTTTATTAAGGTTTCGAGAGCCTGTCAGGCTTCGAAGCCTTATTGCATTCCTTGGCTTTCACTATTATTATTATTCTTCCGCCGTTTTTGCCAGTTCTGGCCTAACCGCGTGGTCACTTTTTATGAAATTCGGCAATATGGTAGAGGGCTATGCCAAACGGCGAAAACCCGAAACTCACAACCATTGGCCAAAGGGTGGCGCTGTAGCACTCAATTGAAATATGCCAACTTTAAACAGGTACAACTCATGCCCTGTTTGACCCACAGCCATGAAACTTCGATGCACACATGCGTCTCCTCATGCCTAACAACTTTCACTGTTTGACTTTTGACCTCTGACCTTTAGATCTCCCACCATTTCGAATTCTATGAAAAGCAGTAAAAAGCAGTAAAAGTCCATAGCTTTCTGGGATCTTTGAGCAATCTGCACGAAACTGTCTACACATGAACTTTGGACCAATGCCGACAAACGTGAGCAAGCGGATTTTCCATAAGTGAAAACGTTAAGCTTTTATAAGCCAATGAAAATTGCAGTTTTATGACAATTATTCATCTGCCCCAACACATACATGCAGACTCACATTTGTTTGACACTTTGCAATATTGTAGAGGGTCATTCCAAGTATCACTGAAACCAATCTTACTCCAATTGGTCAAAGGGGGGCGCTATAGCAATTTTTTGAAAATGCAAACTTTGAACAGGCAAAAGTCATGCCTCGTTTGGCCGACAGCCGTTAAACCTGCTTACACATGTGCCTTGACTCATGAGGAACATATCTATCACTTTGACCAGTAAGCTCCGCCCTTAGATTGTCTGCAATTTTGAGCAGTTTGAAAAACATTTAAACCAAGGATTTCTGAGCAATTTGCGTGAAACTGTGTCAAATACATGTGTGAGGCCCTTTTTCACAGGTTCAGGTGTGTTGGTTCAATAGCGGTGCCGGGAGAGGGATAGTCTGGATACCTAACGTGCAATCACGCTTCAGCATTTCCTAAATCCCCCAAAAGACGGGAAAGCTACACTCTCATTGACTGCTTTCTTCAAATCACGCCTCCTCATTTCCATTTGATGGAAATGCTCGATTCCAACTGGGTGGGGAAAAGATGGAGTTGGACATAAAGCATTTGGAGACACCTGTTTCGTTTACTGCAACCAACCAGCGAGCGTTCCGTCCAGCTTCTCTTTCCTTTTTTTTTATACAGCGCAGGTGCGGTGATTAGGCTGCTGAAGCTGCTGAACTCTGCTTTCAAATGCTGCGCTGTGATGTGAAATAACTTTTGGAACGTTATCCTCACTATAAAGGTAAGCTCCTGGCAATGTTCTTTCTATTTAACCTTCTACTAGTCTGCAGTGCCCGAAAAAGTACTTGTTTTACTTAAGTAAAAGTATCAATAGCCTACTGCAATGTAGAAACACTCTCTGTTACAAGTAAAAGTCCGGAATTCAGAAAGTACCACACGCAGAAAGTACTCATGCAGACTGTCCCATCCCATTTCACACGTTTTCAAATGTATAAAATATATATAAATGTTTTGCAAATAGCAGATCTACAAGCTCACTGTGAGCTTGTGGATCTGGTATTTTTAAATAGCCGAAATGTATATAGGGCTGAAGTGGTTACTGTACGTGTTGTAATAATAATAATAAAAATCTACAAAGTAACTAGTAACTTAGCAAAAAATTGTGGTGGAGTAAAAGTACAATATTTGCCTATGAGATCAGATGTAGTGGAGTAGAAGTGAAAGTAAATTGGAAATACTCCACTAAAGTAAAAAATACCTCACAAGTATACCTAATTACGGTACTTGAGTAAATGTACTTAGTAGTTACTAGTTACTTTCCACCACCGCTGGTCTCCTACCTTATTTACTACGAAACGACTAACTACTTCAGCCCTAAAAAATAGCAACTCCCTGAGTAGCCATGGTTCACAATGCATGACGATCGTTTGTCACAAGCGTCATGGCGCTACTTGATCCTGTTTTTTGAAAGTTTTACATTTACAACCAGCACGTCTACATAAACTTTCATATCAAATATAAAGTGCTGACCCCCCCGGCCACGGATGTTACAAGTTAAAGCGCATGGGTCTAAATACCCGTATGTTATTGTATCAATATTGTATTGTTCAATAAAAAGCTTTATAATCCGATCGCCGCCATTTTCTATATTTTTAATAATGTCTCAGGGTGCAATACACCTCCCAACCGATAGGGGCGCGTAGTTGACATAGGAGAAAATCCAAAGAAAATGGCCGGTGATCGGATTAAAAAGCTTTTTATTGAATAATACGGAAGATACGGGTATTTAAACCCCTGCGCTTTAACTTGTAACATCCGTGGCTGGGGGCTTAGCACTTTATATTTGAAATTTGAACGTTTATGTAGATGTGCTGGTTGTAAATGTAAAATCTTCAAAAAAACAAGAACAAGTAGCGCCATGACAGTCATGTTTCAGGGCTATTCTGTGTTGACTGCCGCGATGGAGGGTTCAGATTCCATTCAGTTTGTATTAACTGTTCCGTGCAGCACAGTGCAGTGCATTTGGGTTTCCTCTTCAGCACAGTGCAGTGCATTTGGGTTTCCTCTTCCTCAAAGAACAGAATCATACATTACTACTATAATACTCCAAAACAATCATGTTGTCATTCTAGCATCCTCATTGCAGTACAGTGTAATGTTCATATTATCATGTTTTTTTTTAACCACACATGTCCCAAAAGCAAAGCAAAGTTTGTTGTTTACCCAGGGTGTCGGACTAAGCACGAAGCTTGTTTCCAGCCGGACCCTGCATGGAAGCCTTGCTCAAGGGCTATTCAGCGGTGATTCATGATTGATGTGATGAATTGGGGAATCGAACTAGGGACCTTCCGGTATCAAGGCCGCCCCTCTAACCACTAGGCCACCGCTGCCACTCCCGCCTGCAAAGGTTTGCTGCATCAGCGGTCTGGCCCTCTGATGCAGGGAACAGGCCAGCACCACGCCAGAAAAAGTGGCATGAACTGTATATGAAGGTAAACTTGGACAAAGTGATACGTGTACAATTACAATCATAAAACATAAAGCTATGTCATGAAGAGAGGACACATTTTTATGATTCACTGTTGAACAATATTACAGATAGAGAAATGTCCAGTGCAGAATAAGGGACAAATGTCTCTGTTTGGAGGGACACAGACATGCAACTGTGGTTTCCATACAAAGAAGGTACAGTATCAGAAGTCTTTCATAAAATTAAGATGTGTTGGTGTTGTATTCGGTATCATTACATTTAATTTTATTTTCTGTGACCCTCTAGCCATCCAGCTCAGTCCCGGTGTCATCTGTAGTAGTGACACCACAACCAGGAGCCTCATCTGCATCAACACCTGATCACACAGTAACACCTGGGCAGACACACCGTAAGCCCATTTTGAGTCTAGCATCGGTAAGTAATTAATAATTACTGATACAGATATCTATTAGTAACATATTTAGACATAAAATGTACCAGACTCCACTTAATACGGTTTCTATTTTTCTTGTCAGTTTACAAAGCAACGGTTCGGTGGGTCTCATGGTGCTGCTTTAAAGCCAAATTTAAGTTTGGCTGGAAAGCATGCAAGCAAGGTAAGAAGGACACATCTTAAATGTGATTTTACACATGTATTCTTTTTTTATGCTGGGCTAACTATAGAGGGACTTTCATAAGACACATTTGAATGATCTTCATTGCTATAATGCCTAATATTGATTTATTTTATTTATAATGTTGTAAACTCTGCTCTTGTTCTAATTAGACCAGCAGCACTTCTGACACCTCTGCCAATGTTCAAAGTGCCATGGCAACAAGGACACCTTCACCTGCCCAAAGTCCCAGGACATTTATCCAGTCTGTCTCTCCTCTGTCTCTCCCTCCTTCTCCTGTGACTGCAACCACCTCTTCCTGTGTTTCATCGTCCACTACTAGAGCTGTGAGAAACGCTTCAATTATCCTAAGTTTATTCACAATCTTGTAACTAGTATCTTTCATGAGTGGCTTGTAATCATGTCTAATATTTGCCTTTTTAAATGTATAAATTAGGAAGTATCAGCCACCGCCTCCTCTGGTACCTCCTTTGCTCCTCTCACCCTTGTGACCTCTGCTACATCTGCAACCAACTCTGCTGCTTCCTCTGTGAGTGGACCCTCAGTCCAGCCTGATAAGGAGACTCCTGGTTTAAATACATTCTGGCTGCCGGTAAGGCTGATGGAGACCATACCACCTCAGGATCAGAAATGGATTTCAGCAGCTCTGTGGAAGCACGAGCAGCTGCGCACAGACCTGAAACTGTGGTACGATCCACCAGATCCACATCTGACTTATGGTCAGGTCCCCACTCCAGAACGCTTCTTCACCCACCGACTTCTCTTGTGGATGCCATACAAACTCTGGAAGATCCCGTTGTCCTGTCCCGCTTGTGGAAATCAGCTCACAGGCTACGGAGTCCACAAGAGAGCCCGCCATGTTCTTGATGTGGACAGATATTACCTGTTAATAACAGAGACTCTATGTTGCTATGATACCAAATGCACATTTAAGACCGTCATATCCACCAGCAAGGCCATGTTGGACCAGCTGGATTTGGAACACAGGCTGGAGTTCAGACTGATCCTGACTCAAAAGTGAGTGTACTGACATAATTTAGCCTGAGTCACAAATGTTTGTCATTGAAACACTAGAATTACACTAGCTGCTTTTAATGCTTGTCTTTTTGTCTCTCTTTCCCTTTGTTTAACTCAGATACGCTTGTGACATCCGGGTGATACGCTTATTGAGGGAGAGGACCCTGGGTAACAGCCCCACCCGCTTGTTCAAACAGCTGAGGGAAAACCACAGCGAGGAGTGGCTTAAGTGCCTCTGCCGGTATCTTGGCATGTGCTCAAACTTTGCTTTTCGGCCGGGCCTACTCCCTGTCAAGTTCCAGGAGCCACCTGAGCCACTAGCTGTCCCTTCGCACAGGTGGATGCTGGCTGTTTATGGCCGGGATATTCTGACCAGGCTGGACCACATCAAAGCCAGCATAACATCCATCTTTGGCAGTTGCCTAAAAATGGACTCTACAAAAAAGGTGATTAATTGTAACTGTTTAACTCCAAAGCATGTTTCTGTTAACTCCAAAATTACAAATAAAGGTAGACTAAAATACAACATTATTAGTTACAGACATGGTGAAATATGAAATAATGCTTTATTAAAAACTGATAGTATACTAACATCACATCAAACAAACAATTCATGTGGGCTTAGGCAGTCATTGTCTTCTCTGTATGATTATAGATAACCAAGAAGCTATCAGGCCATGCCAAGGGGACTGCTTTGTGGCTTACTTCTGTGAGCAACGAAGTGGGCCAAATACTCATCAGTGTCCTGACAAGTCAGGAAGGTCCCGCTCTGGACGTGATGGCTGCTGACCTCATCTGCAGGTACAGAAAAGCGGGTGTGGCTCCACCACGTCTACTGTATGTAGATAGTGACTGTTGTCGGGGGGGCAGGGAGAAGACCAAACTCAAACAACGATTTGGTGGTTGGCCAGACCTGGTCTGCAAGCTTGACATCTACCACTTTATGCGGCGCCTGGCCCTAGGGTGTACAAAGGATGCGCATCCTCTATACCCCATCTTCATGGCTAAACTTTCATGTTGCATCTTTGAGTGGGACAGCAGAGATGTTGCCTTGTTAAGAAGAGCGAAAAGGGAACAGCTCAAACAGGAAGGTGTCCCTGGTATCACTGAAAAAATGGTGGACCAGGAGATCAGCAAGCAGGAGCTGGCCAGGCACTGCCGAAGACGGACAAGAGGAGAGCAGCAGACCATCATCATGATTGAACACCTTCTGAAGGAGCTGGCCGGGATGAAGGGCCGAGATTTCCTTGGTGTTCCACTCTTGGACTCTGAAAAGATGCTGTTCATCTGGGAGGAACAGAAGAAGCATGTTAAATGCATCCAGGATGAACCAGGTGTGACCTTGTACACTGAGACTGGGACCACCACTAAAGGGGGTATTATCCTCCAGAACTTCAGATGTGCAAGAGGGTCCACATCACTTGAGTCTTTCCACTTGCATGTGAACAGATTCATTACAGGTCAGTATGAAGCACTATTAATCAGCAAGAAGAAATGCTTAAAAACAATTAACTTTTTATTATTACTATTGTTCTGGACACAGTGCATGTCTTTCAAATGACCAAACACAATAAATTAACCTATAGTCACATTGATACCATCTTAAGGAACGAGCGCCAACAGCCTGAACTTCCAGCTGTACCTCCTGGAAGGCATTCACAGATGGAACCAAGACCGTGAAGCAGCATCGCTAGCAGTGAAACCTCACTCACTGCTTAGCTACTCAGGGGACCTTGTCCAATGCGTCAACACCTACAGCGTCAAGGTTCTTGGAAGGAAGCTTGTCTCCAATTTTCAGCCACCTTCTGTTTACACTGGTGAGTATTAGCTTTCCAGTATTCTATATAATTATCCATCATCTTTTACTTTTCTTTTTTCCCTGAAAAGCAAATTTGTATTCTCTTGTCTGTCCCAGGGGAGCTAATAGGAGTCGATTACCTATACCGCCAGACCGGGAAGGCCCTGCAGGATGTACAGCCTAATTTAGAGGAGGAGACTGACCAGATGCTGGAGGATGTCGGCACTGAGGAGGAGTTGGAAGATGAGGGCTTTGACGTTGATTCTGGCTTGGACCCCACCATCGAGCTTCTGCACCCACTCTCTAGCCCATCACCTGACACCACCACCTCACCCACCTCCCTCCAGCCCACTGCTGATCATTCTAGGCCTGCATGTGAAACTGCTCCAGCAGCACCTGTGCAAGAACTGGTAAATTATTCTTCACATGTTTTCTTTCTTTTTTTCCCCATCATACTTGCAGTACTCTAACTTGTACTGGAGTTAATTATTTGCTCATGATCATTTGAATGTTGACTTTCATAATTCTAATTTCCAGGTTGTGGACAAGCCCAAAGAAAGGTCATCCGGCCCACCAGCCCATCCTACCAGCGCTACACCAGTCCTCCCAACTTCCACCATTCTTCCAGTTGCTGCTGCAACTGCTGGTCCATGGGCTTCACCTGCCATCACCTCCAGCTGCTTGGCCTCTAGTATTCCTCTCCCCACCACCTTCAAAGCCACTGTTCCTTCTGGATCACCACACATCAGTCCAGCAGCACCACAGCAACAACTGGTAAGTCATTGTGTGACATTCATCACAATGTGTCAGTGGTTTTCTTGTAACGGCATTATTTTGATTTTAATTTATTCTATTTAACAGACTGTGTTTAAGCACAGCACTGTCATGCCCACTGGTTCAACAGCTGGCACTAGCAGCTTAGCCCCTGCCCTTCCTCACCCTACCACCATCCCAGAAGCTTTCTCCACTGCTACAGCTACTTCTGGGCGACCACCCATTACCTCAGGAGTTGAGCAACACCCGGTAAGTGTTTTTTCACAGTGTCCATCATCTGTTTTACTTGTAGTATGGTGTGAATTGTATTTTTATTGCATTTTTATTGTATTTACCCCAGGCTTTGGATATGCTGACCAGGGTGTCCTCTGGGCCATCTGCTGTCATCAACAGTTCAGCTTTCTTCCTTCCTCTGCCCACCACCCTCACAACCACGGTTTCCACTGCTACTACTGCTGTTCCCTCTGGGCCACCTGTCGTGACCCCAACAGCATCTGAGCAGCAACTGGTAAGTATTTTTTTGACAAGTTACACTGTAACAGATGTGCTATTATCTGCTTATGAGATTGTGTTTTGAATTTTGATGTACTCTTATATTTTTCAGGCTGTGGATATGCGCAGTATTCCGGGGATGGACAGAGTGGACAGCTTGGCAGATTACTTGGTGGGACTGAGGACTCAAACTGGCCAAACCCTTAGCAACCAGCAGGTCAACACCATCATAGCCCTGTGGCAGAACCTGCTGCCGTATGACCAGCGGCGAGTGTCATATCCTCCACGGCACCAGGTGCGCAAATTAACTGGACGCTTCAAGTCCTCAAAAAAAGCTGAATTCACACCAGGTGTGGAGAGCATGACACGCTGTGTCTTAGGATCAGGATCCCCTGCCCAGTGGCCAAACTGTTGCCGTCTGGTAGAGTCCATTTTTGTAAAACTTTGCAACATCTATAAGCACCCCAAAAAGCAGGGCAAATGCACATTAACAAGGTGGACTCAGATCCTCAGGGACTACAGTCAGATCAAAGATCTGGTCCTGTGCAATGGTGAAGTCATAGAAAGTACTACATTGCAGCTCTTTAGTGTAAATCAACACACTCTAATCCAATGGCATAACAAGAGACTGACTAGGCAGGATTGTACCACTCTGCTTCAAGGGGTCAACTTGCCAGCCTCTATTTCTGTTGCTCCTGTGCCTCTCGCACCTGCGCAAGTACGCCCCACTGCTCTACCACCACAACCTGGCCCCCAGCACCATTACCACTTGCCTCAATGTAGAGTAGGACAGGCAGTGGACAAGAGGAAGTCTGTGGCTCCTGTCTACCACCCCCATGCTCCACAGTCTGTCCACCCACGCTTACCCGCGAAGAGGAAGTTGTTCCCCCAGCAGGCACCTCCACCTACCGCTGCACCATTCCCCGTAGTCCCCAGGCCTGCCATTGTATTTTTAATGCCACAAATCCCAGCAGCAATCCCAGGTACAGGCAGACCGATTGCGCCTGCTGGCCCCCTTCCCCCCACTACACCTGCCCGGAGGCCTTACAATCGGACAGTCGAAAGAAACAAATGCAGTCAGTGCCACCAGCCCCGCAACAAAGAAACTGGCCACAGCCAGTATTATGGTCACATATACTGTCCCCAAAATGCTGGCATTCAACTGGAACAGTGGATGGAGGAGATGCGGAGGAAGAGGGCAGATAAGAAATAGTGTCTGTTTGAGTAAAGGGCTAATCTATCTAGCAAACCACTGGACTGATCAGCACCAAACTGTGTATGCACACTGTCAGTGAACACACTGCTGTCTTGTACCTAAACTATAGCCTAAGAAGCAAATATGCTGGGCTATTTACCTTTGTCCCAAGTCACAATTTTCATGTTTAGAACTCCCAAGTAAATATGATGTATATAAACTATAAATGTAAACATTTTTGAACCCTCCCATGTTCCATTAATAGATCTGATCTAGCATGAATCCCACTGAATGTGAGGGTGTATAGGATTGTCATAACCATTAAACCAAATGATAGCAAAATAGTTAATTTTCTGGGGCTTGGTATCCTCTCAAGAACCAAACTCCACTTAAACCCAAACCTGCACTATGTTAGCGAGTCCTGTAAGGTTTCAGTCTGTGAAACAGGGAGACATCAATGTCTACGTGTCTGTGCCTGTATACAACCCCTACTTATGGGATGAAAGCGTCTGCTAAATGACTGTAATGTAATGTCATCAATAATGGTATATGCCAGTAGCCCAAAGAAGTACCTACACTTATTTCGGTTTTGTTTTGTAACTTATGTTTTACGTTTTTTTTTTTTAAATATTTTTTTACTTTAATTTTATGAAAGACTTCAATGGGGCTCCAATTGAGCTGAAACCTTGCCCTTTTGTCCAATAAAGCAGAGTTTGCTAGCACATTATTTGTTAATTGTATTTTGTGTCATTATTTCATTCATGTATTTCTAAGATGTGTATATTTTGCAATAGATCTGCACTTTATTTCTAGAGCTATACTTTTGACTTTTTCTACTAAATATACCAGTACAAATAGCAGTCAAGCAAAGTTTAGCTTTTTGCAAATTCAAACGGATAATGAAATGATGAGACAGTTCTACATTGCATGCAAACATCAGCCATGCATAGAAGGCAATTGATTTGTTTACACAAAGGCATACAAAGGTTAAATGCACAAACCATGAATATATATATTTAGATAGAGAGATGTATGGCTACACTGCATATAACTCAGTCCATAATTATAATGTGTACTGTATATGTGCATATCATTTATATATATATATCTATAGTTTTGTTTATATATATACAGTAAATATGCACTAATTCAGTCCATAATTATGTGATATATACACTGTATATATATATATATATATATATATATATATATATACACATACACTTCATATAGATAAGTCTATAATATTTCAGCTCTGTTAATCATACAGTTAAAATATCACTACAGTTCAAGTATTTAACAATGCAAAATATTACTCCTTGGCTGTATGGCATTCTCAATAAGACACTGACTGTGTCACTAATGAAATTATATTTGAAAGACTTTTCAAATATGGTAAGACTTTGGGTTAGAGAGATGTTCCGGTCGGGAATCGAACTGGTGACCTTTCGATCCACAGCTCTCCTTTCCTCCTCCCCCACAGCTTCTCCTTCCCCCTCGTTCCCCTTTTTTCCCCTTCTTCCCCCCCCGTCCCAGGCTATTGTTCCCCAGCTTTGGCCCAATGGCTTAATCATCTGCCTTGATACCGCAGAGTCGCCGGTTCAAATCCCACGTCATGCAGACTTCAACTCAATTGCATTGAATAAACATGCAATTGATAAATGAAATGCTTATTGAGAGTAGTTATTTTCAATGTATGACGTACTTCATTCCCTCTTTTGTTTTGTTTTGTTGGATTCTCCTTTTTCACTGACTAAGGCTGTGCATTGAATAGCTTGATCAATACACTGTTAGTCTCATGTGCCAGAGGTCCATGGTTCAAACCCCACTCGTCACAGTTTACATTTAAATTGCATTGTGCAAAACATGACCCTGTTAATTCAGACATGTGCAATTTTTAAACAATAACATGAAATGCTTTTGAGAGTAGTTGTTTTTTATGTATGACATACTTTCTTGTGAAAATAGCTGATCTACAATCTCACACCGGAAGAACCTATAGGACGGAAAAAGCTATAGATATCAACAGACACCATCAGGGAGGCCATATCTTTAGCTCAATGAGAAGAGAGGCAGCCTGTGAATCCATAGGTCGCTGGTTTGATCCCTGTCCCCAACAATGCGTTCAGGTGATCATCATTTGGAATTCCCCCTATTCCCATGGATTGGATCCACCCCTCTCACCTGCTCTCACTCATCACCAATAACACCTGCCACATGCACAGTACAATTTTTAGGTACTTTTACTTTACTACTCTACTCTACTACAATTACAGCAGATGACAGCTTTAGTTACTTGTTACTTTGCAGATGTAATTATTAATACAACACCTACAGTAACCACATACAGCCGATCTACAATGTGACGCGTTATGAGCTTGTATGTATATAATAAGCAACCCATGCTGTATGATAACTTACCACATATGAAATCCAATTCTGTCTATCCAATGGCTCAGCCTGTACTGTGGCCATAGCTGAGTGGTTAGTGAGCCCACCTAGGGAGCCAGAGGCCCTGGTTGCCCCAGGTACGATTCCAGGCCAGGCCAGCAAATGTGTCGATGAAATGAAATTTGTCCCTGAGCAAGACTCTTAACCCCTAATTGCTCACAGGCCCTCATTGGAAACAAGACCGCAAGGACTTTCATGAACGGACCTGGAATTATCCTTATCCTTTACACTGTCTACCCACAAGTCTATAGGTCCCTGGTTCAAACCCCAATTTAACCGGTCCAAATATAATTTACTGAACAAAAATCATGACTTTGTTAATTAATGCATGTTCACTTCTTCTCTCTCGCTCTCTCTCTTACTGCCTCTCTTTCTCACTGCCTCTCTCTCTCTCTCTCCCTCTCTCTCCCTCTCTCTCTCTCTTTCTTTTCTCTCCCTCTCTCTCTCTTTCTTTTCTCTCTCTCTCTCTCTCCCCCCCTCCCTCTCTCTCTCTCTCTCTCTCTCTCTCTCTCTCTCTCTCTCTCTCTCTCTCTCTCTCTCTCTCTGCCACTCTGTCACTGTCTGTCTGTCTGTCTGCCAGTCTGCCACTCTGTCACTGTCTGTCTGTCTGTCTGCCAGTCTGCCACTCTGTCACTGTCTGTCTGTCTGCCAGTCTGCCAGTCTGCCACTCTGTCACTCTGTCACTCTGTCACAGTCTGTCTGTCTGCCAGTCTGCCACTCTGTCACTGTCTGTCTGTCTTCCAGTCTGCCAGTCTGCCACTCTGTCACTGTATGTCTGTCTGCCAGTCTGCCAGTCTGCCACTCTGTCACAGTCTGCCAGTCTGCCACTCTGTCACAGTCTGCCAGTCTGCCACAGTCTGCCAGTCTGCCACTCTGTCACAGTCTGCCAGTCTGCCAGTCTATCACAGTCTGCCAGTCTGCCACTCTGTCACAGTCTGCCAGTCTGCCAGTCTGCCACTCTGTCACTGTCTGTCTGTCTGTCTGTCTGCCAGTCTGCCACTCTGTCACAGTCTGCCAGTCTGCCAGTCTGCCACTCTGTCACAGTCTGCCAGTCTGCCAGTCTGCCACTCTGTCACAGTCTGCCAGTCTGCCACTCTGTCACTGTCTGTCTGTCTGCCAGTCTGCTACAGTCTGTCTGTCTGCCAGTCTGCCAGTCTGCCACAGTCTGTCACAGTCTGCCAGTCTGCCAGTCTGCCACTCTGTCACAGTCTGCCAGTCTGCCAGTCTGCCACTCTGTCACAGTCTGCCAGTCTGCCAGTCTTCCATTATTCTCGAAACCGCTCATTGCTGCTTGCAGCTATATTTACGGGGCCAGAGCTCTGCTCTGGACACGTATTGTTATTCGCATTATTCTGTCACTTCTTCTTCTTCTGCCACTTTTCGCAGTTCTGGCTGAACCGCGCTGTCGCTTTTTACGAAACTCGGCCATATGGTAGATGGTCATGAAAAACAATCAAAAAATAATTCTCACAATCTTTCGTCCAAAGGTGGCGCTATAGCACTCAATTGATGCCAATGCCAACTTTGACCAGGTACAACTCATGCCCTGTTTGACCTACAGCCATGAAACTTGGATACACATATGCGTCTCCTCATGCTGAACAACTTTCACACTCTGACTTTTGACCTCTGACCTTTAGATCTCCCACCATTTTGAATTATATGAAAAACAGTCATTGGCTCCTAACTTCTGCATTTTTTCACTTATGGAAAATCCGTTATAAATTTTTGTAGGCAGTGGTCCAAGGTTCAAGTGCTAAACGTTTCGTGCAGATTGCTCAAAAATCCCAGGAGGAGATAGATTTTAACTATTACAGTTTAAAGAAAATTATTCATCTGTGCCTAAAACATACATGCAGACTCACATTTCTTTGAAACTTTGCAGAAATGTACAGGGTCATTCCAAATATCACTGAAACCAATCTTACTCCAATTGGCCAAAAGGGGGCGCTATAGCAATTTTTTGAAAAGGCAGACTTTAAACAGGCATAAGTCATGCCTCGTTTGGCCGAAAGTCGTGAAACTTGCTTACACATGTGCCTTGACTCATGAGGAACACACGTATCGATTTGACCATTAAGCTCCGCCCTTAGATTTTCCGCAATTTTGAGCAGTTTGAAAAATACTTGTTTTTGCCAGTTCTGGCTTAACCGTGCATACGCTTTTTACGAAACTCGGCCATATGGTAGATGCTCATGAAAAACTACCAAGAAATAATTCTCACACTCATTCGTCAAAGGGTGGCGCTATAGCACTCAATTGAAAGTGCCAACTTTGAACAGGTACAACTCATGCCCTGTTTGACCTACAACCATGAAACTTCGATACGCACATGCGTCTCTTCATGCCCGACAACTTTCGTGGTCTGACTTTTGACCTCTGACCTTTAGATCTCCCACCATTTTGAATTATATGAAAAACAGTCATTGGCTCCTAACTTCTGCATTTTTTCACTTATGGAAAATCCGTTGGAAATTTTTGTAGGCAGAGGTCCAAAGTTCAAGTGGTAAACGTTTCGTGCAGATTGCTCAAAAATCCCAGGAGGAGATAGATTTTAACTATTACAGTTTTATGAAAATTATTCATCTGTGCCTAAAACATACATGCAGACTCACATTTCTTTGAAACTTTGCAGAAATGTACAGGGTCATTCCAAATATCACTGAAACCAATCTTACTCCAATTGGCCAAAAGGGGGCGCTATAGCAATTTTTTGAAAATGCAGACTTTAAACAGGCATAAGTCATGCCTCGTTTGGCCGAAAGTCGTGAAACTTGCTTACACATGTGCCTTGACTCATGAGGAACACACGTATCGATTTGACCATTAAGCTCCGCCCTTAGATTGTCCGCAATTTTGAGCAGTTTGAAAAACACTTAAACCCAGGATTTTTCAGCTATTTGCGTGAAACTGTATCATCTGTGTGATCTCCTTTTTCACAGTTACTTGTCTGTTGGGCCAATGGCGTCTCCCTTAAATGAATGCCTCCCAATCTCAAGGTCGTCAGTTCAAGCCTCACTTGATGCAGACTTAATTTAAGTTGAATTGCAAACAACATGACTGTATCAATGAATACATGTGCAAATGGTAAAGATAACCTGAAATGCTTATTTGAGAGTACGTTTTTTCAACGTATGACATACTTCATTCTGAAAATAGCTGATCTACAATCTCACAACTTTTCATGGTTTGTGAGCTTGTAGATCGGCTACTTTCACTAGTTTTGGTTCTGAGGAGATGTACAATTTCTTCATTGGTAAATGGTTTGTGAACGAGTGATCTTAGTGTTAGTGAAACAGGGGCTTGGTTCATGAAAGAAGGCAAGAGTTTATGATCTTCAACAGACAATATCAGCCTGGACAAAGCTATAGCACTATAGGTAGTGTTGCAGCCTATTAGTCTGAAGGTTGAGAGTTCGAATCCTGTTAATGGCTGTAGGTTGAGATGTCCAATCAAACCATTATGTTTCCATCTCTCTCTCTCATCAATCTATTGTTTCCATGTCACTCTCTCTCTCTTCAATCTATTCCGTTTCCATGTCTCTCTCTCTCTCTATTCACTGGCCCCGTATTATCGCTGCTTGCAGCTATATTTACGGGGCCAGAGCTCTGCTCTGGACACGTATTGTTATTACGGGGCCAGAGCTCTGCTCTGGACACGTATTGTTATTCGCATTATTCTGTCACTTCTTCTTCTTCTTCTGCCACTTTTCGCAGTTCTGGCTGAACCGCGCTGTCGGTTTTTACGAAACTCGGCCATATGGTAGATGGTCATGAAAAACGATCAAAAAATAATTCTCACAATCTTTCGTCCAAAGGTGGCGCTATAGCACTCAATTGAAAATGCCAACTTTGACCAGGTACAATTCATGCCCTGTTTGACCTACAGCCATGAAACTTGGATACACATATGCGTCTCCTCATGCTTAACAACTTTCACACTCTGACTTTTGACCTCTGACCTTTAGATCTCCCACCATTTTGAATTATATGAAAAACAGTCATTGGCTCCTAACTTCTGCATTTTTTCACTTATGGAAAATCCGTTGGAAATTTTTGTATAAAGTGGTCCAAAGTTCAAGTACGAAACGTTTCGTGCAGATTGCTCAAAAATCCCAGGAGGAGATAGATTTTAACTATTACAGTTTTATGAAAATTATTCATCTGTGCCTAAAACATACATGCAGACTCACATTTCTTTGAAACTTTGCAGAAATGTACAGGGTCATTCCAAATATCACTGAAACCAATCTTACTCCAATTGGCCAAAAGGGGGCGCTATAGCAATTTTTTGAAAAGGCAGACTTTAAACAGGCATAAGTCATGCCTCGTTTGGCCGAAAGTCGTGAAACTTGCTTACACATGTGCCTTGACTCATGAGGAACACACGTATCGATTTGACCATTAAGCTCCGCCCTTAGATTTTCCGCAATTTTGAGCAGTTTGAAAAATACTTGTTTTTGCCAGTTCTGGCTTAACCGTGCATACGCTTTTTACGAAACTCGGCCATATGGTAGATGCTCATGAAAAACTACCAAGAAATAATTCTCACACTCATTCGTCAAAGGGTGGCGCTATAGCACTCAATTGAAAGTGCCAACTTTGAACAGGTACAACTCATGCCCTGTTTGACCTACAACCATGAAACTTCGATACACACATGCGTCTCTTCATGCCCGACAACTTTCGTGGTCTGACTTTTGACCTCTGACCTTTAGATCGCCCACCGTTTTGAATTATATGAAAAACAGTCATTGGCTCCTAACTTCTGCATTTTTTCACTTATGGAAAATCCGTTGGAAATTTTTGTAGGCAGTGGTCCAAAGTTCATGTGTAAAATGTTTCGTGCAGATTGCTCAAAAATCCCAGGAGGAGATAGATTTTAACTATTACAGTTTTATGAAAATTATTCATCTGCCCCTAACACATACATGCAAGACTCACATTTCTTTGAAACGTTGCAGTAATGTAGAGAGTCATTCCAAATATCACTGAAACCAATCTCACTCCAATTGGCCAAAGGGGGGCGCTATAGCAATTTTTTGAAAATGCAAACTTTAAACAGGCAAAAGTCATGCCTCGTTTGGCCGAAAGTCGTGAAACTTGCTTACACTTGTGCCTTGACTCATGAGGAACACATCTATCACTTTGACCAGTAAGCTCCGCCCTTAGATTGTCCGCAATTTTGAGCAGTTTGAAAAACACTTAAACCCAGGATTTTTCAGCTATTTGCGTGAAACTGTATCATCTGTGTGATCTCCTTTTTCACTTTACTTGTCTGTTGGGCCAATGGCGTCTCCCTTAAATGAATGCCTCACAATCTCAAGGTCGCCAGTTCAAGCCTCACTTGATGCAGACTTCATTTAAGTTGAATTGCAAACAACATGACTGTATCAATGAATACATGTGCAAATGGTAAAGATAACCTGAAATGCTTATTTGAGAGTACGTTTTTTCAACGTATGACATACTTCATTCTGAAAATAGCTGATCTACAATCTCACAACTTTTCGTGGTTTGTGAGCTTGTAGATCGGCTACTTTCACTAGTTTTGGTTCTGAGGAGATGTACAATTTCTTCATTGGTAAATGGTTTGTGAACGAGTGATCTTAGTGTTAGTGAAACAGGGGCTTGGTTCATGAAAGAAGGCAAGAGTTTATGATCTTCAACAGACAATATCAGCCTGGACAAAGCTATAGCACTATAGGTAGTATTGCAGCCTATTAGTCTGAAGGTTGAGAGTTCAAATGCTGTTAATGGCAGTAGGTTGAGATTTCCAATCAAACCATTATGTTTCCATCTCTCTCTCTCATCAATCTATTGTTTCCATGTCACTCTCTCTCTCTTCAATCTATTCCGTTTCCATGTCTCTCTCTCTCTCTATTCACTGGCCCCGTATTATCGCTGCTTGCAGCTATATTTCGCTTTATTCTGTCACTTCTTCTTCTTCTTCTGCCACTTTTCGCAGTTCTGGCTGAACCGTGCAGTCGCTTTTTACGAAACTCGGCCATATGGTAGATGGTCATGAAAAACAATCAATAAATAATTCTCACAATCTTTCGTCCAAAGGTGGCGCTATAGCACTCAATTGAAAATGGCAACTTTGAACAGGTACAACTCATGCCCTGTTTGACCTACAGCCATGAAACTTGGATACACATATGCGTCTCCTCATGCTGAACAACTTTCACACTCTGACTTTTGACCTCTGACCTTTAGATCTCCCACCATTTTGAATTATATGAAAAACAGTCATTGGCTCCTAACTTCTGCATTTTTTCACTTATGGAAAATCCGTTGGAAATTTTTGTAGAAAGTGGTCCAAAGTTCAAGTGTGAAACGTTTCGTGCAGATTGCTCAAAAATCCCAGGAGGAGATAGATTTTAACTATTACATTTTAAAGAAAATTATTCATCTGTGCCTAAAACATACATGCAGACTCACATTTCTTTGAAACTTTGCAGAAATGTAGAGGGTCATTCCAAATATCACTGAAACCAATCTTACTCCAATTGGCCAAAAGGGGGCGCTATAGCAATTTTTTGAAAAGGCAGACTTTAAACAGGCATAAGTCATGCCTCGTTTGGCCGAAAGTCGTGAAACTTGCTTACACATGTGCCTTGACTCATGAGGAACACACGTATCGATTTGACCATTAAGCTCCGCCCTTAGATTTTCCGCAATTTTGAGCAGTTTGAAAAATACTTGTTTTTGCCAGTTCTGGCTTAACCGTGCATACGCTTTTTACGAAACTCGGCCATATGGTAGATGCTCATGAAAAACTACCAAGAAATAATTCTCACACTCATTCGTCAAAGGGTGGCGCTATAGCACTCAATTGAAAGTGCCAACTTTGAACAGGTACAACTCATGCCCTGTTTGACCTACAACCATGAAACTTCGATACACACATGCGTCTCTTCATGCCCGACAACTTTCGTGGTCTGACTTTTGACCTCTGACCTTTAGATCGCCCACCATTTTGAATTATATGAAAAACAGTCATTGGCTCCTAACTTCTGCATTTTTTCACTCATGGAAAATCCGTTGGAAATTTTTGTAGGCAGTGGTCCAAAGTTCATGTGTAAAATGTTTCGTGCAGATTGCTCAAAAATCCCAGGAGGAGATAGATTTTAACTATTACAGTTTTATGAAAATTATTCATCTGTGCCTAAAACATTCATGCAGACTCACATTTCTTTGAAACTTGGCAGAAATGTACAGGGTCATTCCAAATATCACTGAAACCAATCTCACTCCAATTGGCCAAAAGGGGGCGCTATAGCAATTTTTTGAAAAGGCATACTTTAAACAGGCATAAGTCATGCCTCGTTTGGCCGAAAGTCGTGAAACTTGCTTACACATGTGCCTTGACTCATGAGGAACACATCTATCGCTTTGACCAGTAAGCTCCGCCCTTAGATTGTCCGCAATTTTGAGCAGTTTGAAAAACACTTAAACCCAGGATTTTTCAGCTATTTGCGTGAAACTGTATCATCTGTGTGATCTCCTTTTTCACAGTTACTTATCTGTTGGGCCAATGGCGTCTCCCTTAAATGAAGGCCTCACAATCTTAGGGTCGCCAGTTCAAGCCTCACTTGATGCAGACTTCATTTAAGTTGAATTGCAAACAACATGACTGTATCAATGAATACATGTGCAAATGGTAAAGACAACCTGAAATGCTTATTTGAGAGTACGTTTTTTCAACGTATGACATACTTCATTCTGAAAATAGCTGATCTACAATCTCACAACTTTTCATGGTTTGTGAGCTTGTAGATCGGCTACTTTAACTAGTTTTGGTTCTGAGGAGATGTACAATTTCTTCATTGGTAAATGGTTTGTGAACGAGTGATCTTAGTGTTAGTGAAACAGGGGCTTGGTTCATGAAAGAAGGCAAGAGTTTATGATCTTCAACAGACAATATCAGCCTGTACAAAGCTATAGCACTATAGGTAGTGTTGCAGCCTATTAGTCTGAAGGTTGAGAGTTCGAATCCTGTTAATGGCAGTAGGTTGAGATGTCCAATCAAACCATTATGTTTCCATCTCTCTCTCTCATCAATCTATTGTTTCCATGTCACTCTCTTCAATCTATTCCGTTTCCATGTCTCTCTCTCTCTCTATTCACTGGCCCCGTATTATCGCTGCTTGCAGCTATATTACGAATTGTTTTTCGCTCCCTCTCAATTCAAGGCTAATCTTAGTTCTGGCTTAACCGTGCTGTCGCTTTTTACGAAACTCGGCCATATGGTAGATGGTCATGAAAAACGATCAAGAAATAATTCTCACAATCTTTCGTCCAAAGGTGGCGCTATAGCACTCAATTGAAAATGGCAACTTTGAACAGGTACAACTCATGCCCTGTTTGACCTAGAGCCATGAAACTTGGATACACATATGCGTCTCCTCATGCTGAACAACTTTCACCCTCTGACTTTTGACCTCTGACCTTTAGATCTCCCACCATTTTGAATTATATGAAAAACAGTCATTGGCTCCTAACTTCTGCATTTTTTCACTTATGGAAAATCCGTTGGAAATCTTTGTAGGCAGTGGTCCAAAGTTCAAGTGTTAAACGTTTCGTGCAGATTGCTCAAAAATCCCAGGAGGAGATAGATTTTAACTATTACAGTTTTATGAAAATTATTCATCTGTGCCTAAAACATACATGCAGACTCACATTTCTTTGAAACTTTGCAGAAATGTACAGGGTCATTCCAAATATCACTGAAACCAATATCACTCCAATTGGCCAAAAGGGGGCGCTATAGCAATTTTTTGAAAAGGCAGACTTTAAACAGGCATAAGTCATGCCTCGTTTGGCCGAAAGTCGTGAAACTTGCTTACACATGTGCCTTGACTCATGAGGAACACACGTATCGATTTGACCATTAAGCTCCGCCCTTAGATTGTCCGCAATTTTGAGCAGTTTGAAAAACACTTTAACCCAGGATTTTCAGCTATTTGCGTGAAACTGTATCATCTGTGTGATCTCCTTTTTCACAGTTACTTGTCTGTTGGGCCAATGGCGTCTCCCTTAAATGAATGCCTCACAATCTCAAGGTCGCCAGTTCAAGCCTCACTTGATGCAGACTTAATTTAAGTTGAATTGCAAACAACATGACTGTATCAATGAATACATGTGCAAATGGTAAAGATAACCTGAAATGCTTATTTGAGAGTACGATTTCTCAATGTATGACATACTTCATTCTGAAAATAGCCGATCTACAATCTCAAAACTTTTCAGATAGCAACGTGTTTCTGAGCTTGTAGATCGGCTGCTTTCACTGTTTTCGGTAGCGAGGAGACATACAATTTCTCTATTGGTAAATGGTTTGTGAACGAGTGATCTTAGTGTTGGCTTGGTTCATGACAGAAGGCAAGAGTTTATGATCTTCAACAGACAACATCAGCCTGGACAAAGCTATAGCACTATAGGTAGTGTTGCAGCCTATTAGCCTATCATGGGGCGGCCATAGCTGGGTGGTTAGTGAGCACGCCTAGGGAACCAGAGGCCCTGGTTGCCCCAGGTTCGATTCCAGGCCATCCCAGCATATGCGTCGATGAAATGAAATTTGTCCCTGAGCAAGACTCTTAACCCCTAATTGCTCACAGGTTCTCATTGGAAACAAGACCACAAGGACTTTCATGAACGACCTGTTAAAAGGAATTATCCTTATCCTAGTCCGAAGGTTGAGAGTTCGATTCCTGTTAATGGCAATAGGTTGAGATGTCCAATCTATCCATTCTGTTTCCATCTCTCTCTCTCTCATCAATCTATTCCGTTTCCATGTCTCTCTTCAATCTATTCCGTTTCCATGTCTCTCTCTCTCTCTCTCTCTCTCTCTCTCTCTCTCTCTCTCTCTCTCTCCAGTTTCCATCTCTCTCTCTCTCGCTCTCTCTCTCTCTCTCTCTCTCTCTCTCTCTCTCTCTCTCTCTCCAGTTTCCATGTCTGTCTGTCTCTCTCTCACTGGCCCCGTATTATCGCTGCTTGCAGCTATATTTACGGGGCCAGAGCTCTGCTCTGGACACGTATTGTTATTCGCATTATTCTGTCACTTCTTCTTCTTCTTCTGCCACTTTTCGCAGTTCTGGCTGAACCGTGCAGTCGCTTTTTACGAAACTCGGCCATATGGTAGATGGTCATGAAAAACAATCAATAAATAATTCTCACAATCTTTCGTCCAAAGGTGGCGCTATAGCACTCAATTGAAAATGGCAACTTTGAACAGGTACAACTCATGCCCTGTTTGACCTACAGCCATGAAACTTGGATACACATATGCGTCTCCTCATGCTGAACAACTTTCACACTCTGACTTTTGACCTCTGACCTTTAGATCTCCCACCATTTTGAATTATATGAAAAACAGTCATTGGCTCCTAACTTCTGCATTTTTTCACTTATGGAAAATCCGTTGGAAATTTTTGTAGAAAGTGGTCCAAAGTTCAAGTGTGAAACGTTTCGTGCAGATTGCTCAAAAATCCCAGGAGGAGATAGATTTTAACTATTACAGTTTTATGAAAATTATTCATCTGTGCCTAAAACATACATGCAGACTCACATTTCTTTGAAACTTTGCAGAAATGTAGAGGGTCATTCCAAATATCACTGAAACCAATCTTACTCCAATTGGCCAAAAGGGGGCGCTATAGCAATTTTTTGAAAAGGCAGACTTTAAACAGGCATAAGTCATGCCTCGTTTGGCCGAAAGTCGTGAAACTTGCTTACACATGTGCCTTGACTCATGAGGAACACACGTATCGATTTGACCATTAAGCTCCGCCCTTAGATTTTCCGCAATTTTGAGCAGTTTGAAAAATACTTGTTTTTGCCAGTTCTGGCTTAACCGTGCATACGCTTTTTACGAAACTCGGCCATATGGTAGATGCTCATGAAAAACTACCAAGAAATAATTCTCACACTCATTCGTCAAAGGGTGGCGCTATAGCACTCAATTGAAAGTGCCAACTTTGAACAGGTACAACTCATGCCCTGTTTGACCTACAACCATGAAACTTCGATACACACATGCGTCTCTTCATGCCCGACAACTTTCGTGGTCTGACTTTTGACCTCTGACCTTTAGATCGCCCACCATTTTGAATTATATGAAAAACAGTCATTGGCTCCTAACTTCTGCATTTTTTCACTTATGGAAAATCCGTTGGAAACTTTTGTAGGCAGTGGTCCAAAGTTCATGTGTAAAATGTTTCGTGCAGATTGCTCAAAAATCCCAGGAGGAGATAGATTTTAACTATTACAGTTTTATGAAAATTATTCATCTGTGCCTAAAACATTCATGCAGACTCACATTTCTTTGAAACTTGGCAGAAATGTACAGGGTCATTCCAAATATCACTGAAACCAATCTCACTCCAATTGGCCAAAAGGGGGCGCTATAGCAATTTTTTGAAAAGGCATACTTTAAACAGGCATAAGTCATGCCTCGTTTGGCCGAAAGTCGTGAAACTTGCTTACACATGTGCCTTGACTCATGAGGAACACATCTATCGCTTTGACCAGTAAGCTCCGCCCTTAGATTGTCCGCAATTTTGAGCAGTTTGAAAAACACTTAAACCCAGGATTTTTCAGCTATTTGCGTGAAACTGTATCATCTGTGTGATCTCCTTTTTCACAGTTACTTATCGGTTGGGCCAATGGCGTCTCCCTTAAATGAAGGCCTCATAATCTCAGGGTCGCCAGTTCAAGCCTCACTTGATGCAGACTTCATTTAAGTTGAATTGCAAACAACATGACTGTATCAATGAATACATGTGCAAATGGTAAAGACAACCTGAAATGCTTATTTGAGAGTACGTTTTTTCAACGTATGACATACTTCATTCTGAAAATAGCTGATCTACAATCTCACAACTTTTCATGGTTTGTGAGCTTGTAGATCGGCTACTTTCACTAGTTTTGGTTCTGAGGAGATGTACAATTTCTTCATTGGTAAATGGTTTGTGAACGAGTGATCTTAGTGTTAGTGAAACAGGGGCTTGGTTCATGAAAGAAGGCAAGAGTTTATGATCTTCAACAGACAATATAAGCCTGGACAAAGCTATAGCACTATAGGTAGTGTTGCAGCCTATTAGTCTGAAGGTTGAGAGTTCGAATCCTGTTAATGGCAGTAGGTTGAGATGTCCAATCAAACCATTATGTTTCCATCTCTCTCTCTCATCAATCTATTGTTTCCATGTCACTCTCTTCAATCTATTCCGTTTCCATGTCTCTCTCTCTCTCTATTCACTGGCCCCGTATTATCGCTGCTTGCAGCTATATTACGAATTGTTTTTCGCTCCCTCTCAATTCAAGGCTAATCTTAGTTCTGGCTTAACTGTGCTGTCGCTTTTTACGAAACTCAGCCATATGGTAGATGGTCATGAAAAACAATCAAGAAATAATTATCACAATCTTTCGTCAAAAGGTGGCGCTATAGCACTCAATTGAAAATGCCAACTTTGAACAGGTACAACTCATGCCCTGTTTGACCTACAACCATGAAACTTCGATACACACATGCGTCTCTTCATGCCCGACAACTTTCGTGGTCTGACTTTTGACCTCTGACCTTTAGATCTCCCACCATTTTGAATTATATGAAAAACAGCCATTGGCTCCTAACTTCTGCATTTTTTCACTTATGGAAAATCCGTTGGAAATTTTTGTAGGCAGAGGTCCAAAGTTCAAGTGTTAAACGTTTCGTGCAGATTGCTCAAAAATCCCAGGAGGAGATAGATTTTAACTATTACAGTTTTATGAAAATTATTCATCTGTGCCTAAAACATACATGCAGACTCACATTTCTTTGAAACTTTGCAGAAATGTACAGGGTCATTCCAAATATCACTGAAACCAATCTTACTCCAATTGACCAAAAGGGGGCGCTATAGCAATTTTTTGAAAAGGCAGACTTTAAACAGGCATAAGTCATGCCTCGTTTGGCCGAAAGTCGTGAAACTTGCTTAAACATGTGCCTTGACTCATGAGGAACACACGTATCGATTTGACCATTAAGCTCCGCCCTTAGATTTTCCGCAATTTTGAACAGTTTGAAAAATACTTGTTTTTGCCAGTTCTGGCTTAACCGTGCATACGCTTTTTACGAAACTCGGCCATATGGTAGATGCTCATGAAAAACTAACAAGAAATAATTCTCACACTCATTCGTCAAAGGGTGGTGCTATAGCACTCAATTGAAAGTGCCAACTTTGAACAGGTACAACTCATGCCCTGTTTGACCTACAACCATGAAACTTCGATACACACATGCGTCTCTTCATGCCCGACAACTTTCGTGGTCTGACTTTTGACCTCTGACCTTTAGATCGCCCACCATTTTGAATTATATGAAAAACAGCCATTGGCTCATAACTTCTGCATTTTTTCACTTATGGAAAATCCGCCGCTTTTGTTTTGTCGGCAAAGGTCCTAAGTTCATGTGTAAAATGTTTTGTGCAGATTACTCAAAAATCCCAGGAGGAAATAGATTTTAACTATTGCAGTTTTATGAAAATTATTCATCTGTGCCTAAAACATACATGCAAGACTCACATTTCTTTGAAACGTTGCAGTAATGTAGAGAGTCCTTCCAAATATCACTGAAACCAATCTCACTCCAATTAGCCAAAAGGGGGCGCTATAGCAATTTTTTGAAAATGCAAACTTTAAACAGGCAAAAGTCATGCCTCGTTTGGCCGAAAGTCGTGAAACTTGCTTAAACATATGCCTTGACTCATGAGGAACACACGTATCGATTTGACCATTAAGCTCCGCCCTTAGATTTTCCGCAATTTTGAACAGTTTGAAAAATACTTGTTTTTGCCAGTTCTGGCTTAACCGTGCATACGCTTTTTACGAAACTCGGCCATATGGTAGATGCTCATGAAAAACTACCAAGAAATAATTCTCACACTCATTCGTCAAAGGGTGGCGCTATAGCACTCAATTGAAAGTGCCAACTTTGAACAGGTACAACTCATGCCCTGTTTGACCTACAACCATGAAACTTCGATACACACATGCGTCTCTTCATGCCCGACAACTTTCGTGGTCTGACTTTTGACCTCTGACCTTTAGATCGCCCACCATTTTGAATTATATGAAAAACAGCCATTGGCTCATAACTTCTGCATTTTTTCACTTATGGAAAATCCGCCGCTTTTGTTTTGTCGGCAAAGGTCCTAAGTTCATGTGTAAAATGTTTTGTGCAGATTACTCAAAAATCCCAGGAGGAAATAGATTTTAACTATTGCAGTTTTATGAAAATTATTCATCTGCCCCTAACATATACATGCAAGACTCACATTTCTTTGAAACGTTGCAGTAACGTTTCAGAGTCATTCCAAATATCACTGAAACCAATCTCACTCCAATTGGCCAAAGGGGGGCGCTATAGCAATTTTTTGAAAATGCTAACTTTAAACAGGCAAAAGTCATGCCTCGTTTGGCCGAAAGTCGTGAAACTTGCTTACACTTGTGCCTTGACTCATGAGGAACACATCTATCGCTTTGACCAGTAAGCTCCGCCCTTAGATTGTCCGCAATTTTGAGCAGTTTGAAAAACACTTAAACCCAGGATTTTTCAGCTATTTGCGTGAAACTGTATCATCTGTGTGATCTCCTTTTTCACGGTTACTTGTCTGTTGGGCCAATGGCGTCTCCCTTAAATGAATGCCTCACAATCTCAAGTTCGGCAGTTCAAGCCTCACTTGATGCAGACTTAAAATTGCAAACAACATGACTGTATCAATGAATACATGTGCAAATGGTAAAGATAACCTGAAATGCTTATTTGAGAGTACGTTTTTTCAACGTATGACATACTTCATTCTGAAAATAGCTGATCTACAATCTCACAACTTTACATGGTTTGTGAGCTTGTAGATCGGCTACTTTCACTAGCTTTGGTTCTGAGGAGATGTACAATTTCTTCATTGGTAAATGGTTTGTGAACGAGTGATCTTAGTGTTAGTGAAACAGGGGCTTGGTTCATGAAAGAAGGCAAGAGTTTATGATCTCTATGATATCAGCCTGGACAAAGCTATAGCACTATAGGTAGTGTTGCAGGCAGCCTATTAGTCTGAAGGTTGAGAGTTCGAATCCTGTTAATGGCAGTAGGTTGAGATGTCCAATCAAACCATTATGTTTCCATCTCTCTCTCTCATCAATCTATTGTTTCCATGTCACTCTCTCTCTCTTCAATCTATTCCGTTTCCATGTCTCTCTCTCTCTCTATTCACTGGCCCCGTATTATCGCTGCTTGCAGCTATATTACGAATTGTTTTTCGCTCCCTCTCAATTCAAGGCTAATCTTAGTTCTGGCTTAACCGTGCTGTCGCTTTTTACGAAACTCGGCCATATGGTAGATGCTCATGAAAAACTACCAAGAAATAATTGTCACACTCATTCGTCAAAGGGTGGCGCTATAGCACTCAATTGAAAGTGCCAACTTTGAACAGGTACAACTCATGCCCTGTTTGACCTACAACCATGAAACTTCGATACACACATGCGTCTCTTCATGCCCGACAACTTTCGTGGTCTGACTTTTGACCTCTGACCTTTAGATCGCCCACCATTTTGAATTATATGAAAAACAGTCATTGGCTCCTAACTTCTGCATTTTTTCACTTATGGAAAATCTGTTGGAAATTTTTGTAGACAGTGGTCCAAAGTTCAAGTGTTAAACGTTTCGTGCAGATTGCTCAAAAATCACAGGAGGAGATAGATTTTAACTATTACAGTTTTATGAAAATTATTCATCTGTGCCTAAAACATACATGCAGACTCACATTTCTTTGAAACGTTGCAGAAATGTACAGGGTCATTCCAAATATCACTGAAACCAATCTCACTCCAATTGGCCAAAAGGGGGCGCTATAGCAATTTTTTGAAAAGGCAGACTTTAAACAGGCAAAAGTCATGCCTCGTTTGGCCGAAAGTCGTGAAACTTGCTTACACTTGTGCCTTGACTCATGAGGAACACATCTATCGCTTTGACCAGTAAGCTCCGCCCTTAGATTGTCCGCAATTTTGAGCAGTTTGAAAAACACTTAAACCCAGGATTTTTCAGCTATTTGCGTGAAACTGTATCATCTGTGTGATCTCCTTCTTCACAGTTACTTGTCTGTTGGGCCAATGGCGTCTCCCTTAAATGAATGCCTCACAATCTCAAGGTCGCCAGTTCAAGCCTCACTTGATGCAGACTTAATTTAAGTTGAATTGCAAACAACATGACTGTATCAATGAATACATGTGCAAATGGTAAAGATAACCTGAAATGCTTATTTGAGAGTAAGTTTTTTCAACGTATGACATACTTCATTCTGAAAATAGCTGATCTACAATCTCACAACTTTTCATGGTTTGTGAGCTTGTAGATCGGCTACTTTCACTAGTTTTGGTTCTGAGGAGATGTACAATTTCTTCATTGGTAAATGGTTTGTGAACGAGTGATCTTAGTGTTAGTGAAACAGGGGCTTGGTTCATGAAAGAAGGCAAGAGTTTATGATCTTCAACAGACAATATCAGCCTGGACAAAGCTATAGCACTATAGGTAGTGTTGCAGCCTATTAGTCTGAAGGTTGAGAGTTCGAATCCTGTTAATGGCAGTAGGTTGAGATGTCCAATCAAACCATTATGTTTCCATCTCTCTCTCTCATCAATCTATTGTTTCCATGTCACTCTCTCTCTTCAATCTATTCCGTTTCCATGTCTCTCTCTCTCTCTATTCACTGGCCCCGTATTATCGCTGCTTGCAGCTATATTGAATCATTGTTATTATGCATAAAAGCACCAGTTACATTTAATGAACAAAGTAAACCATTTGGGTAGAGCAAGATAGAGCAGGTTTCATTTAACAATGTTTGAGATCTGATAAAACCACAGGATGCTTTACTTACAATCTATCTGTATCTGTTGCCAGATTAGAGCTGTAGATCTACCAGTTCTCAAACCAGTCAAACCAATTGCACTGCCATGGGCAGAACTAACTGTCTCTCTCTCTCTCTCTCTCTCTCTCTCTCTCTCTCTCTCTCTCTCTCTCTCTCTCTCTCTCTCTCTCTCTCTCTCTCTCTCTCTCTCTCTCTCTCTCTCCCCCTCTCCACTTTTGGTACTTTAAGTATATTTTGAGATTGTGAAAGTAAAAGTACTAAAATGTTTGAAAATAGCAGATCTACAAGCTCACAACGCGTCGCATGGCGGCGCGTTGTGAGCTTGTATATCGGCTATTTTCAAATAGCCTAGGTATAAAATACGGCTAACGTAGTTAATGTATGTTTTATAATGTAATAATTTATATATCTTTATATCTATAAGTTTCCAAATAATTGTAGTGGAGTAAATGTACAATATTTGCCTCTGAGATGTAGTGGAGTAGAAGTAAAGGCATTTAACATGTACTTAGTTACTTTACACCACTGCCCACAATGCATTTTGATATGTTTTATTTTGATGTTGGGGGCGGCAGTGGCTCAGGGATAGAGCGGCTGGATGGCAACCGAGAGGTTCCCAGTTCGATCCCTGTGGGCTCCCCCAGAGTTAGTGTGGAAGTGTCCTTGAGCAAGACTCTGAACCCCTAATCGCTCCCGATGAGCAGGTTGGTGCCTTTGCATGGTTTCCTCCTCCATGTGTGTGTGTGTGTGTGTGTGTGTGTGTGTGTGTGTGTGTGTGTGTGTGTGTGTGTATGTAATGCCCCACCCTGACTGATGGGGTGTGTGTGTGTGTGGGGGGGGGTCAGGATTGTTTTTTCACACATTGTTTCTTCTGGTATTTGTGACATATATAGTTGTTTATGTAGGAATGCTGTTTGATTGATGATGTGTCTCTCTGTTCAGGTCATTAAGTCATTAACAACATTCTGCTTACAGTTATTAACATAACTGGTAAGTTGACTGACCACATACTCTATGCAGGGCTGCCCTATTGCACAATATGTTTGTGCTGCCATAATGTCGTCACCTTATTAAACTAATGGTCATTTTTTCAAGGTTTTCAGGAAAAAAAAAAAACTCATCCAGAACAAAACTATATGATATTTCTTAATACTTTCACCCAAAATGTTTATAACAAATTATGACTATTTAAATAGAAATAACACTGTCTGTCAGTTATGTAACATAAGAGATTTAAATAGGTTTAAATAGGATTATATAAATAAAAAGGATAAAATAAAAAGCAAAACAAATTACAAAATGGCCTAAATCAGTAAATAATTTGGCTTAAGTCACAAAACCGTGTGACTTAGGCCAAACAAAAGGCCTATTTTGTCCTAAGTCACACTAGGGAGTTAGGCCATTATACTAAAAGGGGCGTGAACAGCATGATCCTTTTCAATTAGGAGATGGGCCATTTTACCAGAGGTGGCCAGTGTCATGAGGACCTGACTTAGGCAAAAATATCATTTTCCTCAAAAAATGACTTAGGCCATTAGTTTAATAAGGTGACGATGTGTGACCTACTTTTACACACACTGGCTGTATGTAATGAATTATTTGAAGCATAATATTTAAATGCAGGTAAATGTAATCCTTGATGAGTAATTCATGGAGGCTATCCTCCAAATACACACGTGTATGTCCTACTACAATGTAGATCTGTCATACGACATGTCATCATGTGTATTATAATTGCCTCAGTTATCAAAGTGCAAGAGTTTTGATTAGTGCAACCATATCAATAGTTTTATTGCAAAACATGGTGTTTTTCTGTGAAAAGACGTTTTGAAAGGAACATTTCCATGTCCATGTCAACTTGCTGTAGGGTGCACAAGGTACTTTATTTCCCTGTGTTTAACTTAAGAAATAATTTGGCAGCAATCATGAAGTAATCATCTGCCTCCAGGCATCACATTAGATATTTGCACCAACAATTACATTTAAAAATAATAATTAACTGTATTTACTGGTTATATAAACTATACAGTAAAGTTTATGCTGTCACGTGACCTTGCCATACATTTGATTTGGCACGCACGCACGCACGCACGCAGAATAGTGCCTACACAAAAACACCAGACCAGAGGAGAGCCCAGCGTGTCTGTCTGTCTGTCTGTCTGTCTGTCTGTCTGTCTGTCTGTCTGTCTGTCTGCCTGCCTGCCTGTCTGTCTGTCTGTCTCTGTCAGTAAATAAAGTGATATGATTATTTATTTTACATTAACCACTTGAACCCTAGGCCTAGCATCCCTTTTCTGAAGAGAAATTTAGCCAAAAATAGCAGATCTACAAGCTCACAACGCCTTACGCTGCGAGGCGTTGTGAGCTTGTAGATCTGCGATTTTTGGCTCCGGGGTCCCTGCTTCATCTCTCTCTCACCCATACCTTTGCACTAAATCCGGACTTTGACTTGTGACAGAGTACTTCTACATTGCAGTATTGATACTTCTACTTAAGTAAAATATGTGAGTACTGGGGCCTCGACATGTGTAAACGAATACATTTTCTATCGCTCTGGGCAGGACACAAAACAATTTAATTTTTACAAATAACATACACTAGAGAGGAGACAAACATGATACTTAATAGCTCAGGAGCCCATCGTAATTTAAAACAAAATTCTTTCTGCACTAATATATTATAGAGTAAACCTGATTTTGACTCGCATAGATTAAAGTTACAAAAGATCACATAATAATATTTCACCATTAGTAATATAATATTACATCTGATGTATAGTGACAGACTAAAATAATTATAATAATAGCTTAATCAGAGAAAACAACCAAATTGACATCATAAACTGATAAACTGTTGTAATGTGTAGTGTTAAATAGAATGCCACAATCAAACTATATATATATTTTAAAATTCATCAAATTATGCAGGCCTAATGTCAAGTTAGTTAACTGAACGGAAACACGTTGTGTACTTTAATCAAGACCTTCTTTTTTTTTTTTTTTTTAATAAGTGCTGGTACTTCAATATAAGAATAAAGGATAATAAATTGCAGAGATATGTCAATGAATAACACCATTCATTTAAACTATTTTGATATAGTATATATATATATATTTGTTTTAAACCAAAGATAACATTTCAGGTAACACCCTGCTGAGATGCTTTCAAAGCTGACAACCATGCTTTTCTAGATAAGAGACGTTAATTAATTTAGTTCTAGTATATATATATATTTCTGTTGCATTTGAGTTGAGTTGTGTTGCAGTGAGGTTCACGAGTACAGTTTTAGAGAGTTTTCTTTAAGGTTCATATTATAGACCGATTTCCGCGCGACGTCATCACAGAGCAGAATGCGCAATCTGCGCATGCCCGGGTGAAAGGCGCGTTCGAAAATACAGCCCTGAGCGGCAGTGAGCGCACTGGCCAATACAAACTAATAGGCGAGTGTGCTCCGGTGCGTACTTTCCAAACGCACCCATAGGCTTCCCCCTCCTCTGCGCGGTCATATTCCTCTCATGTTTACTAACAGGAAACCCGTCTATATGGTAACTGGAAGGGAATGCAAACAGTTGAATGATAGAATGAAATACAGGGTATTCCCTGTGTGTCAAGATTAAAACTATTATATCCGAAGGAATTAAGTGACACTTATAATGTTGAAAGTGAATTGTAATACACTAGAAGTTCGGGCCGCTACGCGGCCCGAACGTCTAGCGTGACGCGTCGTTCACTTTGCAGTGCCACCTTACAGGCACCTCACAGTGTGAGAGAGAGTTTTGTGCTCTCCTAAATCCACGGCAGGCTTTGAAAGTACCCACTTCAGAAAGAGGTGACGTGCCTCACCTCTCCAATGACCAAAACCCACTTTGTGATTACTCAGACCTGGTATGGCAGACCTGTGGGGAGTGTGCAGTGGTGTACAATGTGAAAAGATAGTTGAAATCGCAGGAGATGAAGTTAGCAGTTTATTTGTGTAAAGGGTGGATAAGAATGAAATGGTGTGAAAGACAGTGGCGACGTCGTCAGGTCCACAGGTTGTCATGGCAGAGCCTGCAGAATGGGAGAAAAGGAGAAGGCAGGAGTCAAGCAGACAATGTGAGACGTCCACCATGGATCATGTGATAGTGAAGGCAGTGATTTTTGTGTGAAGTTGTAGGCATTGTTGGTTATGTTGAGCAATGAGAAATGACACATGGAAGAATGCAACAGCCTTACCTCAGTGGGGAAGAAGCACTTTTGTGAAAACCACGTTTTCCGTGACGTTTTCAGTGTGGTTTTCCTGCTGCTGTATGGCATAGTTTAGGCGTGCTGGGTCACCCGTTCTTGAGCTGGCAACATATAGTTGTCCGTGAGTGAAGACAGGGGATCGAAGCCAGACCCCAACTGTTGTAAGTGTCTGGCCTTGTGATTTGTTGATGGTGGTGGCGAAAGCAGTGCGGACTGGAAACTGTCGCCTGGCCCAGTCAAAAGTGAAAAGTCCAGCATCTGGGATGATGACTTGAATGATGCAGATTTATGCAGGCTGCATATTCTGCTTAAAGAAGAAACAAACAAAAAGCGACAGAGATATATGCCATATATGGGCATAAAAGGACACATACAAACAGATACATAGATCCCCATATATGGGCATGAAAGGGAAAGACAGACAGATCCAGAGATCTCCATAATAAAGTCAAAACGGGTCCAATGTGATGTCATGCTGTCGTGAGATTACGTCACACTGGCGTTGTGTCCATATTCGGGACGACCGTCTCATCGTCATCGTCGTCTTGGTAACAGGTTGGTTTGTTGTGATGATGTAGTGTAAAGTTTCAGACAGACAGTAAGAGTGATGCAGTGTTGCATCACTCTTGCCAGATTGCAACGTACATACATACATACATACAACGGACAACCGACATGGCGCAGGATTCAAATTGTAAGGTAATTGAAAGCTCAATATTCACCATAGTTATTTTAATATATATTCTATAGCACACCATTTTGCATTGGCCATTTTAGTTTGTATCAGTTTTTTTAATCTTCTTGTAACAGTGATCAACATCATTTCATTTTTAGTCTTTTAGACTTTGTAAACCCCTAAGTTTACAAAGTCATTTCAGACTTGAGTCATCGTTGTATCACTTACTTTATGGCTGTTATTTCATTTCATTTGACATGTGTATCACAAACACATTGATTGTTCAAGTTCTCATCCAATATAATGCCAAAGTATTTGACTTCTTCACTACATGTACAGTACAAGGAGGGAGACATAGCCAGAACATAGATAACAACACCCACTTGTCTTTATCCACAAATTGAAATATAATTATTTTCTGGTAGTGTGAATACCTATTATAAAGTTATACTTTCCCCTTAAATCTTAACCCGCTCATGATCATTGAACAATTTGCATATTTCTTGGTAGTAGTGTACTTTTGTTGCAAACATAATTTTAGCTATTGATATTTTCACAAGTGCTGTACATTATAGTAATTTAGGAAGTGAATATTTTGCGAGTTCCTGATACTCAACATTCCACATATTTTGTTGTTTTTTAAAATTAATAGACATTATAGCATTTTTAGTTGAGTGATTTCAGATCCATAAGTAGAGAGACACTACTTCAGAGGAGTCCATACTTCACATCATCGACCATGGTGCAAAATATGTCACAATATTTTGCTAATCATTGACCTAAGTTTAATTTCTATTGCCATGGTACCACTGATAGGGTGGATTACGTTTGCTTTTTGTTGTCGTTAACCTTCCATTTCTCTGAAACAGGTTGACTGGTTACAGAAGTAGACTTGTACGATTTGCACAGCCCGAGAATAATGTCAATTGACCTGTGCAAAAAGCACAGGGAAGTTGTTTTGTTACGTTTCCAATTACAGTTTGTGTATGCGTTTTGTGTATGCCAATCAAAGTGAATGAAAACTAATTAACTAACTCACTAACCTTTGATTAATTAATTAATCAACTCAATAAGAATTTAATTGAATAATTCTAGGTGCATGCAAACAGGTATGAGCTGTGTGCTCATTCTCTTATCACCTTGTTTCACAGCTGAAGGGAGGGCCCTGGGACCCAAATGTTCTAAACTGGTTGGCCAAGAATGTTGTGTTTATATCCCCGGTATGTCATCTAAGGTGTCACACATTGTTCCGTAGATCAACATATTTTGCAAAACATGACATCACAAGACAGTGTAGACACTAAATGGGATTTATTTTCTTGGATAGACTCATGGCCTTACCAGGCCTTTCCAACATTTTTAAAGCTGCAATGCCAGTTCTTTTAATTTCGATACTGTTGTGTGTGGACATCCAATGTGTACAATCTATGAGTGCCTCTGTATTTGTTTGTTTGTTTGTAACAAACCAGCCACTCTGTTGCCAGTCATTGCTCTTTCTGATGTGCATGACAAGCCTTCATGGGACTTTGATTTTGAAGGCTTGTTTGAGGACGAAGAAGAAACAATTGACCCATGAGCAAGAGCGAATCTTGCCCGGAGGAGGGTGATTTTGTGCTGGTAACCTCTCCCCTCCTCCAAAACACGCGCGCGCGCGCACACACACACACACACACACACACGCACACGCACACGCACACGCACACGCACACGCACACACACACACACACACACTCTGAAGCCAAAAAGGACAACTATTTCTTTTGGAACAGAAGACCTGAAGATTTTTGTGTATGAATTGTCAATTGATACTGATCATATTAATGATATACCCGGTTGAGGGCTACGGCCGCCGCTCAAAGGAAAAACAAGAGATTACATGAAGGTGGCGGTGCAAATAATTGAGGGCGATAGGGATATTTTCCTATACGTAGGTTTTTCAACTCTATCCACAATCGTATCTATCATTATTGACCATAATCAATTGACATTCAATTATTCTTTCATTTTTGTAATCAAATGTGATCATTAATGAATAACCTTGCATGTAGTCTTATGAAGATTTTAATTTCAATTATATATATATATATATATATATATATATATATATATATATATATATATATATATATATATATATATATATATATATATATATTATACCATCCCTTATAATACTTCTACAATACATTATGATATATTTGTCAGCTTGTAAGAGCCTAGATGTCTCCACTGGGCCTAATAGCTATTGTTTTGGTACAGCCTGTCTTGTTATGGTTCAGTTTGTCCTTGAAGCAGCTACAGTATAACTATGATCTCTGCTCTGTGCTCGAGGCAGAACTACCGTACCACTGACGTGAGTGAGGCGCTAGGACACGCCTCACCAGCCAACACACAAGAGGGGGTTGGGGTGTGCTGAAACCAGCGCACCCCAAAACAACAGGTTGATAATTGATTGCATGAAACAATCACCTGTGCGTCCAGTCTCAATGTTAGTAATAAACAAATAATTGGTCTATAGGCCTACTGTATATTGCACATCCCACTATCTGCCACTGCTAATCTGTTGTGGATGCAGGAATGTGGAGCTGAGAGGCCAGCTTTAATAATAATAATGATATAAAATAATTGTGCTCCAGACCACACACACACACACACACACACACACACACACACACACACACACACACACACACACACACACACACACACACACACACACACACACACACACACACACACACACACACACACAGTCATGCATACTCTCTCACTCACACTCATTGTTATTTATTTATTATGCTGCTGCAATGTCAGAAGGAAGCCGAACAAAAATAAGCTTTACTCATGCACCTGTACACACATGTAACATTAAAGAACATCCTTATGCACCTGTAGTACACAACTAAGTGAGTAAGTAAGTACATGTTATTTATAAAGCACTTCTCACAAAGACAACTCACAAAGTGCTTTACATCAGCAGACATGATTACAAAGAAGAACAAATCAAGGACATTCTGCAAATGTTTGTCTAAAACAGAAATGTTTTTAAGTGGTTCTTAAAGAAAGCCCACAGGCTCTGCAGCTCTGCAGGACCTGTGGAAGAGCATTCCACAGTCTGAGAGCTACAAACACTCTCCTTATTGATCTGGTACCAGGGAGGGGGGGGATGCTGAAGTGTCACGGGTGTGTTCAGGCGTGGGTGCGGAGGTGAGAGGGGGGGGGGGGTTTCAGGTGTGGGTGTGGAAGTAAGATGGGGGGGGGGGGGGGGGGGGAGTGGTACAGGGAGTCTAATCTGAACAAGGCCACAATACTTTTTTAACCCATTCAAACCGGGAACACATCTGTCTAAAAAACATTATTTTATATTTTAGCTATTTTTCTTGTTGATCTGCTTTTCTTTTTTTTGTTTTAAAGCGTGGACACCTTTGAATATTTATATGTTTATAGGAACATTTGTAACTCAAATCTTTGCTTCTTGGGGGGTCCCTGGAACAACATAAGCTGATATTACAGCAACATAAGTTTTACAAAAAACTGTTTTAGACGACATTTGTAGAATCGGCCAAACCAGAGCGGCACTCTGTACTCTGTTACAAGTAAAAGTCCGGAATTCAAAATGTACTTGAGTACAAGCATCAAAATGTACTTAAAGTACCAAAAGTACAAAGTACTCATTACGCAGAATGTCCCATTTCACAAGTTTTCAAATGTATGAAATGCATAAAAAATCTTTTGAAAATAGTAGATCTACAAGCTCACAATGCGTCACGAAGTTTTTGCAAAAAAACTGTTTTAGACGACATTTTGTAGAATCGGCCAAACTAGCGCGGCACTCTGTACTCTGTTACAAGTAAAAGTCCTACTTGAGTCCTACTTGAGTAAAAGCATCAAAATATACTTAAAGTACAAAGTACTCATTACGCAGAATGTCCCATTTCACAAGTTTTCAAATGTATAAAATGCATAATTTTACAGATCTACAAGCTCACAATGCGTCGCATCGCGACGCATTGTCGCAAAAAATCTGCTATTTTCAAATGGCCGAAATATATATAGGGCTGAAGAGGTTAATGTATTAATGATCAAAATCTACAAGGTAACTATAGTCAAATAATTGGAGTGGAGTAAAAGTACAATATTTGCCTTTGAGATGTAGTGGAGAAGTAAAAGTATTGCAAATTGGAAATGCTCAAATAGTGCTCAAGTACAAATACCTCAAAATTGTACTTAAGTACAGTAGGCTACTTAAGTAAATGTTAGTAAATGTTCACGTGTGTGTGTGTGTGTGTGTGTGTGTGTGTGTGTGTGTGTGTGTGTGTGTGTGTGTGTGTGTGTGTGTGTGTGTGTGTGAGAATTGTTTTGTGGGGTGGGGGGGGGGCTGACCCCTCACACAGATCGAGGCTTCAGACAGGTAGAGGGAGGGGGGGGGGGGTATCTATGGGTGGTGGGTGCAGGGGAATCCAGTTGGACCAGAACTATCTTCTTTCCACCCGCAGCTCAGCACATACAGTATAAGTTGCCGTATCGGCCTTATACTGCAGTGTGTGGCTTTCTACAGACCAGCAGTGTGGATCTGCAGGACGTGTGAGAGGTAAGTTTATATTTGAAACTGATGAAAACAGATATACATATAATAATAATAATAATAATAATAATAACAATAATGGTCTACAGTAAGTTATATTTGAAATAGAAAAATGCATCTTTCTTATGACTTGTTGACTGTTCTTGTTTTTGTGTGAGTTCTTAAACAAAAAAAAGATGAGACAAACAATATGATGCATTGGAAATATAAAATCAGGGAATGAGAAATGAAGAGCTGAAGGGAGGAGGAAGTAGAGAGAGTAAATGATGTGTTGGAGAATAGTAGAAAACATGTCTCATCTACATGCACTTCTATTGGGAACCATGGGCTTGTTTTATCACTCTCAGAGTTACAGACCTGTAAGGGTCCATTTGGTTCCATGTGTACACTCTCAGAGTTACAGGCCTGTAAGGGTCCATTTGGTTCCATGTGTGAACCAAATGGAAATGGTTCCATGTGTGACAGACAGACAGAACGTATTGATACCAATACTTTTACTCAAGTAAGTTTTAAAATTCTGGACTTTTACTTGTAACACAGTATTTCTACACTGCAGTATTGATACTTTTAGCCTACTTATAAGTAAAGAATTTGAGTACTTTTTCCACCTCTGATCAGCCCCACATCAAAAGCATTTTAAAATGAATGTTAAATCCAATGATAAGTGCAGAGTGGGAGGGACAGTCACTGTGAAAAACACAATGCGTGCAATGCTAGTTGTGAAAGGATAGAATTGTTCTTCATGAATAGCCTAGAGTCCTAGCCCAGTGGTTTTCAACCCTTTTCATGTCAAGGACCCCCAAATTGACACTTATTAGCCCGCGGACCCCCATTTGAAAAAGATAAGCCAGGGACCCCCATAAGACAAGATTTTTACGGCTCTAGCAGTGATTCTCAACCATTTTCATTTCAAGGACCCCTCAGTTTGATATGCATTAGGGCTACGGACCCCCATTTAATGGCCTTTCTCTGGGACCCTAATTCATATTATAAAATCAATGTTAATGTAACTCAGAGAGTGTACAAATGGAACCAAATGGACCCGTTAAGGGTCCATTTGGTTCCATTTGTACACTCTCAGAGTTACAGGCACATAAGACCCTTATGATAAGGGTCCATTTGGTTCCTAAATATCTATCATTTAGCTGGGGACCCCCTGGAACCCCCTCAAGGACCACTGGTTGAGAACCCCTGGCCTAGCCAATAATATTAAAGAGGAGAAAAGGGCTGCTGTTCATAAAAATGTGGGGCTTTGAAAACGGCCCCAAAAGAAGCGACCAGGCCAAATGAGCACTTTAAACCGATATCATGTATCGGATACATTACTTTGCTTTCACTGGTCGACTCTACAGCATGTGTCTATATGTGACGTATATAAATTAATTCATTTGTAGAACTATGGTATACAGAAATGTACATTAATGTGTACTCCTTGATGTACAGAACTTCAACTACAGCTTGTGTTCAATCTCTTCACACCCAAAGCATTAAGAGAATGAAGCTGACATGTTGACATCATGTGTTTGTAGGAATCCACCATGGAGACACTTACGGATCGTATCCTGAACGCTCTGCGTGATCTTAATCCGCAGGAGTTAGACGAGTTCAAGTGGCGTCTGCAACGTCCTGGCAATGTTGCAGGTCTCCAGCCGCTGAAAAAGAGTGCTCTGGAGGATGCTAAGATCACGGACGTCGTTGACAAGATCGAACAGAACTATCCCGGTAACGAAGCTCGGCTGATGGAAACTCTCCTGCTGAAGGTCAACAGGAGTGATCTAGCGGGGAGTTTTGGAAACACACCAACAGGTATGAAGAGAGTTTAGATAATGTTTATAAGTTAATGTGGTAACACTTATATGCATCCCATGTCTATAATACATTTTAGTCACGTTTAGTCTGTGTCCTTAGTTCAGGGTTGATTTCAGGTGTGTTAATGTCTAAAACGAAAAAATAAAGACCAAAAGGGTGGAAAAAAGTCTCCAAATGTCAAGTGCAGCAATCGTTTCGGTCATGTGATCATCATCATCATCATCATCATCATCATCATCAGTGCCAGATAATAAATTTTAATAGTTACAAAATCCTGAAAAATATTACAGAAAAAATAAAATCAACAAGTGATATTTTAAACTGGGATCAGACAGATCATATTTTCTTTCACAATAGCACCATGTTCCACACATGTGGAATATATATTTATTATAACAATGATTATAAAGCATTATGAAATTAATGTTTTGCAACCATGAGAACTAACATGGGATGCATAGGATGTGTTGTCAAAATGTCCGCCAGTGCCTATAATTATTGTAGTATTATAATACTTGACTTTATAATGTGTAGAGAGTTCATGAGTAGAAGTAAATATTTATATTTCCTTCAATACAACACTATTAGAATGAATACAAGATAAATATAGAGAGAAGATATGATTATTTGATTGTCTGTGGTTCATCTGAACTTATATATCTGTATGTTCTGACAGAAAAAGGTGCCATCGCTGAAACCCCACTTCTTGGTGAGTAATTGATTATTAAAAACCTAAATAAAAGTCTATAGTTTACTTGTTTTGTTGATGGTTCATCAAAATGTACAAATATCTGTCATTGCAGCTCAGCAGATCGAGATTCTTGTGAAGGCTGAATTTGAGAAACTAAAGATTGCAGCATCAAACCAACAGAGTAAGATGAAATGTTTTTAATCCATGTGTCAGACATTAGTTATCTGATGAATAGTTGTTTTCTAATCCTCTGTGTGTAAGGCACCATGTTCCTAAAGGGGAACCAAAATGAGCCAATCATCATAATAATCATAAATTATTGAATATTTAAAATGAGATGAGGCACAACTACAATAGGCACAAATATCATGATATATTGTAGATTAAAATGTAACCTCAGTTAAGGTCATTCATCAGTCAAGTTAATGTTTTCTTGTGTCTAATTTGTCTCCAGGCGATGCTTCTGCAGTGCCTCCACGTCCAGTGTCTCCAGTGCCTACAGTATCTACAGTGTCTCCAGTGCATACAGTAACTACAGTGTCTCCAGTGCCTACAGTAACTAAAGTGTCTACAGTGCCTACAGTATCTACAGTGTCTCCAGTGCCTACAGTAACTGCAGTGTCTCCAGTGCCTACAGTATCTACAGTGTCTCCAGTGCCTACAGTAACTACAGTGTCTCCAGTGCCTACAGTATCTACGGTGTCTCCAGTGCCTCCACGCCCAGCAGTAGGCCTACCAGGTAAAAATCTCCACACAAGCCCTGGTGTTCTCTGCTGCCGAATACTGTGCCCCAGTCTGGAGTAGAAGCCCACATGTGAAGAAGGTTGATCCTATCATCAACAATGCCCTTCGGATCATAACTGGTTGCTTGAAGCCCACCCCCGTGTCCTACCTGCCAGTCCTAGCGGGAATTGCCCCGGCCGGTCTCCGACGAGAGGCCGCTACCCTCGCACTTGCAAGGAAAGCCCAAGAACATGACTGGCATATCCTGCACAATACAACAACTAAGGCAGCGTCCGCCCGGGCGTGCGGTCGAGACGCGTTGTTAGCTTATAGATCTGCTATTTTTGGCGAACGAAACCGTCGTACTACAGAAGTATAAATTAAGGTATAGAACTACAAATCATAGAATGTGAGTGCACACTCTGACTGAGTGACTCACTTCATGACGATAGATACGACATCTCTAAAAAAGCATATCGTGGAGACATAGTATCGTCGCGACGATATCTTTCGCCATATCGAACACCCCTATCTACAAGCTCACAACGCCTCGCGTAACTGAAGTAAAAGTATCAATACCACAAAGTAGAAATTCTCTTGTTACAAGTCAAAGTTAAATATTCAACATTTTAATCCGATTAAAATGTAACCTCAGTTAAGGTCATTCATCAGTCATGTTAATGTTTTCTTGTGTCTAATTTGTCTCCAGGCGATGCTTCTGCTGTGTCTACAGTGCCTCCACGTCCAGTGTCTCCACTGCCTACAGTAACTACAGTGTCTCCAGTGCCTACAGTATCTACGGTGTCTCCAGTGCCTCCACGCCCAGCAGTAGGCCTACCTGGAAGCTTGAACAGGGAGTACTTTTTAAAGTGTGAGTACATGGTGGTTTTGTGTGTGTGTGTGTGTGTATGTGTGTGTGTGTGTGTGTGTGTGTGTGCGCGCGCGCGCGCGTGCGTGCGTGCGTGCGTGCGTTGGTTGGGAAGAGTACTTTTACTTTTAGTACTTTATGTATATGTTGATGCCAATACTTTCATACTTTTACTCAAGGAAAATGTTGAATATTTAACTTTGACTTGTAACAAGAGAATTTCTACTTTGTGGTATTGATACTTTTACTTCAGTTACGCGAGGCGTTGTGAGCTTGTAGATAGGGGTGTTCGATATGGCGATAGATATCGTCGCGACGATACTATGTCTCCACGATATGCTTTTTTAGAGATGTCGTATCTATCGTCATAAAGTGAGTCACTCAGTCAGAGTGTGCACTCACATTCTATGATTTGTAGTTCTATACCTTAATTTATACTTCTGTAGTACGACGGTTTCGTTCGCCAAAAATAGCAGATCTATAAGCTAACAACGCGTCTCGACCGCACGCCCGGGCGGACGCTGCCTTAGTTGTTGTATTGTGCAGGATATGCCAGTCATGTTCTTGGGCTTTCCTTGCAAGTGCGAGGGTAGCGGCCTCTCGTCGGAGACCGGCCGGGGCAATTCCCGCTAGGATTGGCAGGTAGGACACGGGGGTGGGCTTCAAGCAACCAGTTATGATCCGAAGGGCATTGTTGATGATAGGATCAACCTTCTTCACATGTGGGCTTCTACTCCAGACTGGGGCACAGTATTCGGCAGCAGAGAACACCAGGGCTTGTGTGGAGATTTTTAGAGTCCTGGCGGAGGCACCCCAGGTTGTGCCAGTGAGGCGGCGGATAAGCGAGACCCTTGCTGTCACTTTGGCTCTCACTTCCTCAAGGTGCTGTTTGTAGTACAGTGTCCTGTCCAGCCGAACACAGAGGTACTTGGGGGCTAGTTGGTGCTCCAGGCACTTGTTGTCGATGGACACCGACAGTTCCCTTTGGCCTCTCTGTTGCACAGGTGGTATGCGGCCGACACAGTCTTCCCAGTACTGAGCTGCAGACGCCACTTGCGCAGGTAGGCAGCCAAGATGCCCATGTCATGGTTGAGCCCCTGTTCCACCGCTGGCCATGTTGGTCGACGCAGCATGATGGCCAGATCATCCGCGTAACCATATTGCCTGGATGTTGTCTCCGGGAGGTCGTGGATGTAAATATTAAACAGCAGTGGTGAGAGGACAGACCCCTGTGGCACCCCGTTTCTCAATCTCCTCAGTCTGCTTCGCTGGTCATCGCTGGTCCCGAGGATGAAGCTGCGGTTGGACACCATCTCCATTATAAACTTCACCATATGCCGGTCTGGGATAGTCCTCAGCAGCTTCAGGTGAAGTCCACGGTGCCAGATGGTGTCGTACGCGGCTGTTAGGTCGAGCAACACTACCCCAGCTTTCTCTTTGGCTTGAAAGCTGTTCTCGATGTACTGGGTGAGCAGGGTTACTTGATCTACTGTTGATCTGCCCCGCCGGAAACCAGCCTGTTCCCTTGGAAGCTGTGGGTCTACTGCTGGCTCTATGTGGCTGAGGATCATCCTCTCCAGAATCTTTAATGGGACGCAGAGCAGTGAGATGGGTCTGTAGGCCTTGGGGTCTTCCGCAGTTTTGCTTCGGTAGTTTGGACCTCTGGAAGCAGGAGGAGAAAAAAGAGCACTGCCAGGCAGATGTTGTCTCACTCTGGTGGGTCACGAACTCTGGGTGGATGTTGTCATGCCCCGGGGACTTGCCTTGCCTAAGGTTGCCGATGTCTGCCCTAAGTTCAGCTGTTGTAAACTGTCCGGACATGTCAGCATCGACACTGGGTGCCCTAGAGAGTGAAGATACCTCGCACAGTGTGGAGCGGGCGAAGTTCTTATCTGCACCTTGAAACTGGCTGTTCTTCAGGAGCTGGGCTGCAATGGCATCTGCTGTCACAGGGCACTTGGGGCGTGTTGTTTTCCTGCCAGTGAGCTGGTTGATAATCTGCCACACCTTACGGCTGGAATGGGTGAAATCGATTGACTCAACGGATTTAATCCATCTGGCCCTTCTAGTGGAGTCAAAAATGGAGGTTCCGTGACCATCCTCTGGCAAGGATGATTTGACGATTGATTTGACCTCTATGGACCCTTTAAAAAAGATTTAGCCTCCAGGTCCCTCCCAAAAATCCCGGCATTTTTTGCTAGACAGACAAATTCAAAATGGCGCCCGGCGCCATCTCTAAAAATTAACTTTTGATCTGGATGACCTAGAATCATGTATGAAGGCACTTTTCCATACAAGTCAACCATGAGGATTCCAAATCTGACACAATTTTTATTGTAAGACCTCGTTTTGACTCCGAAATTCAAGATGGCCGACATCCAGTAGAGTAAAAACGTATACCCAGGGGGCAAAGGGGGGTATGCTGCATTTGCCCTGCCATAAAAGGTTGGCCACCAGAAATAATATCTATGACCCAGTAGGATCACAACCTATATGGACAACAAGGTCACCTTGCTGCTGGAAATCCAATATGGCCGCCTCAATATTATCAGAAAATAGCTTTGGCAATAACTTTTGAACCAGATGGGCTAGAAATAAAAACTTGGTGTCTATTTCATGGTTTCAGAGCATGAGAAACTCAATGGAATACTTATCTTTATGATTGGGTGTGTCTGGACCTTTCATTTGCATATTTCCAATATGGACGCCACGCGAAAATGAGTTTTGCTATGACTTTTACAGTGACAGCTGGCTGTTATGGCAAAAAGTCTGCTTTTTAAGCAATATGAACACATTTGGTCAGTTTGAGCTTTAATTTATATGTTGTCAATATGGCTGCAGTCATAAATAATGTATGGTATTACATTTTCCCTCAGATTTATTGATTTATAGATCTATAGTTGTGGGGATGATTGCAGAGAAAAATCGGAGAAAAAGCCCACAATGTATCTTATGTATCATTTTAATAAACTAAATACAATATAAACAGACACATGCACACTCCAAGACTTGCCAAAAACTTCAACTTTAGGGCTATACAAATTAACATAGTGGTATGCATTCAAGTAACATAACAAAAGATAGACTACTTAGTGACACTACTTAGTAATAGAGTAAAGGCGGAGTTGAGGTTGCCTACAAAAGGTTCATTTTGACCTCTATGGTGCCAAGCCAATGATACTATGGTACAATGCTATTCACTGTCACTGTTGTCATGTGTTGCACTGATCTTGCTGCATCATGTCTCTAGTCCCTGGCAACGGCATCCTAAGTAGCATGGAATTGCCTTCTTTGCACGGGAACAGTTTTTCTGGCAGCCTTTGATACAGCTGCATGATATTGCCTTGTTCATTGACACAGGCCAGGCTGGCTCGGTAGATGCAAGGGGGACTGCATTGCTAGCACTGAGAGACCATCCATACTCTGTGAAAGAAGGAATATCCGGCTTGGCGATATGTGCACATTTATCTATTATGGTTGCTAGAACAGCTCTTCTCAGGTGCAGGTCAAAGGCATTCTCTGTCGGGGGAGGAGCTTTAAGAGGGTTGATCTATTATTGAGGAACTTGTACACTCTAAGCTTACTCAGGTCAAAATCCTCCTGGTGGTCCGCTTTGGATGTATATACAGCAATTGTGAGGTCTCGTGCCTTATTGATGGACGTCATCTGAGAGGGAATCATAAGAGTTTTCACCAAACTCCTCAAGTGCAGAGATCCAGACGCATGATGGCCTTGAACCATGCCTTCTTCCCAGTGAAGAAGGGATAGCTGGTGGTACAGTATCTCTGCCACTTAAACTATGGATAAAGGGCAGGGCACGACACTGTGGGAGCCCCAGTGCTGATACCATTTGATGGATAGGAAGGTATGAATTTTGCTCTGTTCTCACCCACAGCTCTGGAAGGCATCTGAGATGGGTTGCTGCATAGTAAAGGCACATGATGATGATGTCTGTGTCATTGGCATGGATGACAATTCTGTCAACTTTGTCATTCTGGACACTGTACAGGGTGTGGAGTATTATTCTTGTATCAGCCTCCTGTTGTGTGGAATCTAGTGCAGGGACATCTTCAATAGACCCCTCCTTGATCACCACACTCCTTGTCTCTTCTTTAAACCCCCCACCCAGGTAAAGATGTGTTGGACCAAGGGCCGACTTAAGTTTCTCATTTTCACACCATTCGTCACAGAGGAAACTCAATAGGTTTGCCTTGTTAGCTGACACAGCAAAAAACTCCTGAGGATCTGGAGCTGTGTAATGCATACTGACTTCATATTCTTTGGTAGGTTTTGGTCAAGCATATCTGTGTTCTTGCTCAGCTGTCTTAAGACTAGGTCCACTGTACCGGTCAAAACAGAAGTGAATGATCTCTGTGCCAGCAGGCACATCATCCAACAGCAGACGTTGGTATCGTTCAGCGATTGTTCCAAATGCTTCACCTTTCAGGAACGACCAATGGCGCATGGCATACATGGCATCAATAACTACTGCTGTTTTTATGTCTTCTGTAGGCAGGTCAGGGATGCATGCAACTTTGGTCTCCTCTTTCAGGACCTTAACAAGGCTTGCCTTGGTACCTGTTCTCATCCTGCCATCTTCCTGGAAGAGGGAAGGGGGGAAGTCACTGCACTCGTGGTTGCCTATAAAGTCAACAAGGTTGAGTTCTCCACCACTGGCTATGATTTGGGTCATGCGCAGGAGGGCAGTAATTTCATTGCTCTTGCCAGGTGCTGAGGTTTCCCCTTAGATTTTTTAGATTTTGTGTTTTGAGTGTAGAAAGTGTTAAGCTTCATTATGCTTGTCTTCTTCTGTTCACTGGACAGTGACTCACACAGTGTCTTCAGACCCAGTTCTTTCACACTCATCAAGTCGTCCTTGACTGTGGAATCAGCACACTGTCCTGTAGATATGTTGATCATGGATGATGTGCTCACTGTAAATGGGTTAGTCTCCACTGCTGCCTTGACTACCATCTCTGCATCCCGGATTACACGACTCTGACCAGACTCATGGTGTGGGTCTACCATATTGACAACATATAAATTAAAGCTCAAAATGACCAAATATGTGTACATATTACTTAAAAAGCAGACTTTTTGCCATAACAGCCAGCTGTCACTGTAAAAGTCATAGTAAAACTAATTTTCGCGTGGCGTCCATCTTGGAAATATGCAAATGAAAGGTCCAGACACACCTAATCATAAAGATAAGTATTCCATTGAGTTTCTCATGCTCTGAAACCATGAAATAGACACCAAGTTTTTATTTCTAGCCCATCTGGTTCAAAAGTTATTGCCAAAGCTATTTTCTGATAATATTGAGCCGGCCATATTGGATTTCCAGCAGCAAGGTGACCTTGTTGTCCATATAGGTTGTGATCCTACTGGGTCATAGATATTATTTCTGGTGGCCAACCTTTTATGGCAGGGCAAATGCAGCATACCCCCCTTTGCCCCCTGGGTATACGTTTTTACTCTACTGGATGTCGGCCATCTTGAATTTCAGAGTCAAAACGAGGTCTGACAATAAAAATTGTGTCAGATTTGGAATCTTCATGGTTGACTTCATGGTGCCTTCATACATGATTCTAGGTCATCCAGATCAAAAGTTAATTTTTAGAGATGGCGCCGGCCGCCATTTTGAATTTGGCTGTCTAGCAAAAAATGCCGGGATTTTTGGGAGGGACCTGGAGGCTAAATCTTTTTTAAAGGGTCCATAGAGGTCAAATCAATCGTCAAACCATCCTTGCCAGAGGATGGTCACGGAACCTCCATTTTTGACTCCACTATTCGGGTGGCGTCCAGCTTGTGGAGTAGTGCCGTTGTAGTCTCTTCCACATCCTCCCTTGAGCCAGCCTGCTGATGTTCACGCAGGAGGTGGTTGCACTCTTCGTCCCAGCCCAGAATGTACCTCGCATTGTAGCCGCGAGGGATCGTCTTTGCTGCACTTTGGAGCACTTCGCAGTAGGCTGCATATGCTGAGTCCACATCAGCGATGTCTGGGTCCGGGAGACAGGCTGATGTTCTCTCTGTCTCCGTGGTGAATGCCTGCCAGTTGGCCTTCCGGAAGTTCCACCTACGGACAGGTTTACCCTCTACCGGCTGCACCAGTGAGGGGACTTTGATGACAGATGGTTGGTGGTGTGACCGGGGGAACCTATCAATGACCTGTCTCTCCGGAATTGGGTCGCTGTTGTGGCATACAGCAAATGCGAGCTCTGGGTTGGTGAAGGTGTTCCATCTTGAAGAGTGGAAACTTGGTGGCTCTTTGGGGTCGAACAGGAGCTGAGCATTGGCATTGGAGGCCCACTCACACAGCGTCTCTCTGTCTGGTGTAGCGTGGGAGTATCCCCAGTCAGTGTGTTGGCAGTTAAAGTCCCCTGCATAGATGGCAGGTGCCTGGGCAAGCGGGAGGGCCGACACGGTCAGTGTAGATGGTGGAGGCTTGTACACATTTACAACAGATGTTGCCTGTATCTTGGTGGACAGCCACTCAATGCTGGCACCTGGTGGGGATTGGCCAGTGGCTGTCCACCCAAGATCAGACCTCACAAAGGTTGCAATTCCGTGATGTCTGCTAGGGATGGAACCAGCTAGGTGGAACCCGGGCACCTTGAGGGTGTCTTCAACCATACAGTGGGTTTCCTGTAGGAGGATGGCTGCAACCTTGTGGGAGTCCGCGAGGTGACTTATTATGAACATTGCAAAGTTTGCAATGTTCGGTGTCCCCGCATAACGAGTGCACGCACGCACATGGATCGACGGACCTTGCGTATTGATTAAAAATAACAATTCGTACCTCGCTTACAAAAGCTTATCAACACCATGAATTAACATAGGAATGACCGACCTGGCTGGATGCAGATCATATCAATGATCCATTGTGTGACCTGTACTTTTCCAGTGGTGGAAAAAGTACTTAAGTAAAAGTATCAGTACTGCAATGCAGAAATACTCACAAGCTCACAATGGGTCGCAAAGCGACGCGTTGTGAGCTTGTAGATCGGCTATTTTCAAATAGCCGAAGTATATAGGGATAAAGTGGTTAATGCATGTTTTGTAATAATACAAAATAATCTACAAAGTAACTAAATTGTAGTGGAGTAAAATAACAATATTTGCCTCTGAGATGTAGTGGAGTAGAAGTAAAAGTACTGAAAATGTAATATAATCCAGTAAAGTGAAAATTCCTCAAATTTGTACATGTACTTAGTTACATTCCACCACTGACTGTCATATGTTCTGTCTGAAGCAGTCTGTTATACTAACTCACCATCAAGCAGCCTACACTGAATGTCACATGATGCAACAGCTGGATAAAAAGGAATAGATTATCTATCTATCAGCAGCATAAAAACGAATATTATATCCATCTATCTTATCTATCTGTAGGCTATGTAGCCTGTCTGTCTGTGAACACATTAATTAATAAGATATGCTGATTCATTATATTATATAATATAATGATTATAGGTGGCGCATGATCATATCTTATAAAAATGTTATAATCATATAATATAATTAATCATCACATATGTTATTAATAATCATAAAATAATAATAATCCTAAAAACGAACATAAAACAATTATGGTGATATATATCGTCTATCGTGATATTTCTTGAAAAATATCGTGATAGTATATTTTTAGCGGTGCCAACCGCTCTAAGCTTGACTTTGTCCGTATGTCCGTCCGTCCGTCCGTCCGTCCGTCCGTCCGTCCGTCCGTGTGTCCGGATGAGCACGGGATTTTAAACAGCTATAACTCCAGTTTGCATCATGCCACCAAGGCCAAATTTGGTATGTGGACTTAGACCACCAATAGGGACGAGCATGAATTGCTGAAGTTATCAAAGAGGGGTCCAGGGACCCCCAGCGCCCGTATGAGCACGGGATTTTAAACAGCTATAACTCCAGTTTGCAGCATGCCACCAAGTCCACATTTGGTATGTGGACTTAGACCACCAATAGGGACCAGCATGAATTGCTGAAGCCCCGCCCCCTCTGTCTTCCCATTGGCTGGCCTTCAAACAGCCATAACTCAAGTTCGCAGCATGTTACGGAGTACAAATTTTGTACATGGACTCAAACCACCAATAGGGACGAACTGTAATTACTTAAGCCCCGCCCCCTCTGTCTGCCCATTGGCTGGGCTGTAAACAGCCATCATTCCAGTTTGCAGCATGCTACCAAGTAACAATTTGGTACGTGGACTCAGACCACCAATAGGGACGAACTGAAATGAGTTAAGCCCCGCCCCAAAGGCACCGCTTCCTTCACACAGGGTGTGATTTTTCAATATCGAACACCCCTACTTGTAGATCGGCTATTTTCAGCAAATGTTCCCCCAGAATAGGGATGCTAGCCAAAGTTCTAGTAAAAAAGTTCAAATCACGAACAGATTTGGCAACCCCCCCCTCTCCCTTTATGCACCTGGACAAAATTATGTCCCTTATTTATGATGAATTGAAATCATTCCGGACACGGCGACCGGCAGTTCACATATTGTTGTGATCACGTGATCACGTGTCCTTTTTTTGGGTGATCTGGTGATCATTCACAGACTGCTGAACAGCGCCCTCTATCGTAAAACCACTGAAAACACACATGACGAGTTGTGTGAAAATGTTTTAAATGATTTATTAGATGAGTTTTAATGTGTCATGAACACAATATGACATGCATTTGTGTCATGTTTAAGATTTCTATGGCTATTAAAAATAGCAGATCTACAAGCTCATAGCGCGGCGCTCGGTGCCGTGCTATGAGCTTGTGAGCTTTTAGATCTGCTATTTTAGAAAAATTGTGCAAATTTCACAATATATTTCAATATATATTTTTTATTTTAACATTTTTAACTCAAACCTTTGCTTATGGGGGATTCTACAAATGTCTTCTAAATCCTAAAATTTGTTTTGGTTGAAAAAAACGTATGTTGCTATAATATCAGTGGTTCTCACACTTTTTCATGTCAAGGACCTCCAAAATGTATTTAGCCGCGGACCCCCATCTGAGAATGTGTTGTTCCAGGGACCCCCCAGAAAGATTTGAGTAAAAAAAATATTGTAGATCTGCTATTTTCAAACATTTTAGTACTTTTACTTCTGGTACTACTCAAGTAAATTTAGAATTCTGGACTTTTACCTGTAACATAGTATTTCTATATTGCAGTATTGATACTTTTACTTAAGTAAAGAATTTGAGTACTTTTCCACCACTGAAACCCTCTACTATAGCTGACCGGGGTTCCTCTGCTCCTTCTCCTTCTCTACACCAAATTTCTTCGCCGAAAATATCAGCTCTACAAGCTCACGACACGTTGCGTTGTTGACAGCTTGTAGATCAGCATTTTCATGATTAAAAATAAAGAAATAGCAGATCTACAAGCTCGCAGCGCGGCACTCGGTGCCGCGCTGCAAGCTTGTATAACTGCTATTTTTGAATAGCCCAAAGAAATCTTAAATATGACACAGATGCGTTCCCGGTCTTGAATGGGTTAATTAGTTGTGTATTTTATCATGTGTTTTTCTCACAGATTCCTCTCCTCTGTCAATCGACCCAAACACAGTGGAGAAGAGCCTCATCCTGTCAGAAAACAACAGGAGAGCGACTTATACAGAACAACCCCAACCTTATGCTGATCATCCACAGAGATTTACCTCTATTTGGCCTCAGGCGTTGAGTAGAGAGAGTCTGTCTGATCCTTGTTACTTTGAAGTTGATTGGAGTGGAAAGGAGGTTTATATAGCAGTCAGTTATAAAGACATCAACAGAAAGAAGCCAGGGCGATCAGGCTTTGGAGAGACTGACATGGCCTGGATGTTATGGTGCGGTGGTCCTGATGGTGCTTATTGCTACAGGTTCTCTCACAACAACTTTGATACTGCAGTGTCAGGACCTTTTTGCGTCACCCCACACAGGTGGGGGGTGTTTGTAAACCAAGGAGAAGGTCTTCTGTGTTTCTATGATGTAGATGGAGACAGAATGAGGCTTCTTCATGAAGAAAGAATTCCCTCCTTCACCAGAAGACCTCTCCATGTAGGAATAGGGGCTTTTAAAGCTGATGCAGAGGTGTGTGAGATCTGGTAAACATGAAACGTAATGTATAACCTCTTAAACCCTCTATACTATAGCTGACCGCGGTTCCTCAGGGCTCTCTCTCTCTCTCTCTCTAATATTGAGGGGTTTAAATGTGTGAAAATACACATTAACATGAGTCTAACAGATTAATAGAAAATATTATGTGTAAACTAAAAACCACTGATTTACACACTTAGGACTGAGTCTGTCAAATGATAGTCTATGAAGTTACCTCGTTTAATCTGTAACACCATGTTCTTCATTCCTTTGTGTTTTTATGAGGTTTTCACTTCATGTTAATTTTTATTCGTTTTTAAGGGGGGTTTTGCTAGTTTAGTTTTAATTTTGTGAACATGCTTTGTTCTGATTTAGTTTCTATCAGTTTAAGTTTTTAATTGTAATGTATTGGTGGTCAGAGACAATAATCTTGGTGAATGAGACGAAGTGTGTTTTAATGTTTGCTCTATACTTATATTATGTTATAATTACCTGATCAAATGTTTTATCTAAATCAATCTGTCTATAACCTACTGATCAGCTGATGTGAATTAGTGATCAAATGATGTGTTACTGTACTTCTGTGCTGTTTACTTTTTCTCTAATAAAGTATTTAAACAATCAATCAATCCCTTCTTGCATAAAGGTCATAATAATAACTTCATAATGGCATCTGTGCCATTATTTAATACATTGTCTATTCACAAATAGCAGATCTACAAGCTCATAGCGCGGCACCAAGTGCCGCGCTATGAGCTTGCAGATCTGCAATTGTTTTTAAAAAAAAACATTTTTGCAAACCTTTGAATAATAATGTAATTTTTTCAAGAGAACATTTGTAACTCTCAAATCTTTGCTTCTGGAGGATTCTACAAATGTCTTCTAAATCCTGTGTTGCTATAATATCAGTGGTTCTCAAACTTTTTTCATGTCAAGGACCACCCAAAATGATATGTTTTTGGCCGTGGACCCCCATCTCAAAATAAGTTGTTCCAGGGACCCCCAGAAGCAAAGATTTGAGTTACAAATGTTCCCTTTAAAAAAAAAGTATATATTCAAAGATTTGCTCAAATGTTCTTGTTTATTAAAAAATAGCAGATCTTCAAGCTCAGTGCCACGCTATGAGCTTGTAGATCTACTATTTTTGAATAGCCAGAGTATAAAATAATGGTTAAAGTGGTTACACAGATGCGCTCCTGGTTCTAATGGGTTAATGTCTAAACTTGTGTGTAGGGTTACACCAGAACATAAGTTCTGTCCTAAGTTACCTTTTCAGGATGGGACCCCCCCCAAAATAACCATATTTGAACAGGGGACCCCCCAATATAACCATATATGAAGGACCCCCCACGGTGGGGGGCCCCACCCTGACATGCACTTGGAATGTAAGAGTTGAGGCATTACACTTAGTTTTACTCGGTTACATAGATCAATATTGGGAAAATAGCAGATCTACAAGCTCGCAACTCCTCACGTTGCGATACGTTGCGGGCTTGTAGATCGGTTATTTTCACATCTTTCGCCTCTTTATTATTTGACAGTTTGGCCAATGTTTGAACCCGTTTTTATAGTTTGTTGATCGCTTTTGATGCAGTATTGGTATTTTTCTTTTCTTTTTTTGAGTTATTAAAAAGGTCTCAAATGTCCTTAAATTGTCACTTAACTGTCATCTGAGGTCTGAGGACCCCCAAAAAATCATGTTGGGGTGGGGGGGGGGGGGGTGTATAAGGTCCTTACTAGAAGCTTAGTAACTAGTTAGTTTATAGTGAGTTACTTAATTATGTTGCAACCACGTCTGCTTATGGCATAACTTACGTGATGCTGCATCCATCAGTTACTCCTCCTAAGCTGTGATTTTCAGCTATAAGTAGGTAATCCATTATCTTATACTTTGGCTATTCAAAAATAGCAGATCTACAAGTGTTGGAGCCAAAATGCCTTTATATTTATTTTGTTTGTTATATGTAAATGAATGATGTGGCCTTGGTGATAATGACATTAATGTCTTCTTAAATCACAGTGTGTGGCCCTAATATCTACCTCATGTTGCAGAGGTGTGGCATTATTAGTCACCATGACAACCACCACAGGAGAGGTGTGGCATGGTCAGTAGCCATGGCAACCACCACAGGGGGTGGTTACCCATTTATACCTGGTTGGTGGGTGATTGTGTCCAGGTGGCAATGGGGAAAAGCCACACCGTTTTTGACCGTGTTCATGTGCTGTACAGGTCGGCATTCAATGCTTCTGTCTGAGTATTGTGTATCTATGATTTATGGGCAATAAATGGATTGACATATCCGAAAATATACAACAGCTCTGGACATTGAATTTCATGCACGCATCTAACTAAACTCAACCCAGTTGCCCCTCTCAGTAGGCTTAATGGTAAAGGCTCTACAACAAGCTTGTAGCGCGGCACCGAGGGTAACCGCCTTCCATACCGACATCTCGCCACTCCGACTAGTGGCTTCCGCGTGCGGTTAAGGTTAGGGTTAGGGTTAGGTATAGGGTTCGTTAACGTCGGAAAGGCGACATGTCGGAAAGGCAACATGTAACCGCACCGAGAGCTTGTAGATCTGTCTCTCCCTGGAACAAAATATTTTATATCAGTGGTCCTAAAACTTTTCCATGTCAAGGACCTCCCAAAATGATATGTATTTGGCCGCGGAGATGAAATATGAAAATATGTTGTTCCAGGGACCCCCCAGATGCAAGGATTTGAATTAAAAATGTTGTTAAAATACATGTATTCAAAGATTTGCACAAACGTTCAAGAATTGTTCAAAAATAGTAGATCTACAAGCTCATGGCGAGGTACTCGGTGCCTGTACTTCTGTGCTGTGTACATTTTGTCTAATAAAGTATTTAATCAATCAATCAATCAATCCCTCCTTGCATAAACCATGAGAATAAAGGTCCCAATAATAACTTGTATCAATAACGTTATAGTTTCATCACCGATGCTTAATGAGTCTTCCAGTTTAGTAGACCTTGTATTGTGAATCTGTGTACTGTGAACCATGTACTGATGTTCTCATGTCTTACTAAATAAAGTACATCAATCAAACAAACAAACAAACGCACGCACACGCACACGCACGCACGCACACACGCGCGCACACACACACACACACACACACACACACACACACACACACACACACACACACACACACACACACACACACACACACACACACACACATTATCCACAAGTAAGACGCATCATTTTATAATGTAATTTCAAGTCAAGACGTTCACACGAGGATAAAAAAGGAAAAACAGAAACAACAACAACAGACTTGTTCTGTGTGCGGAACTCCAAATCCCATCCGCGTTCCCACACGGACATATTATTAACGGAGTGCACTGAGCTGTGCGCTCCCTTAATATGTCCGTGTGGGAACGCGGGTTTGTTTTGTGTCTCATATGGTAGATCTACAAACAAACGTGTTTTGCGACGCGACGCCCTGACTGTTGATTTGTAGATCTGTTCTCTGTTCTCTTCCGTCTCTTCTGTCACTATCATCAGGTATTGTTTAGTTACTTCTGGCGGAGACTAAAGGGAGATAATAACACTATCTAATCACCAAGACAAAGTTACACAAACAGTTTGACCATTAAGTCCTGCTGTGTTCACACAGAGCGTCCAAAGGTAAAGTAACTACAGTGGTTAGCACTTGAGAATGGCAGTAATACCATCTGAGCGCCTCTGTGGTGCCACAGAGGCGCCACTACTACTTGGTGGTGCCACATTTGACACCTTTTTTTAAGGTGTAGTGTGGCTGAACGGCCACCATGTGGCGCATGTGAGTCCATGAACTCTACAGTACATTATTAGCAACAGGGAAGGGTGAATGCATGTAAAAGTGAATGTTATTTTTATTTTTTGTAAACATAGAAAATAAGGGAATGAGTCCTTAGGATGAATTGAAAAGCAATTATTTCTTTAAACACAACTGTGTTTCATGGTGGAAGAAGTGCACAGACATTTTACTTAAGTAAAAGTAGCAATACCACAATATAAAAATACTCTATTTTTACATTTACTTATTTTTAAATATACTTACCAAAAGCTAAAGTTCTATAATGTTTGAAAGTAGCCGATCTAGCTTGTAGATTGGCTATTTTCAAATGGCTGTGGCATAAAATAGGGCTAAAGTGGTTAATATGTATGTTTTATTATATAACAATTTATATCTGCAAAGTAACTAAAGCTTTCAAATAATTGTAGTGGAGTGAAAGTACAATATTTGCCTCTGCAGATGTAGTGGAGTAGAAGTAAAAGTACACTAATACTCCAGTAAAGTAAAAAAAAACACCTCAACATTATGCATACGTAAGTTCTAGGCGCCCTAACCTGGAATCAAACCCTACTCTGTAACTTGTAAGACCACTCTCTACTCCACAACACTACTGGTACAGTGATAAGTCTGTGGGGTCAGGACGTGTCTCTTTCTCTATGTTCTGTGCACTACTCCATGGAAAGTCAGATAAAAAGCTTGCAGCTCCCAAAGCTGCTACTTTCTGAGAGTAATAATAATAATAATAATAATAATGGATTTTATTTATAACGCACTTTACATTTTGTTACCAAACCAGAGTAACTTTACTAGTGGATACATACATTTTTAGGCTACCCTCTCAGAGATAAATCAACAGAGATTTTATCCTCACACACGCACACATTTGTATTTTTGTTTGACTACATGTTTTCAATTGCACTTTGTTTTCATTACATTTTTAGAGTTTTTCTCTCTGTCTTCAGTACTAACTGGGCATCGACTGCATTTTTAAGGTCAACCCCAAATGCATCAAATTCTCTCTGATGGGATGTTTGTAAGTCTGATGAATCTTTCTGATGCTTCTCTGTCAACGTCACCAGTTGAGTCCCGTTCCATCATTAGAGCTTTCATAACTTTTGATGTATGATTAAGCAAAGCTGATTCAGAATGATTAAGCAAAAAATCTGAATCAGTTTTAATTTCTGTCTCCACACAGCCGATGACAACAGCAGTTGTAGCAATGCAACGTGTTGTGAGCTTGTAGATCTGCCATTTTCACTATTCTGAGCTTGTTGAATATTGCCCCTGACTACCCTTACAATAATACAACTAAAATTAACACTGAAACTCATTTAAAAACTCAACTAAAACTAAGCCTTTTCACAAACTAAAAACGAAACTAGCAAATCCACTTAAAATCAAATGAAAACAAACTGCAATTGAAAAAGTGTGCTTGTGTGTGTGTGTGGGGGGAGGGCTCTAAGTCCATTGTGATGACAATGAAGTGTGGCTAGAGACAAACAAAAGAACCTGGCCAAGGTGCTAAACCAGTTAATTTGCATGTCGTTGACAGACAGACTGATAGCAGAGATTTTCTGTGGATCCCAGCAATTCTTCAGATGAAAACTCTAATTCTCTCTCTGTTTTTCCAACCATGAGAAGTTTGCAGACAAAAAGCACATGAAAGTACAGTTCAAATCCAAGGTCGACTAAATAGGAAGCTGGCTGCTAAATAGGAATAAGAAAGCCATATGGCTTGTTTAAATTGGGGTCCTTAGTTAGTTAGTACATTATACTCTCCTGTGTTCATTTGACTCTGTTTCACATTCTAAAACAATATAATTGTGCCGGACAGTAGTTTATAATGCTTTTAGTTGACTACTATAGTTACTAGTTACTGCTCTCAGACAGTAGCAGCTTTGGGAGCTGCAAGCTTTTTATCTCTGACTTTCCAAGGAGTAGTGCACAGAACATAGAGAACGACACATATCCTGACCCCACAGACGTATCACTGTACCAGTAGTGTAGTGGAGTAGAGGTTGGCCTTACAATTTGTAGAGCAGGGTTTGATTCCAGGTTGGGGCGCCTAGAAATTAATGAATAATGTTGAGGTGGTTTTTACTTTACTGGAGTATTACTGTACTTTTACTTCTACTCCACTACATCTGCAGAGGTAAATATTGTACTTTTACTCCACTACAATTATTTGAAAACTTTAGTTACTAGTTAGGCTACTCAGGCTAAGTAACATTTTGAACACAGGCCTTTTAGTTGTAATAGAGTATTTTTATATTGTGGTATTGCTACTTTTACTTAAGTAAAGTGTCTGTGTACTTCTTCCACCATGAAACACAGTTGTGTTTAAAGAAACAATTGCTTTTGAATTCATCCTAAGGACTGCATTATTTTCTATGTTTACAAAAAAAAATAACAATCACTTTGAAATGCATTCACCCTTTCATTCCTGAGGGTTATATTTAGTAGCCCACTGAGTGCAATTTACCAAAATACATCTTGATAATATAACCCATACAATTATTTGTTTCACTTCTCAACAAGTTCAGCTTCAATTGCAGCTTTTATCTGTTGACTGAAAGCAGCCCTGTCTCAAATAGACACAACATGCCTATTTCTGGGCATTAGTTGCTCTCTACCGCCATCTAGTGGCACCACATAGAAAAAAGCGGTACCACAAAAATAGGTGGCACCACAGAGGCACCAGAGGGGCACCACCACTGCCATTCTCAAGTGCTAACCACTGTAAGTACATTTACTCAAGTACTGTACTTAAGTACAATTTTGAGGTTACTTTGTATACTTTACTGGAGTGTTTCCAATGTCAGTACTTTTACTTCTATCTCAGAGGTAGCCCTGAAACATCACTGTCATACCATGACAGTCATGGAACCACTTGTTCCTGGTTTGTAAATCTTTTACATTTTCAACTGCCACATCTATATAAACGTTCAGTTTTCAAATATAACGTGCTGACCCTCAAGCCACGGATGTAATAAGTTAAAGCGCCTTAGTTTAAATACCCGTATCTTCTGTATTGTTCAATAAAAAGCATTTTAATCCGATCGGCGGCCATTTAATTTTATTTTTGTAATGTATCAGCGTGCAATACACCTCCCAACCGCGGTTGAAAGCATCGGAGAAAATTCGAAGAAAATGGCTGGCGATCGGATTAAAGAGCTTTTTATTGAACAATATGGAAGATACGGGTACTTACACCCAGGCGCTTTAACTTGTAACATCCGTGGCTTGGGGGTAAGCACTTTATATTTGAAATATGAACGTTTATGTTGATGTAGAGGTTGTAAACGTTAAACACATTTCAAACCAGGAACAATTGGTCCCATGACGCTTGTGACTGACGAGCGTCATGTGAACGATGGTTATCAGAGGCAAATATTGTATACTTTTACTCCACTACAATGATTTGAAAACTTTAGTCACTACCCTTCCTCTTTGCCTTGCCTACTTGTTGTTAACTAGTTGTACGAGCTCTTGTTTTATTGGATCTTGTTTATTCGATACACTTTTGTTTTAGCTCGTGCTCATTTGATTTTCCTATTTGTCTCATCTGTTGAAGAAAGTAGGTAGCTGATATATTACACTTTTATCTTAGCGCTAGGTATACTCTTAGTTGCTTGTTTTAGAAGAGAATGCACTTAAGACTTCTGGTGATTATTATTATTATTACTCTCCGCAGGAGAGTTTTGTTTTCACTTTCTAAATATGACACACCGATTGGTCAAGCCTCACGTGACACGTGACAATATGGTGAAATATTGTATAAATACATGGCGTCACTTTGGCAGTGTCTTTGCCACTGCCAAAGTGAGGTAAGACAGGAACCATCACGAAATGGCTGCATGGCTGATACATAATTGGCAAATAGGACAGATAGGACACTTATATAGACAGGAGGGATATGACACTTACACAGACGGATAGGACACTTATAGTACACAGACAGGAGGGATAGGACACTTATACAGACAGGACGGATAGGACACTTATACAGACAGGACGGATAGGACACTTATACAGACAGGACGGATAGAACACTTACAGTATACAGACAGGACGGATAGGACACTTATACAGACAGGACGGATAGGACACTTACATAGACAGGAGGGATATGACACTTACACAGACAGGACGGATAGGACACTTACAGTATACAGACAGGACGGATAGGACACTTACAGTATACAGACAGGACGGATAGGACACTTATACAGACAGGAGGGATAGGACACTTACACAGACAGGAGGGATAGGACACTTACATAGACAGGACGGATAGGACACTTATACAGACAAGACGGATAGGACACTTATACAGACGGATAGGACACTTATACAGACAGGACGAATATGGCGGACACGGACCTGTGTAAGTGTTTGATCGGACACTTATACAGACAGGATGGATAGGACAGTTGTTGGAGGAGGCGAGGAGGCTCTCCACTTCCGCATTGAGCGAGTGTGCATCAAGTGTATCCTCGACCACTCTCAACAGCTCCTCCCTCACTTATACAGACAGGACGGATAGGACACTTATACAGACAGGAGGGATACAGGACGGCATAAGAAGTAGAATATTCCTAGAAGTAGAACACTCCCAAAATTCCCAACACAAGTCTGCCGGCGGAGAGTTGTGCTCCGAGGAGCACTTTTTCTAGTTATTATGTTTATTTTGTTTTATGTTAATTCACTGTGCAGAGGTGTGGCATTTTCAGTCACCATGGCAACCACAGGAGAGGTGTGGCTTTGTCGGTCACCATGGGAACCACCACAGGGGGTATTTAGTGGTGAGCAGGGACGTCGTTAGGCGGGGGCTTCGGTGGCTATAGCCACCAATGTTTTATCCAAAGCCACCAATACATTTTTTTATATTTTTGCTAGTTGAAATACTGTATTCAACATGTGATTATTAATCACATGTTGATAATTATAATTAATTGTATTATATTTCTTATTATTTTGTTGCATTTTTAATTTGTTGTTTTTATTTTTGTTTCAATTAATTAATTATTTTTATTTTCCTTTTAGTTTTATATAAAATCCCTTTACATAGACTCACCCACACATATGTAGTTAAAATAATCAGACAACTTGTCTTTGTCTTGTCTCAGAGAACTGGGTCCTCTGCTAAGCGATCCCCTTCACACTCTGCAGTGCAGAGACTGTTGTCTCTCATTGTGAGAGGAATGTACACATTCAATTCAAGTCCATGGCTTTTCTCCAGTAGCCTTATGTTATGCAAAGCAGCCAGGTAGAGGCTATTGAGAACGGCTCGCCACTGACAGCGCGAACCTTGAGAGGCTATTGTTTAAACTTTAAGGTGTTAAAGACCGCCGCTGACGGTGCGTGCATGTGGAGCATGCCTGAGCCCCCAGCCCCCATAGTGTCAGAGCTAAGAGCTCACCCCTGCACCCCTGGTAGTTACCCATTTATACTTGGCCTTGGGTGACGAGCCCCAGGTGTGCAAGGGGAAAAGGCCAAACAGTTTTTGACCGTGTCGTGTTGATGTGCCGTACAGGTCGGCGTTCAATGTTATTTGTTTAAAGAGTTTGTTTATATACTTTTGGTTTAAATGGTCAATAAATGGATTGGATAAGCACTCTGGACATTGAAATTCTTCAAGCACACGTCTAACTCAGCTCAACCCAGTTGCCCCTCGCAGTAGGCTTATAGGTAAAGGCTCTACAAGTAGTTTTCTTGCCTACCTATGTTGAATGCACTTATTGTATGTCGCTTTGGATCAAACAAGCGTCTGCTAAATGACTGTAATGTAATGTTACTAGTTACTTTGTAGATTTTGATTATTATTACAAAACATTCATTACCCACTTCAGCCTTTTATACATTTCAGCCATTTGAAAATAGCAGATATACAAGCTTGTTTGAACATACTCAGTTCCATTTGGGGGAGGGATATCCTCCCACTTTTGGGATGAAGAAAAAAGAAAAGGAAAACAACTCCGACATCTATACACCTTTTTGGCGCACACACGCTGGAAATGCATGTTTCCAGCGTGTTTGACAAACAGACAAACATATGTCAGCATTACTGTTATTATTATAGTCCATACTATGGGCGCTCTTTTGTTGTGTGTGTGTGTGTGTGTGTGTGTGTGTGTGTGTGTTTGTATGTGTATATACTATATATATGCTTTAACAGTCATTCAGATAAGATTGCAGATCTGGCTGCATTGGCTATTTGAAAATGTCAGATCTACAAGCTCACAATGCGTCGTGAGTATGTAGATCTGCTATTTTCTAAATATATTGTTCGAGTGGCGATCGCTTATGCGAGAGCATTTTGGGGAGTCGGGACCAGCACGGCGGCGCCGCTGTTATCTTTTCATGGACAGTGAGATATCCAAACCTATATACAGTAGCGTGCCCTATGGAGTTATGTACAACCTGGGTTAAGCATAGAAACCAGACGCTCCAAACCTTTACCCAGCGCAGGTGATTCTTCATGCTGTGGATTTATTTGGGCCACTGGGAGATTAGAGATTTAACCCTCCCAACCCAACAAACACCAGCCTTCATCCATTAATGTTTATGCATTCATAAAATAAACAAATGATCCTGGTGGTTTGACTCTTATGGATATGAAGCATCAATTGACGGTGAGAAAACGCTAATGTTACTTCCGCCAAATTTTCGCCAGAAACAGACTGTATCAAATATGAGTGACTGACTATCATAAACGATACAGAACCTCCTCCCTGATAATATCGCCAAGACGGTTTGTTTATTTTTGGACCACAACTCTTATATGAGACGGTTCTATGATGACCCAATGTTATTCTCCATAGAGAATTTACTTTACGAACCAGGGGATGAATGAGTGACGTCAGGTCTTCTGTACTCTATACATGAAAAGACTGCTGTTTCCACAGTGTGCCAATGCTACACTGTGTGTGTGTGTGTGTGTGTGTGTGTGTGTGTGTGTGTGTGTGTGTGTGTGTGTGTGTGTGTGTGTGTGTGTGTGTGTGTGTGTGTACGTACGCTAGACATGGACATGACAGGCAGCGAGGCGGATGTGGGAAACACTTTCCTTATTGGCTTTCCATGCTTTGTTTGGTCGTATTCTGGTTCTTCATGACCAATCACGGTGCAGGATTAGGGGGGTACAAAACCTCACATATAGGGGCGGTTACACCGCCCAGAAATAAGCTGGTTTGTACACTCACATTGATAGATGAGGGCCATAGAGATGGTCTCTGCTTACATTACCTCCTCTCTCCTCCTCCTCCTAGATCTCTCACTCATTCCTGTGTGTAAAGAGGAGGTTTCCCTAAACATCAGGAGAGGAGCCCCAGTCTGGTCCAGATGAAACTAGAACCTCCACAGATTAAAGAGGAACAGCAGGAGAGGAGTCCGGGTCTGGTCCAGGTGAAACTAGAACCTCCACAGATTAAAGAGGAACAGCAGGAGGAGCTACTTCAAAGCCCAGAGGAGGCTGATGGGTCAACATTGATAATACATAGACTAACATATGGATCCAGATATGTTCACCGAATGGAATATACAGGTAGATCACTTTCTCACACATCTCTCTCTCTCTCTCTTTCTGCATCTGTAGAGCTGATATTATATGAGCTCTTCATTAAACGTAGCTGGGTTATCGAGTGGCTCTTTTCAAGTATCTATTTTAAATAGTAAAACACTTAAAGGGTCAGGACACCCTAAATCACTTTTTTTTTTTTTAAACAAATATAAATGTGTCACTTGTGATAGGGACCAATGATATAATACAATTGGCTCATAGGCTTGTGGATTCAGAGCTTTCTGCTGTTTCTGTAGCTATTTCTGTGTACTTCCGGGTTCAGGGAATGAAAATAAATATTTGGCGCCACTCATTACATATTTGTCACAATGTTTGATTTCTGCGACGTGACGTAGGCATATCTAATTAATATTCATGTTTGATTTATATAGGTTTGTATCAGGGGGGCGTGCTTTCACTTTTTTTATAACTCCGCCCGCCCGCCTCGGTGTTTCCTGGTTTCCTCCTGACCACAACAAACTTCTCTCGCTCGTCTCGTTTTTCACCACAAGTTGGACAGTTCTTCAAGTAGTTTCTTCAAATTTAGTGTTTTATAATATTAGTGTACAATTATATAGTACAATTATAGTACAATTATTCTAGTAGGATACATTTGTCGCGACGATGGGCCGTTCCTGTGCATTCTTTGAATGTAACGCTACTTCAGGGCTCCATGCCTTCCCAAAGCACCGTGAGAAAGCCGTACTGTGGTTGAGAGCTATAGAGCGTGCCAAAAATCCTGAAGGGGGCGTCAACAAGTGTCTTTTGGTAGCGGCGGACATTTTTGAGGGGTAAAAACCAGGTTGACTTAACATTGCCCCCCCTCAAGTATGTCTGCAGCTACTATGCCACGCCCCCCGTGGTGACGAGTCGTTGGCACGCTTAATAGGTCGGAATGTCTCAACCAACACCCAGGGAATGTTTGTCTGTAACAAACATTTCTCCGCCGAAAGCTACGAGAACTACGGCATGGTCCAGTTGGGTTATTCTGCAACAAGTCAGCTGCGGCTGAAGGCCGATGCTGTACCGAATCCTGCAGCCTTTCTCCTACCTTCATCAGTAAGTGTATTTCGTAGCCTTCATTATTTGAATTGGAAAAGTCAACGTTATCTCTTATGTGTTATCAGTAACGCCAAGACTACAGTTCAATGAGAAGTACATTTCCCATCAAAAGAAATACTCCACACAGATCATGTTTACTTTTGCATTGTGAGTGTATACTTCGTCGTACAACGTGGCCGTGCGCCCAAAATAGCAGATCTACAAGCTCACAACGCGTTGCGTCCGCGACGCGTTGTGAGCTTGTAGATCTACTATTTTCGATGTGCGACCCTCTGTACCGCTAAGAGTTTAGAGAAGCAAGCTAAACTGTGTAGACTTTTTATTCATTTGGATGTTCCTACTCAGGGGTCTTCAACATAATTCAGGCCAAGGACCCCTTAGCTGAGAGAGAGATATGAAGCAGGGACCCCCACTATTGTATAGCTGACAGAGAGATGAAGCAGGGACCCCCACTACATATTGTATAGCTGAGAGAGAGATGAAGCAGGGACCCCCACTACATATTGTATAGAATTGTGTTGCAGATTAACATTTTCATAGATTTCATAGCTTCATAGAGTTGTTTGACAACACTATCATCAATGCTGTGTAAATTCATGCTTATTTGTTTATTTACACGTGATCTTTTCTGATCATTGATGTTGGATTCACGTATTTTAGTCCTCAATACTTAGTCTTTACTTGGTCTGCTACCCCCCCTCCCCTCAAACCAAACCTCTTTACAGAAAATAGCCGATCTACAAGCTTGTAGATCAGCAATTTTTGGAAAATGCTCCTACCAGAATAGCTGGGGTTCAAGTGAAAAAAGTTTTTAAAAAAAAGGTTCCAAACACAAAGATTTGGTGGTCCCCCTGTAACTCTGGGGACCCCCGGACCCTAGGGGTCTGGACCCCCTGTTGAAGACCCCTGTTCTAACTTTTTTTGTCCTGAACTGATGCAAAATATGAGTGATGCAATAATGCAAAATATAACCTATAATAGATATATAAATATAGTTGTATATATATTTAAAAAAAAAATCTGATGCAAAATATTCGTTTTTGTGAACTGATTTATGTATTATTTACCCATGTCTTCTATCATTGTCATTCACAAATTAATAATTTGGTGTGAACTGATCAGGTGATTTACAATAATTGTATTTACAATTACAACAGCCTAAGGTATGCCAGGAGATGGGATGCCAGACAGAAACGCCTGCTTCCAGGGACGTTGGCTGTCAAACCTCTCCTGACAGGAGGGATATTGGTGTGCAATACCGCAAGAAGCCTGAAAGAAGAAGCAAGAGTGAGTTTATGTCTCTCTTCATATAACCCTCATATTCGTGCTATAACCAATGTCTTGATTTGTGAGTAATCCCTTTTGTAATGTCTGCTGTCATAGCTACTCAAGTCATCCGACGGGTCAAACACAAAGCGTGCAGCACTGATCCTGCAATAACACTTGTGCAAGGTAGGGCTGTGCGATATGGCCAAAATATGTCACAATATCTTTATGACTTTCATCAGTATAACAATATTTTATGGTATAGTGTTCCAATTATAATGTGAGTTATTAGAGAGTTATTAGTGAACACTGCTTTCAAGATGTTATTTTGTGCTTGAAATGGTTTGAACCAGATTCATGTTTGGGGTCACGGAAGGGTCATGCTATACCTGAACAAGAATGTTTTAGTTTTGTTTTGAGATCAATCAGTAGTGCACATAGTTGTCTGTCTGTCCTTTGTATAGTATGTAACTGACCCTGTGACTGTGATTTTAACTGCTGGGTTCAAAATGAGCTGAAGATAATCTTTGTACCCTGGTGGTGTACAGTTTTCATGTAAATATGAATAAAGGCAACGTTTCACTTTTTATAATGTTGGACTTTACTCTTAGATCTACAGCAAAGTCCGCTGGCAGCCTCCACTCCAGTTTCCTCTCAAGCCTCCACTTCTGACCTCTCTACACTCACCTCTCCTGCCAAAAGGCCAAGAACAGAGGTCGACCCTGACTATCGGTTAGAGGAGACGGGTTCCTCAGCCTACAATGACAGGTAGGTCTCAAATAATTTATCATTTTACTTTTCATGGAGATTTTATATTTTACTTAATTCTAAACCTTCACTGTACACTCATCAATGTTTGATTTTCCTTGACAACCCTGACAACATACATAATTAACAATGTATCTTTAAAACCTGTTTTCTATAGCACAATAATAGAGACACCACCTCAGACAATGAGAAAATTCATTGTCTATGAAGAGAACTTGATGGAGTTGTTCAGGAAATGCCCTGTCTGCTCAAGATCATGTTCTCTGAGAACCAGGACGGTGGGAACATTGCTGCATGTGGACCAAAAGTGTGGTCACTGTGATTATCACTTCCAGTGGGACAGTCAGCCGTATGCCAAAAAAATACCAGCTGGAAACCTACAGCTGGCTGCAGCAGTGCTTTTCACTGGGTCCTCCTTCTTAAAAGTAGAAAAGGTGAGAGCAGTTTGATCAAATTATTTGTATGTATGTGCTGTGGTGTCATATTTTTAACGTGTGTGTGTGTGTGTGTGTGTGTGTGTGTGTGTGTGTGTGTGTGTGTGTGTGTGTGTGTGTGTGTGTGTGTGTGTGTGTGTATTTTTTTTTTTTACTGTAGTTCATGAAGGCATTTCATATCGTGGGGATTTGCCACACGACATACCTCAAGCACCAGAGAAGATTTCTCTTCCCAGCCATCAACTGGCACTGGACAGAAGAGCAGAGGCACACCATCAGAGAGGCCGTAGCTAGAGGGGATGTTGTTCTTGGAGGGGACATGCGCTGTGACTCTCCCGGTATGTACTGTATACAGCAGGGGTCTTCAACAGGGGGTCCGGGACCCCTAGGGGGTCCTCAGAGTTACTACAAGGGGGCCGTCAAATCTTTGTGTGATGGGATATTTTTTACACTTACATCCCATTTCTGAGGAAAACTTTAAAAATAGCAGATCTACAAGCTCACAATGCCTCACGCTGCAAGCTTGTAGATCGGCTATTCTTGCCAAAGAGCTATCGGTGTAGACAGAGGGATAAAAGAGAAAACCACGTAAACAAAAAAAGTTGAATCTGAAACACACTCTTATACGATATAGAGGGGGTCCCTGCTTCATCTCTCTCTCAGCTAGGGGGTCCTTGAGCTGAAAACGTTGAAGAGCCCTGGTATACAGTATAGTGACCTTCCTTTGATGGATGTTTTTAAATATTTTTTAAAGATCAACTGATATCCCCCCTCCCTCCCCCAGGATACTGTGCCAAATATGGGACCTACAGTGTGATGGATCTTCGTGCCAACAAGATGATTGATATTCAACTCATTCAGGTACAAGTTTAGTGTCTCAGTGTTAAAATGTACATGCATGCCATCATCTGTCATTACAGTTATGGAAACTATTCTGATTTGTAATTTCAGAGCAACGAGGTGGGAAATAGCGCGCGGATGGAGAAGGAGGGGCTTATAAAGAGTCTTGACCACCTGAAAGCGAATGGGCTCAGTACTATTAAATCAATAGTTACTGACAGGCATTCAGGGGTGATGAAGTTCCTGAAATCGAAGCCCGAGATTGACCACCGCTTCGATCCATGGCACATGGGAAAAGGTATCCATAATTTGCTTGAATAGTGTGCAATGTGCAGTAAACATATTAGTCTAATTTACCATGCTCAACCTGTGCTTCCACAACAGTGAGTCTTTGTTCCAAAGATTTAGGATGACTCTGTATTTTATGTGTAGGAGTTGGCAAGAAAATTGATGCTCTTGCAAAAACGAGGGATTGCAAAGAACTTGGCCACTGGAAGAAAAGTGTGGTCAACCATTTCTATTGGTGTGGCTCCTCATCGTCATCTGGTAGGGAAATTGTAGCCAAATGGAAGTCGGTGGCAAATCACGTGCAGGACGTTCACTCACACGATGATGAGGACTTTCCTGAATGCCTCCATTTGCCTCTTGTGGGTGACCAGGCCAGACAGTGGCTCAAACCAAGTATGTACAAGATTATTTGATGCAACATTGGCAATTTATTTGCACAAAATGATGGTAACATAAATTACACATTACTTAGTTTTTCTGTGTTACAACTATTACTGAACCAAGTTATCCTTATGTGTGACAGGTACTGCTGCATGTGAAAAGTTGGCTGATATCATCAAGGCCCCCAGGCTGTTGAAGGACATGGAGAAGATGAGCTGTGACTTTCAGACCTCTTCCATAGAGTCCTTTCACAGCATGATCCTGAAGTTTGCGCCAAAAAGTGTTGCTTTTTCCTTCATCGGGATGTTGTGCAGGTATGGTCTATGAATTTGTTTGTTTTTAAATTTGGAATTGTATGCACTACAGTGCATTATTTTTTTGTGAATAGCCTCCATATGGCCCCTCTCAATAACTTTTAAACCACATGAACACTAGCGTCCCTATCCCGTTACATTACATAGCATCCCTATTTGTACATATTGTACAACACAAGACAACATTGTTTTCCAATGAGCTATTTTCGGCGAAGAGAATTGAATAACATAACAAGAATAACATTTTTGATATGCAAGACGGGTGAAAATGTTTCTTACATCGCACCTAATACATGTGTCTTGTCCTATTTTAGAACTCAGTTGGCAGCCATTCACTACAACGAGAACGGCAAGCGGCTTCAAGCAACAACCAGTGATGGTGAGCTCAGATGGCACATCCTGTACCCACGGTACAAGCAGGGGGACTACGCAGTGCGACCCTTGAAGACAAATCCCACATTTAGTAAGTTTTTGTATTTTCATAGTGGCAAAACTAGCAACCCCTCATTATATTACCTAGATATTGCACATTTTCACATTATCTTTCTCCTACTGCAGAATACATTGACAAGCTGCAGGATCTGGTTTTCAATGATCTGCTGGACCAGCCTGAGACCTACCAGGACCTCCTCAGGCAGATACCGGTTCCTGATCACCTTTGTACCCAGTTCTACCAACCAGACAAACAAGAGGCTGTGGCTCGACACTCATCACGCTTCTTTCTTTCAAATGGCTAAGGTGCAAATGATACTCAGCTCTATAATGTGATAGAAATCATTGTTATAGTGTTTTTTCAACAGGGGTCTCTCCGTCTTTCCAGCTCTTTAGTATAAAATACATTTTCAGGTGAGATACAAATTTCATCTATCAGGAGAAACCCCATTTATCAGATTCAATGTTGTAGTGTAGTTCTTTCAGATTGGATGAAATAGTTATCCCGACCTTAAAATTAACCTTAGAAAAATTAGACCTGGAGTGATCAGGAGACCCTGCTCTGATTCTGAACAAACACTCTATAGCAGTGGTTCTCAAACCTTTTTGCGTCAAGGACCCTCAAATTGACACATAATAGCCCACGGACCCCCAGTTAAAAATATATACCGGGGTCTCAACCATTTTAATTTTAATTTCAAGGACCCCTTGAAGTTAGATATGCATTAGGCCATGGAAACCATGGAATATGCATTAGGCCATGGACATTTGATTCCATTTTGATCTCGGGGACCCCCAATCTACATTGCAGTATCATCATCATCATGCAGTATCATCATCAGTGTTAATTTAACTCTGAGAGTGTACAAATGGAACCAAATGGACCCGTTACACTCTCACTTACAGACTCATAAGGGTCATTTTGGTTCCTAACGATTAATTTGGCTGGGGACCCCCTGGAACCGGACCTCACTTTGAAAACCACTGCTCTATAGCAATGACTACTCACAATATAGAGCTATTTTAATACTTATTTTACTGTCCTGCATTAGGGTCCAGAGCTCTAGTGTTGCTGGCTCCGCTGTCACGTCACCCGTATTGGTGAACTCGCCATCATTTCCAGGTGCCTGACATAGGGCACGGTCAGCCTCATCTTTCTCTCTGAAGCTGTCTGAGACCCACCAGAGGCCCCCACAGAGGTCTACATGTCTGAGGTCATCATGGAATTGACAGGGACCCTTACTGTAGTTTTGTGTTAGTCTGTTACTGCAGGGGTTTTCAATGTTTTTCAGACCAAGGACCCCTTAGCTGAGAAAGAGATGAAGCAGGGGACCCCCTACTACACATTGTATACAATTGTGTTACAGATTGAACTTTTCATAGATTCATACTCATTCAGACTTGTTTGACAGCACTATCATCCGTGTTGTGTAAATGAATGTTTTTCGTCTGTATGTTGGATTCATGTGCATTTGCAGACATTACCTCATTACTGAGTAAACTTGAACTTTGGCTCTGTACTTGGTCTGTTCTTTTTCCCCTTTACACCAAATGTCTTCACCAAAAATAGCTTGTACATATGATATTTTCTGCTAATGTTCCCTCCAGAATAGGAATGCTAGGGTTCAAGTGGTAATGTAAAAAAAGAAGTTGACAAAGAGGACCTCCTGTTGAAGACTAATGTGTTACTGAATAGAAAGCAGCACATTCCTAACATAAGGACATCAAAACTTGACTAACTGAAATATTATACGACCACAATTAAATAATAATCTGCTCAGGAGGGACTAATTGAAACACTTACATTTCTTATAGTAAAAAATGTGGGTTATCATTCATAGCATGTTTTTAATCTACTAGTATTTCACTTTCATACCTTTTAGTAATGTAGCTGTCTCACTGATGTTTTTTATATATGCTCGGAAGTCACTGTAAATTATGGTAACCTCAGTGCGTCTCGAGCATAAAGGTTTTAAATGAAATATACTATACTTCTACCAATGAATGTAAAACAGGAATATTTTTTTGGTAATGAATTGACAGTGAACCATGCTGAAGAGTAATTTACCAATCATTTATTGAAATCCAAGAGGGGGCAGAAAACCGCGATACTGTGAATCGGGAGATTTAGGGAATTCTTGTCTGATGCGGGTCACCACACAGGAGGGGAGGACAACTCTGACTTTGTCGCCCAGGTAACCCCAACACCAACGCACAAAATTCCTGTATCCCAGGTGCCTGTAACAGCTGCAGAAAAGAGAGGTTTAGTGTTGAATGGCTATTTGTCTACAATATTACACTGAATAAATGTATTGCTCTTTGACGGGCACACAATATGTACTAACTTGTTTAAAATGGGGTCCTCCATCTCTCCATGATGATGCAGGTAGGTGCCATATACAGCCTGCAGCACGAAGGGATTCAGGGTTACAGCCTCAAACCCTGGGTGGACTGTCATACACTGTACCCCCCCAACCTGAGCACATCTGATCATGACCTGTATTTGGAAAGACATGTTTTTGGTCATTGATAATATACTACGTTTCAATTACCTATTATGATACAAAATGAGTTGGCCTATTATACTCCAAACATATATGGATTATGTTGACAGTACAGTATTCAGGTCATGGGGGTATAGCTGGCTGGGCATAATTATGTGATGCTTTAGGGCAGCGGTTCTCAACCTTTTCAGCCTGTGAACCCCCCCCCCCGCATTTTTAAAAATCATTTCTGAATATGGGACCCCCCACCCTGACAAGTACGTGGAATTGTAGGGGTTTAGGCATTCGATTTAGATGTCTCAACAGATAGATATTGTGAAAATAGCAGATCTACAAGCTCACAACACCTCGCAAGGCATTGTGAGCTTGTAGATCAGCTATTTTCTAAATGTTTGCCTCTTTCTTATATTTGACAATTTGGTCGAGGTTTGACCAGTTTTTATTGTATACTTTGTTGATTACTTTTGAGGCCATAAGCCCCCACCACTGCTTTAGGGTGTAGTTTTGTAACAATGCTTCTGTATAGAGAAGTAAGGACCTTACCTTGGCCACCTCTCTGCAGCACACATTCTCTCTGGGGGACAGAATTTCACAGTTGCCACATGTACACCTGGTGGAACAGATATAGACATTACATTACATTACAGTCATTTAGCACAGTGGTTCTCAACCTGTGGGTCAGGACCCCTAATTTTGAAATATTGAAAGAATTGAATGAAAAAAGACCATTACTGCATCATAAGTAATCAACAAACTATCAAACATTGGCATATTTTTCAAATAATATAAGAAAGACGCCAAAAGTGTGAAAATAGCCGATCTACAAGCTCACTCAGCATTGCCAGGCATTGTGAGCTTGTAGATCGGATAATTAAAAAATATTTATCTGTGGAACCGAGTCAAACTAATGTAACCTAATGCCTCAACTCCAAGTGCTTGTCAGGGGAGGGGGGTCCCCAGTTCGAAAAAAATATTATTTTGGGGGGTCCCCAGTTCAAATATGATTATTTTGGGGGGTCCCCAGTTCAAATATGATTATTTTGGGGGGTCGCGGCCCTGAAAAGGTTGAGAACCACTGATTTAGCAGACGCTTTTATCCAAAGCGACTTACAAGTGCATTCACATAGGTAGGGAACAAAACTTGAGGTGGTTGAGGGCACACTGACACTCTTACTAGATAAAGTTTAGTGACATTCATTTACCAAGTTGATTATGTCGGTATTTTTAGCCTATATATGAGCAGGACGAAATAGTTGACCACAAAGTGAAGTTTATTTACCATTTTTTGTCACCCATGCGCCAGTCAGCCGGCAAAGCTTCACCTCCGACGGCTCCATCCTCTTCCTCCATAGCTGAGCCTGAAGCTAGGGGTTCAAACCGATAGGGCAATGGTGGACCTGCTCCACCAACACGTTGATCCATCTCATTCTCCCCCCCTGAATTCCCTCCGGGAGATTCAGGGGGGGAGAAATCTTCCACTTCATCATGAGATGAATCTTCGGGAGATGGAGGAGGTGAGAAGTCCTCCACCTCAACAGAGGCTTCTGTTCTGACAGATTCAGTGTCACTGTCCATCGCGTTCTCCATTGAATTCTCCATTGCTAGAACCGTGCATGTGAACTTCGGGCGCGTGTGTGTGTGTGTGTGTGTGTGTGTGCGTGTGCGTGCGTGAGAGAGAGAGAGGAAGAGGGTGGGTGTGTCTGGGTGTGTGTGCTTGTGGAGGTGGAGATGTCATGCTGAAACAACAGCGCCATCCTCCTAACAGGTGCTCCAGACCGGGACCTCCGCTCCGTGTTTCGACCGGATGAAAGACAGCAGTAATAGCCGGCGAAAGTGCTCACAGCACGGCATGAAAATATTTAGACACTGGATACCAATACCTGACGTTTTTTTTGTAAAGGAATTATATTTTTTTAGGGGTAAATATGCCATGTAGTTGCGAAATCTTTATTATTTTTTCACCTGCAACAGCTAGTTTTAATTTTTGTTTTAGAAGTCGCATTTTCGGTGCGGTCAGCTTTTCTGAGGCTCGATTCAGAATATAATGATATGTACGTCGCTCCACTCCGCCCCTCCCACCCAACAACGGATAACCACGCCCACATTTTAGGCTTCTTTTCATTTCTCGATTCTGATCAAATAAATGAAGAGGCGGGGTATCCTGACCCTTTAACAATATTTGTTTGTCAATTTTCTGACATAATTATGTTCTTGTAGAAAGTGAGCAACAGCAACAGTCCACCTGGCCTATTCCCATGGATTGGATCTACCCAACTCACCCTCTGTCATTCCCTCTCAATCCATAATCACACCTGCCCTCACTCTCTCCTCATTAGTCTCTCTCTCTCTCTCTCTCTCTCTCTCTCTCTCTCTCTCTCTCTCTCTCTCTCTCTCTCTCTCTCTCTCTCTCTCTCTCTGTGTTCAGTATTGACAGTCTTTAGTCAGGGGCAGCAGGCCAGAAGTATTGGCCTGTTGGATTTTAAAAGGGAGGCCTGCAGACTTAAGCTGCAGTCTCTGCTTTGGTGAAAGACATGTGTCTGATTTTATAAGACATTGGATGAATATTGAATCTATCTGAAAATAGCCGATCTACAATCTCACAACTTTTCAGATAGCAACGTTTTGTGAGCTTGTAGATCAACTACTTTCACTAGTTTCTGTTCCGAGGAGACGTACAATTTCTCTATCGGTAGATGGTTAGGGAACCATTGATCTAGAGTAGTTAGCAAAACAGAGGCCTGGTCCGTCAGGGACGGAATGACTTATAAATATCAACAGACACTACCAGGGCTATCATATCTCTAGCTCAATGAGAAGAAAGGCAGCCTTGTAGACCGCAGGTCACCGGTTCGATCCCTGTCCCTGACGATGTGTTGAGGCGGTCATGATTTGGCATTCGTAGGCTTACTCTGGCTGAACCGTGCTGTTGCTTTTTACGAAACTCGGCCATATGGTAGATGGTCATGAAAAACGATCAAGAAATAATTCTCACAATCTTTCGTCCAAAGGTGGCGCTATAGCACTCAATTGAAAATGCCAACTTTGATCAGATACAACTCATGCCCTGTTTGACCTACATCCATGAAACTTGGATACACATATGCGTATCCTCATGCTGAACCACTTTCACCCTCTGACTTTTGACCTCTGACCTTTAGATCTCCCACCATTTTGAATTATATGAAAAACAGTCATTGGCTCCTAACTTCTGCATTTTTTCACTCCAAATCCACTCCTATCGTTTTGTCGGCAGAGGTCCAAAGTTCAAGTGTTAAACGTTTCGTGCAGATTGCTCAAAAATCCCATGTATCCATAGGTTTTAACTATTGCAGTTTTATGACAATTATTCATCTGCCCCTAACACATACATGCAAGTCTCACATTTCTTTGAAACGTTGCAGTAATGTAGAGAGTCATTCCAAATATCACTGAAACCAATCTCACTCCAATTGGCCAAAGGGGGGCGCTATAGCAATTTTTTGAAAATGCAAACTTTAAACAGGCATAAGTCATGCCTCGTTTGGCCGAAAGTCGTGAAACTTGCTTACACTTGTGCCTTGACTCATGAGGAACACATGTTCATGAACAACTATCAAGAAACAATTCTCACACTCATTCGTCAAAGGGTGGCGCTATAGCACTCAATTGAAAGTGCCAACTTTGAACAGGTACAACTCATGCCCTGTTTGACCTACAACCATGAAACTTCGATACACACATGCGTCTCTTCATGCCCGACAACTTTCGTGGTCTGACTTTTGACCTCTGACCTTTAGATCGCCCACCATTTTGAATTATATGAAAAACAGCCATTGGCTCATAACTTATGCATTTTTTCACTTATGGAAAATCCGCCATTTTTGTTTTGTCGGCAAAGGTCCTAAGTTCATGTGTAAAATGTTTCGTGCAGATTACTCAAAAATCCCAGGAGGAAATAGATTTTAACTATTGCAGTTTTATGAAAATTATTCATCTGCCCCTAACACATACATGCAAGACTCACATTTCTTTGAAACGTTGCAGTTATGTAGAGAGTCATTCCAAATATCACTGAAACCAATATCACTCCAATTGGCCCCTAGATTGTCCGCAATTTTGAGCAGTTTGAAAAACACTTAAACCCAGGATTTTTCAGCTATTTGCGTGAAACTGTATCATCTGTGTGATCTCCTTTTTCCTTTTTTTTTTTTCAAATTAGATTTGGCCTTATAGATCGAAATGTGCTCAGTTTTGTCTATTTTCTGGGTGCTAATTCCAATAAATTAATTAATGTATTTAATTTTGATTATTCGAATAACCGTTTTCAAAAATGTTGTGTACACGTCAGCAGTGGTGGAAAAAGTACTCAAATGTTGAGTAAAAGTATCAATGCACGATTTTCCTGTCAATAAGTTATTTTTTTTAGACACCAGTACCCTGTTCGTTTGTCAACAATGATCTAAATGGGAAGTTTATTTCAGCAGCTAGAATGTGACTGGCTGTGGGTGGAAATCTTGTAGCCTATGTTCCTTTTTTATTATTATTTAAAAACAATTTAAAATCGTGAAAATAGCCAATCTACAAGCTGTAATTATTAACAATTAAGAAATACTATATTTTAAAGAGTGAAAAATCAACTAAAGTCATTATTAGTGCAAGTTCAAAAATAGCAGATCTACAAGCTCAGAACGCGTGCATCGCAACACGTTGTGAGCTTGTAGATCTGCTATTTTCAAATAGCTTATAGGTATAAAATAGGGCTAAAGTGGTTAATGTATGTTTTATAATGATTTATATCTGCAAATTAACTAGTAACTAAACATTTCAAATAATTGTTGTGGAGTAAAAGTATAGACGATTGGAAATACTCCAGTAAAGTAAAAGTACCTCAAAATTGTACTGAAGTACAGTACTTGAGTAAATGTACTTGTTACTTAACGCCACTGCACATCAGTGAAGAAAAAAAGAAAAAACGCTGGGATCATCCATTTACAAATGACTTTGCAGGGAAACAAGCACAAAGTCGCTTATAATAAGCAGACCTGGCTGCCCTATACCCTAGGCTGAAAGCAATGTCTCAAGAACAGCAGAGGGGGCGCTGTTTTTCCTTTTTATTTGTAAATGGGTTCCCACATTGGGCTGGGCATTAGCATTTCAATGGCAAGTCGGTTGACAGACTAAATGCCAACTTTTGCCAACCAAATACCATTCTGTTGCAGTCTAAAGTAGTCAGAACCAGTCTGTTTGGTCTGTAAGGGGCTTTAGTCAACCTCTCAAGGACATCACTAGAGTTTACAGGAGATGTGCGTGGAAAGAAGCATACAATCACTTTAATTCAAACTGTTGTTTGTATCATGATTACATCCAACAAAGGACAGGGATATTACACAGCAATAAAGTGACATACTGTTTTTGAAACTAGGTTGATGTTTTGGGGGTTCATCCTAAAGATCACCACCCAGTGCTGCCTTGCTATCCTTTCCCATACTATCACCTTGCACTCTCTGATCTCTTTCAGACTAGCTTTCCTACATAATATATATATATATATATATATATATATATATATATATATATATATATATATATATATATATATATATATATATGTGTATGTAGTCCACCTGTGTGCACCTACCTCCACTCTTATACGTTACCCTGTGTCTATTTCAGATACCTGTCCTGCCCTGTCTTCGGTTAAACAAAGATGTTGCTGCTGTGACCAGTGTGGAAAGAAATTCACTTCAGTTTCCAAACTCAAGAGACACCAAATAATTCATACTGGAGAGAAGCCTTACTGCTGTGACCAGTGTGGAAAGAAATTCACTTCAGTTTCCAAACTCAAGATACACCAAAGAATTCATACTGGAGAGAAGCCTTACAGCTGTGACGTATGTGGGAAAGGCTTCACTGACATGTCTAATCTTATAACACACAAGAGAATTCACACTGGAGAGAAGCCTTACAGCTGTGACGTATGTGGAAAGAAATTCACTTCAGTTTGTAATCTCATGATACACCAAAGAATTCACACTGGAGAGAAGCCTTACTGCTGTGATCATTGTGGGAAAGGCTTCTCTCATATTTCAGCCCTTAAAACACACAAGAGAATCCACACTGGAGAGAAGCCTTACTGCTGTGACGTATGTGGAAAGAAATTCACTCAGATGTCAGACCTTAAAACACACAAGAGAATTCACACTGGAGAGAAGCCTTACTGCTGTGACCAGTGTGGAAAGAAATTCACTCAGATGTCAAATCTCAAAAAGCACAAGAGAATTCACACTGGAGGGAGTGGAGTGACCATCCACTCCACTCCAAGACCATCAGGAGAGAGAAGCCGTTCTGCTGTGACTCATCCAGGACCATCTCAGTCAAACAGGGGGAACCTGAAGACCACCAGGACCTCTGTAAGTTTAAATGTCTCTGTTTGTTTCTCTCAGGCCCAGGCTGCTAACAGTTCCACTATTGGACTAGGGATGGGTATCAGTAATGGGAAAATACAATCCAAGTGAGTGTGTATTTCACACACCGGATCCGCAGCAATACTCCTTCCAAGTGTGAAGTCCATCGTATTAGTGGTTCCCAAATAGGAGAAGTATGGTCATACATACAGACAGACACATTCCGCCCATACCCTAGGTGGGGTTGGTGAAAGGGCCTACTCTGTGTGGAGTTTGCATGTTCTCCCCGTGTCTCCTAGGGTAGTTAATACCCTCACAAAAACATGTAGTAATCCTGGTCACTATACTGCCTCCCCCTGGTCAGCCGGGGCGCCTGATGGAGGAGAAGGGAACTGGTTGGAATAACGTGTTCCTTCCACGCGCTATGTCCAACCAGGGAAACTCCCCCTGTCGGGTGATAAGAAGCGGCCTGCTTGCTCCTCATGCATTGAAGGAGGCATGAGCTTCAGCTTGGGCTCTCCCTAGGCTGGCAGAGGGTAGGTAGTGCCCAGGATTACATAGGCAATTGGCACTGGGTGAAAAAAATGTGGGTTACAAAATCGTGGGACAAAAATTATTTAAAAAAATAAAATAAAAAGACAGACACATTCCTGGAATCTATAGATAGAGGTTTTTTGTTTATTCAATGCTTTACAAGCGTTAATTCATCCATTGTATTACTTGTAAAGTGTCAATATCAGTAAACAAGGATCATCATGTTCACCTGAACATGGTACAAAGATAAGAAAAGAAAAGAACAATAATAAAGTAATCCCCCCTCTCGTTTTATTCACGAGAAAAACGAGGGTCAAACGCGTTCATGGCACTGTGGACCAAGTACCAACGGACGCAAAAACGCGTCCATGACAGTAAAAGAGATAATGTTTTACTCAGTGCTATGAAAAAGTACTAAAATGTTTTATACTTGCAATGTAGAAGTACTCTGTTACAAGTTAAAGTCAGAAATTAAAAATGTACTTTAGTAAAAGTATAAAAGTATTGGTATCAAAATATACTTAAAGTACCAAAAGTAAAAGTACTAAAATGTTTGAAAATAGCAGATCTACAAGCTCGCAACGCGTTGCGAGCTTGTAGATCGGCTATTTTCAAATAGCCTAGGTATAAAATAGGGCTGAAGTGGTTAATGTATGTTTTATAATGTGATAATTTATATCTGCAAAGTAACTAGTAACTAAAGTTTTCAAATAATTGTAATATATTGTAAAAATACAATATTTGCGTCTGAAATGTAGTTGAGTATATGTAAAAGTACTGAAAATTGGAAATACTCCAGTAAAGTAAAAGTACCTCAAAATTGTACTTAAGTACAGTAAATGTACTTAAGTTACTTTACACCACTGCATGTTACCATGTGCTGTCTTGCTTTGACATCAACATGTTCCACTCTCTCACAGGCTCCGTTAGGCAGCTCTGAGTCCTCTGATGAGTGATGTCCACCTAGCAGAGTCCTCTGGACCTCGAGGAGGATCAACCTGTGTGATCTGATGTCTCTAGACCTCCAGGAGGATCAACCTGTGTGATCTTAAAAAATCACACAGGGTCCTAGCACTGAGGATATTTATCTCCCCAGGCTGAAGGGTTGGGAGGCAGAGAGTTTTCGCCCCGTCCTTCTGTGTATGTGGATGTGTGCACGGAATCTTGAAAACCGCTGGACCGATCAGGGTGAAACTTTGGCGCTATACAAAAGCAACTCACCATATATATGCCACGGCCATTTCTGCCTAAATAGATGTTCATCCATTTCGCGTTGAATTTAATTTCTAATTTAAGTTAGTACAAGTTGTATTCAATACAAAATATAAAACAGTTAATTGAAAAACATACTTAGATAAAGTATTTAGTAAAGTATTTACTGCACGTGTCTGTGTGGCCACTGGTTTGAAAGGAAATGACAAGTGTTTGCTTCCTTAATTTATTTTACAGTAGGCTACAGATAGATTTAGCTGCAATCACTACTCCAGATAACTTTCTCAAGTGAAAGCAGAGGTGAATACACATTGAGCAAGTTTCCCTACAACCATTTCATGTGTGTGTATGTCCAGAGTTGCTTTCATAGAATGGACTTTGATCCAAGAATGAAAATGAAACTTGATTTGTATAGCATATGGCTGCAAGAACGATATTAATATGAGCGGCAGAGAAACTGACCTTGAAAATGTAACAAACACCCAAAAAGCTGATTGCTTGATACATGGAGTGACTGCAGTAGCCTCTGAAATGGAGCTTGCACTTGAATTACCTGTCTATTTCATGCTTTTTATGTAAAACCCACACGCTTGATGTCCTCGCCTCAGATGTTCTGCTTTCTGACAAGAATACATATTCTGATAAACACTTCTGAATTTCAATAACACTATACAACTTTACAGAGTGTGTTGGAAACTGAAAGCCTGTCTGGTGTGAAATCGAATTGCAGATGCCATACTTCTCAATAGAATTTTAAGCCAAGTAAAGTTCAAGTCAAGAGAAAGGTGTTTCAATGCATTGCCAAGGGGAAAACACATCCAAATATCTGCTTGTACTCTTTCAATATGCTAACCATCCTTCATCCTCTGTGTCCATTCTTTCGCGCCATAACAATCCTTTTATTGCCAAATACAATAGGATTTGAGATCAAAGAGTCATACAATAGGTTATCTCTGGGCGATGGGGAGCAATTTGCAGTTATCAATTACTAAACAATGTATTCATATACAGTAGGGACTGTAGGTATGAGCTCTGGTGGAGGTCAATACTCCATTGCCAGTGTGTAGCAGAGTAGTCCTGCCTGAAACCCAGAAGGCTAAAATCTCCCTTATCCAGAGGGGATTCCCCTTTGGATGACGGGTATAGATGTTTGGTTTCCCGAGTGTACCGAAGTTTGAATCCACGTGGTTATATTGGTGCTGTGACCTGACCTGTGATCAAGTTGCAGTGTAGAAGAGTAACCAGAACAGTGGGCACCGGTATTTGTGGGCACCATTTAAAAAAAAACATTTAGTTTGTATTTTACATTTTATATTTGACTTTATATTTACATTTATTTAAAGTGGGGTGGCAAAATACATGTATTTGTATTACATTTTCTATTACATTCAAGGCCCAATACTTCTACTATTGCTACAAATTGCTGCAAAACCTGTGATATTCAGTCATTTCAGGGATAAGCAAGAAATGTAAGGGTCAATTTAGGTCTGATAATGCTGTACCGTGCATCTTCAACTTCGGAAAGACTCATTTCACTTTCCCCCCACCGTCAGTGTTGGTGAGCCTTAGAACGTTTCTACAAGCGTCTTCTCTTGCTGTGAAATTAATTGCATTTGCATGTTGAAAACCTGTGGAGTTATGCAGAGTGTCCTGGTCTCATATTAAATGATTTATTACATTGATTTTCAGTCTTGGGGTTAGTAAGATGAGTCATAATGCATATGGGTTATAGTGAGCCAATTACAGATGTTGCGTAATGGTCGAACCCAATTAATACAAGGTTCCTTGTTAATAACCATCTTTCTGTAGGCAGAATGCAGTCACAAGCCTTCAGAGACCGCACAGAAATTAATCTCCAGCTAAACAAAGTGGCTAACTTTGGCTAATCCTAATCAGCATTACCCTCTTAGTCCTTTTCTAAACTTTAGTGGCATCTCTCTTCTTCTAGATATTTAGCATTTAATGAGAGTTATGAAATAATGTCTGAGAGGTGTTGTTCCATAAAGATGGATAGAGGACCAGATCTCCCAAAGCCAGTATGATAGTGGTACCTTGCACTGACCTTGCATTGAAAAAAAAGTTGCTGAATGCAATGAAAGATGAAAAGATAACTAGAAAAAGCGTTCCTCGGAGCACAGGTCTCCGCCAGGTCAGGTAGGTTATTATAGGCCAGCAATGTTCGAAATTCGGCAATCAGGATGGAATATGAAAAATTCGACATGCGTTTGGTTTAATAACTATGATACTGTCTACCGATTTGCGTGATGTTTGCACAAAATCTGTAGGAGTAATATAAATTCGGGGCAGAGGTTCTGCTCTGGCATCCAGGGAGTGTGTGTGCACGGTTTTGCTGTGTTATCTTCACAGATGACACACACACACACACACACACACACGCACACGCACACGCACACGCACACACACACACACGGACGGACGGTCGGCATGCCTTCGGCCTGGCGGAGACAACTACTGCACTGCAGGGGGCTTAGGGCATGGGGCAGTGCACAATGTTATTATCTGTATTTAGACTATTTTGGTGTATCATATATTTTGTATTTAATGTTAATTAAAACAATAAACACTGTGTCCCTGCAGCAGTGTAATGCACACACGGCCATATCATTTTGTTTAAAATAATGGCTAGAAAAAGTGCTCCTGGTTGGCCTCCTGGTGGCACTATAATAGGCCAATGTGAAAAGGGTGCCATTTCTTCCTCTGCCTAATTCCTCTGCCTAATGTGCATGAAAGATTTCACGGAAATCGCATGCTGCTTTCATGATTTGAGGTATTTTGTTCAAAACGGACCAATCCTGCAAACTTTGGAAGCCAATCTTAGCCAATCAGGATGGAATATGAAAAATCTGACAGATTTGTCTTCATCACATAACTATAGAGATACTGTGTACCGATTTGCGTGATATATGGATAACATTTGTAGGAACAATATAAAAAAAAGTTTTGCAGAAATCGGCCTCCTGGTGGCGCTATAACAGGCCGATCAGAAGAATTTGGGGCAGAAGTTCTGCTCTGGCATTCAGGGAGTGTGCCTGCACAGTTTTCTGGTGGAGACAATAAATAAATAGAATGCCACCGGTTGCTTCAGTAAGTCTACAGACCTTTTTCACCTTACAGAAAAGCAGGAGTAAGTGCTCATGCTATTGATGAGTTAAAGATACAGCATATACTGTACACATAGTTTTGTTTCAGGGAAAATATGACAGCTGACAGCTGATGTTTGAATGAGATGAGCTACACACGTGCACGCGCAGAGTCCCACGCTTTGTGCCTGCATTTTTAGCACACATGCAGCAACCATGGATATGTGCTGTATTCAGACAAAATAAATTACCTCTGTATTGCATTTTAGAAAGGGTCCCAGCTACCCCTCCTAGCAGCCAACCAGAGAGCTCTACCTCCTCTCTGCCAGCCCACTACTATCCGACGCTCGAAAGCCTTTGACACCTCCATACAACTTTTGACCCGACGCGACAGTGTACCCACTGCCTATTCAACAGCAGATTTTCGGCAACAGACGCTTTCACACTTGCCGCCGCCAACATAGGTTTGGTGGAGATCTCCCTTAACACCCAGAGCCCCAGGATGTGTACTATAGTGCGTAGCAAAGAATCCTGAAGGGGGCGTCAACAAGTGTCACTTGGTAGCGGCGGACATGTTGGTGGGTCATAAACTGCTTGACTTAACATTGACTCTTACCCCCCCCAATATGTCTGCAGCTACTATACCACGCCCCCCGCCGCCGTGGTGATGACACGTTGCAAAGCACTATACAGCATGACTGTGTGTGGCCAGAAACAGTTCTACGACGACACAGTGGTGGTGAGCCTGATCTCAAATGATATCGAGAGGGCCTACTTCAAGGAGGTGGCAGGGGTGCAATACGTTAGTCCGACAGCGCATTCCTCCGACAGCGCAGTGCTCCGACATTAAACAGTAAACCCGAACCAAACCCGCACCCTAACCCTAACCGCACGCGGATGCCACATAGTCGGAGAAAAGGTCTGTCGGATTAACGCATGCCTCCCGGTGGCAGAACTGTTGCAGTGATGCCAGGATAACAGCTTCTTTTTGAAAGTCATAAAACCAAGGAGATGATTGTGAATTTCTGCTTTAAACAGCAACGGTCTTATATTAGTCTGTGAGCCAGGACCCCAGATTTGGGGTCATCGGTACCATCTGAGGGGAATAATTCTCATATTGATTTTTGGGAAGCTATACACCCCTAGAGCTAGGAAATATGTGATAGCCTTGCAGCGGTGGTAGCTTTCTGTGTGTTATCACACAGTAAGTGATAAACCCATGCCAAAACACAGTTTTTGTAATTAAACATAGAACCGAATGAAGCATTCTACTTCAAACTGATGGTTCTCTCTTATTATTGACCCTCTCTCTTTGAAAAATGGTGGGTAGATAGTTTTTGTTCAAACTAAAAGTTTAGTTAGTAAGCTAGTCTCGGTCTTTCTTTCTTTCTCTCTCTCTTTCTCTCTCTCTCTCTCTCTCTCTCTCCTCTCTCTCTCTCTCTTTCTCACTGGACTTTCTCTTGATTTGAATGACAGGTTATTAATACATTTTAACTATATGCAATTGTGACAGGGTGGAAAACGAGGCATTCTTATTATTTTTTGTTATTTAATTGATGCACTGTACTCATCATCTTAACACCGCTTTTAACCTTGATTGTAATTGTGCACTGTGTATTTATTGAATGGGCAATGTTTTCCCCCCGGTCCCCGAGCTACTTGGTACGGTCCAAAATGACAATGACAGTAACCAACTGATAGATTGACTGACGCAAGGGCGCGGTCACCAGCAGCCAACCACGGCGGAGAAGGGCGCGGCCACACCAGAGCAATGAGAAGAACCGCTCAGTTTAAAAAGGCAGCAGAGAGAGAAGGAAGCAGTGAGGAGCCGTGAGGAGTGTGAGAGAGAGGACGAGGAAAGACGGGAGAGCGCGTGCTGCCAGCCATTGAAGGCCGAACAAACATTGTGGCAGACGGCTCCATTGTTACCTTGACCCGTGGAAGACGTTGTGTGCAGAGGGGAAGGAGAGGAAAACAGCAGCAGAGACCAGACCATATAAGGAGCGGCGACAGAGGGCTAAAGTGTTGCACGCGCAACTCCATCAGTAGGCAGCGAAAGCTGCCTTCGGAGTAAGTTTTCGATCCATGCAACACTCGTATTGTGATAGCCACCACTGTAGCAGCCACAGTACCTTGTCTGTGAATAGATGAACTGGCCTACTGTACTTCCAGACGGTGATAAAGAAACAGACGAACATTGAAGAGTCCTGGCTGGCTTCCCTCCACCTGTTTTCCCCCAGTATTAGCCCACATTGTCTTAAGTATTTATTTGCATTTTAATAGCACCTGCACTTTACTTGTCCATAAGTACTTGATGCACTATTGCTATTATTTGCACTATTGCTGAATTTGCACACTCTGCTATTGGCCGAAGAAAACCCCTGGTGTTGCGCTTGAATTGGCCTCATCCCATGTAGTACAGAATGCACTTTAGATAAGCACCGCACTTTACTTTTATAAGAGTATTGTTGCCTATTTTGCTATTTATTGTGTGTTCTTACTATTATTGTTGTTTGCCATTGTTTTGCATTTTAGTTAGTTAGAGGCGCCATAGGAGGTTAGGGTTTATATTTTAGGATTGTTTATTTTTGTATGTGTTTTAAAGGCACAGAGGCCTCTTGTATTAGGGAATTCTTTAATAAATGTATGTTCATCCCTTTTTATCCGTTGTGTGGTTTCAGTTCCTCCTTGGTTTTATTGGTGTTGTGTTCTCTTAAATGTACAAGTACTTACCCAGTTATCTCGAACTTGTAAAAAGCCTGTTGAAACAAAGAAGGTTAATCCAGGAGTTCTTAGGCTCCTATAATTCAAACCTAAGTGGCGTAGTCTGCAAGGTTAATAACTTTATTACAGTGGTTTATACAACAATTACGCACCCCGCACTTTATTGTGCAATTGATATTTTATTGTTGTTAGAGCCATTTGTGAACAAGTTAAGAGGTGTCATTATTCCATCAAACAAATTGACACAGTTAAATGTGACTCAGTCGGCAGTAGCTCACACAATCATATGTAATTGACTGGCCCTTGCTCCTTTATTTGTTTCCATGCATCTGTGGATGTGTGCTGTTTTTCTTGGTTATATTCTAAGACAAGTGATTGTTATTGTCTCCGCCAGGCCGAAAGGCATGGCCGAGACTATGTTTTGCACCCTGCCCGTCCGTCCGCCCGCCCGTCCGTCTATCTATATAGTCATGTGATCAAGACGGATGTGTCCTCTATTTCATTTTCCATCCTAATTGGCTAACATTGGCTTCCAAACTTTGCAGGATAGGTCCATTTTGAACAAAATGCCTCAAATCATGAACGCAGCATGCAATTTCCGTGAAATTTTGCACGCACAGTCCCACTAGGCAGAGGAAGAAATGCCACCCTCTTCACATTGGCCTGTTATAGCGCCACCAGCAGGTCTAATTTAGCAAAACATCTTTTTGGAACAAAATGCCTCAAATCATAAATGCAGTGTCCGATTGTCATGAAAAGGTCTAAGAAGAAAAGAAATGGCACCCTTTACACATTGGCCTTTTATAGCACCACCAGGAGGCCACAATAACCTACCTGACCTGGCTCCGAGTAGCACGTTTTTGCTACTTGTTTTGTTGTGTGCAAACATAAAAACTCTTGCCATTATTATTTTGAATCTAAAATAAACAAAATGCAAGAGAGACCTAGCCTGGGTGCCAGCCTGCTTCGCTACGTTCGGCGGATTTTTTTTTCTCTCTGCGCTTCTCAGTCTGGAATGCCCCCGATTGACTCGTCTTTCAGAACTACACAGGAAGTACACAGGAACTACATATGTTACGTTCGGCAACGTCGTTGCTGATTGGATGTTGTTCAAACGAATGACGAATCAAAACGATCACACCGTTTTTTTTGTCCCGCCCCGCACCACAGACCAATCAGAAGCCACGGTAGGTTTCGAACCTTGGCTGCTGTGTCCCGCCTCCTGGAGATAGGAGGCATTCCAGACTGAGAAGCGGAGAGAGAAAAAAAGTCCGCCGAACGCAGCGAAGCAGGCTGGCACCCAGGCTAAGAGAGACCTGACTTTGTCCATTTATTATGTTGTAGCCCCTTGGTGTTCGAGTGAGTTTTGAAGGGCCGTAACATCTCCATTAGAAAAATCTGCTTCACAACAACAAATCTGCTCGTGTAAAAATGTTAGCTTTATTTTTTTAAATGCCTGGACAAGGAGTTTGACATTCTTTTCTGGACTACTTTCACATTTCCACGTTATTGAGATCCATTCGCATCAGGCAAGGCAAGTATAAGTGTATAGCATGAGGAGCACTTCACCCATTGTCAGCCTCATCTTCATATAATTGGTCCTTATACTCCTCACTAATGCTCATTATAAGATGGCACAGTTTCCATCCACTAACTCTGTGCTGGCTGTAGACAGATCAGTTCAGAAACCTGCCTATCAGCAGTGGTGGAAAAAAGTACTCAAATGTTTTACTTAAGTAAAAGTATCAATAATGCAATGTAGAAGTACTCTGTTACAAGTAAAAGTCCGGAATTCAAAATTAGTAAAGTAAAGTAAAAGTACAAACATATTGCTATCAAAATGTACTTAAAGTACAGGTTAAAGGCAGGTTTCTGAACTACCCACAGCCTTGCTCTGACACACAGACCAAGCATATGAAATGGTACCTTATTGTACAAGGGCCAATTATATGTAGAAGATAGGTGTAAAATGAGTGAAGTGGCCCTTTAAGCATAGACACATTATGAAACAGCTTTGAGACAGTACAACAGAAACACTTTATAAAAGGTCATTAGAAATAAAAAAGAAAGAAAGAAGTTAAAGTGAAACAGAATAATAAGACAATGCAACATGATTATAATTTTGAGTGCTGTGATATAATAGTTTGATGTAAGGTGGAGATAGTTTGATGTAAGGTGGAGATACCATTCATATTTTGAATTGACACTGTGTAATTCGGTACTGGTACCATTTTCCGATACTTTACTGTAATAAAGAATATCTCATTCAAGTGAAAATAAGTCCACGTTTCTCACCTTAATCATTGCTATTTATCTAGAACATTGTTATTTATTTTGAACATTTTTTTCAGATAGTGCTTCTCCACCTTTTCCACCGTTTCAATATGTGTATTAAAACTTAAAAGGTAGACGATACGTCACGAGTATGACAAGACATAGGGCACAACATAACCCAACATCTATATATACAATTTGAATCCTGCGCCATGTCAGTTGTCAGTATGTATGTACGTTGTATGTGGCCAGTGTGACGTAATCTGACATCACGCCAGTGTGACGTAATCTCACGACAGCATGACATCACGCATGACATCACATCCTACCTATAAATTCTAGGATGCCGTCAGATCGCACCAGTTCGACGGCTTCCATAGTGGGTTTTGGTCATTGGAGAGGTGATGCACGTCACCTCTTTCTGAAGTGGGTACTTTCAAAGCCTGCCGTGGATTTAGGAGAGCACAAAACTCTCTCTCACACTGTGAGGTGCCTGTAAGGTGGCACTGCAAAGTGAACGACGCGTCACGCTGCGCGGCCCGAACTTCTAGTAACAATACAATTAAGTCATAAGAACAAAAGAAGACAAATCTTAAAATACGTATTCACACAAATACAGGCGTATGATAATCATCACAATATTGCTGCCAACAACAACTCTCCCATACAGCTCAACCATTTGTATTTGTGTTCTCAAACTTTTCAGGCCGTTACCCCCCAAAATGATCATATTTGAACTGGGGACCCCCCAAAATGATCATATTTGAACTGGGGACCCCCACAAAATAATCATATTTGAACTGGGGACCCCCACAAAATAATCATATTTGAACTGTGGACCCCCCAAAATGATCATATTACTTGCGCCAGTGAAGCAAGTAATATGCTTCACTGTATTCAGGGCCGTCATGTCGAAAGGAGTACACAACAAATAATATATTATGTATATATATACATAATATATATATATATATATTATATATATATATATATATATATATATATATATATATATATTATGTATATATATACATACATAATATATTATTTGTTGTGTTTAATGTCAGTCATATGGAACTCTTTCATGGTCATAATCATAAAGTACTGGGTGAGATGCAACAGCTACAACCAGTTGGTCCACTGAGAGCACCATGTTGCTTTCTGAGTCTTGGGACGGTCCGCCTTCGACTCACCCGATTGGACAGAGGGGGAAAATCAGCTCCTGCCTCCAGCAGTTTTATGCTTCTTCGTGTAGAGCGGATACACGCAAGGTCTGCGCGACAAGCGGAAACATCTGCTCTTGCGTGAATCCACGCATTTGCATTGACAAAGCATTGGCAGATTCTGCCCCAGAGGTAAAATAAAAGTGCGGTAGGAGCGCGCCCTTAATACACTTTTGCTTTTTGAGGTGAGAAATGCAAAAGTTAAATGCTAAACAATGTGTAAACAGAGCTGTGTCACATTGCAAATATGCTATCAAATATATTATGTAAAAACACTATGTAAATGCTTTTGCTGTTAATAATACTTATTACTTTATATTACAAAAATATAAAAGTCTGCCCTTCCCCCACACACTTCACTGCCAGGTGCTGCCACTAAAGGCCTAACGAGGCAAAGGCTTATAAAACTGCTGGCTTTTTTATTCACCAACCCTTTCCGATCCTGTCCTGTTGGAGCACTCGACATGTGCGTGAACGACACGAAGTAAGAATGGCAATTTACAATGACACGTTATCATATCATGTTGAACTTTGAACTACACTGACAGAAGTACCTTCTATTTTCAGAAATGCAAATTTGGACTTGGATGTCGACTCAAGGGGAGACAATAGTAGATTTTGTCGAAGAAGACGTGATTAAATATTACCGCTTTAAAAGCGGAACGGCATATGTGGAAAATGCCTGCCAAATGCTGCAACACAAACAGTAAGTATGTTGGTGATTTAGCTCTATTGCGATCCGGGGATTATGTGGTAATTGTGACTGGCCTGAGCATCAGAGCATTATGAATATATATATATATATATATTGTAATTGAGTGTGTACAAATGGACCCATTTGTACACTCAAGATGGTATCGTTACATTTCTGTTCTCTAACGACTGTTCCTAACGTTCCCAGTATGAAGAAGCCTCGACTCTGGTGGTGGACGCCGTCAAGGCAGGGATCGCTGGGCATCCTTGCTCAGGTGGCGCTGCACGTGCTGCATAGGCGCTGGAAGCCAAACTATTTAATGTTTCGTCGTTAGACCAGGTAATTTTTTTGTAAGTTCCTGACAGTGTGCGGATGCTTTTCTTTGCTGTCATTATCAGAAATCCCCTTTTACTGCCTCCCACTGATCAGCCGGGGCGCCTGATGGAGGGGAAGGGAACGAAATCCCCTTTTTAATTTACTGTTGAGTGAGAAAACAATGTTGCACATTAACCTAATCATCTGGGGACCACCCACAAACTCTAATCACGATCTTTGTCCTGACTCCTTTGCCTCTGCAGGGCGGCGTAATTCTTGGGTCCGACACATTAGTAATTAAGGAAACGACGGATGAGAAGGGCAAGATAAAGAGGTTTCCAGCAGGCTACCATAGTTAGTTAAACTTCAAAAGTGTAGGTACGTGCTCTTGTCTATTGTATATATAATCTGTTGGACATGACTACCGCTTTCGTGAGAATAAATGTTGACAGAACTCATTTTGTACCTGTACATTTTTTGCACCACCTACTGGGACTGGTGAGTAGGAGCAGGCAACCAGTGAATGAGACAGGAAAACATGAAAAAGTATTTTATTAGGCTACGTTTCAGACCAACTGACCATCATCAGGTAGCTGATGAGATACCTGATCAACCCATTAAGACCTGAGGCCGACTGCAAATGTCTTCTATATCCTAACAGTTTTCTGAAAAACTTATGTTGCTATATCCGTGGTTCTCAAACTCTTTTATGCCAAAATGATATGTATTTAGCCGTGGACCCCCATCTCAAAATATATTTTTCCAGGCAACCCCAGAAGAAAATAATTGAGTTAAAAATGTTGACTTTAAAAGAATATATTCAAAGATTTGCACAAATTGTCCCAATTTTTCAAAAATAGCAGATCTACAAGCTCGTAGTGCGGCACGAAGTGACAAGCTATGTAAATCTGCTATTTTTGAATAGCCAGAAGTATAAAACAATGCTTTTTAGCTCAAATCTAAAATGACACGGATGCCTTCCCGGTTTTAATGGGTTACGGTTAGTTGGATCAAAACGTTGTAGCCTAATGAAAATGTTTCCTGCTGTACATGTTTGACACTGCTGCAAATAAGATAAGCTATTGTACCCATCTTAAGACAAGACCCTACTGTAGCTATCTTTTTTTCTTTTACATCCAGTATTATTGCGAACGCGGAAGGAGGCGCGGCAAAGTGGAGCCTACTATGAAACTCGGCTCGGCTTGTGGCTCTGTCTGTGTGTGTGCAGTATGTGTGCAGCCGCGCCCCCATGTGACTCACGCTCTCATTGGCTCGCGCCCCCATGTGACTTGAAACTCCATGGCTGAAATATAGCAGCTGCACTACCTGTGTGCAGCCGCCAGAGTGCGCCAGAGTGCACTACTACAGTGTGGCAGTCAAGCTGCGTTCGCTTCCAGCGTTCGCGCGTCTTACTTGTATTGTACTATTCTTACTTTTTATTGTATCATTGTGTTAGTCCCAAGTCCCACCAACATTGCAAACGAGACAAATACGTGTGTGTGTGTGTGTGTGGGTGTGTGTGGTGTGTGGTGTGTGGTGTGTGCGTGCGGCGTTGCAATTAGTGGGAGTTTGCAGGAAGGGAAACAAATAGTGGATTTGGTCTCAGACGACATGGACAGATATCTCCACAACCAAAGGGGAACAGATTATGTGGAATTTGCCTGCCAACAGCTGCAAATCACAAGAAGGTATGTTGGTAATTTAGCTCTATTGCGATCCGGGGATTATGTGGTAATTGTGTAAATGTGGTGACAGGCCTGAGCATCAGAGCATTGGTAGGCCTGTCACAATTATTACATAATCTCAATCTAATCTCAATTATTTGAGATAATCGTAACTATTTTGCGTAATCGTCATAATCCAATGACTAATTTTTGACTATGAATCCTAAAAGGCAAACAAAAAGTAGTAGTATAATCAAGTAGGCCGTTCATTTACGGGAAAAAACACAAAGTTAAAAAATAGATAAGAGTTTCAGCAACTAAATGAAATGTTTTGTGTGTCTAGGATACCATTCAACTACAAATCAAACTTCGACTACACAAAAAACAGGTATGTGGTTGGTGGAGTGATGACCCCGGTCCCCGGTCCCCCGCCCCGTCCCTGACCTGCATGTCGTCGCCCCGGGACTACCACCAGGTGGAGGATACATGGCGTCCACAACAATGTACACCAGCATTGGTCAGTCCACACACACACACACACACACACACACACAATGGAAAATATAATTTGCATTTACAAACTGAATAAAAACTGGATTCAGAAGAAAATGGACCCAGTCAGAATTGTACATTGCATTAAACAAAATGGATGATATTGATTGGATACTAAAAACCTGCTTCTCGATATTCGATTAACCTACATACTGTAGCAAGATTAAATCGGTTATTGGTTCTAAATATAGTTTTCGATATTTCTTTGATTAATTGCCCACCTGATGAAAGTAATTTTTTTGCAAGTCTGTGACAATGTGCGGGTCCTTCTCTTTGCTGTCATTATCAGAGATCCCCTTTTGAATTGACTATTGAGTGAGAAAACAATGTTGCACATTAACCTTATCATCTGGGGAAAACTCTAATCACTGTCTTAGTCCTGACCCCTTTGCCTCGGCAGAACGGCGTAATATTTGGGGCCGACACCCTCGCGCGTCGGGATAAGGAATAATGATCCCAGGCGGAAGGCGCAACTTCGCCACTATTCCAAGATCCGGAGTATCACAAACAACATTTAGTACGTGCTCTTGTCAGTATTGTATTGTACTATTCTTACTTTTTATTGTATCATTGTGTTAGTCCCAAGTCTTACCAACATTTTGCTGCTTGTACTTGTATAAGTTGGAGACAAATACAATTCTGTATTGATCAACCACACACACACACAGTCGATCTGAAGTTATACATAATCGTACGATAGTGTCTCTCACCGTAAATGTCAGATTCTCACAAAGAATCACACTTTTGCCAAAAGAAGTTTAGTTAAACTAAATAAAACGAAAAAACGACGAGTCACATGTAATCCTGTACCTGGCCTGTAGACCCGTTCGCAACTTGGTGTGAGGGGAGTTTCTCACTTGAACTGAGTCAATGGGTACCTAGACATGAAAAATCAAAGAGGTGCTCGTCCGCCATAGTGCCACGAATGGCGCAATGGCCAAATCAAATATGGCCGCCATCGGCTATGATGAAAATCCAACTTTTTTGTTTCTGAGTGTATATATAAATGCAATACCTCCATTTTGACTAATTGTGGGGTGGGGAATTCATTTCTGATATTGTTATGACAATTTTGTGTGATTTTGACCTCGGAAGGTCATGGTCAAGGTCATTTTTGCTATTCCGAAGACCTTGCCATAACTTGGCCACTGTTAGGACTAAAAACAGGTGCAATAAGTCTAATTCAACTAATTCTGACATGTATAATTCATTTCTGATCTTGTTTTGACCATGGGGAGAACTGGGTGAGAGATCACAAGAGTACACAGCTGCACTGTCTCTTCCAAATACTTGTGTATAACATTCACAGTGGAGTGAAGCGAACACCATTGCATATGATGCTTGGCCATTCCCTTTATGCAAGAGATCGCAGCAAGAGCCTTCTCACAGCCTTCAACCGAATTGGTTCCTGTTCGAGCTACCAGACCATCAGACCTGCCCTGCCACCAGACATGTTGCTGCATCCTGAAAACAAGCAAGCAACATTACTCAACATGCCAACTGCCCGAAGTGTATCTGTAAAGAGAGAATTCTTGATCAGTTTGATTTGCTGTGGTGCACCAGCAGGAGACCCTCTTATATGGGCCGCTGTGCACACACCTGTCTCATCTACTGTGGTGCCGATAATGCGTGTTGGCTTCCTCCCTGTCATACCAAGACCCATCACTGAGCCTGCTACCGTCAGGCATTGCCTCATCAACTTCCAGAGTGTTCGTAGACAACTAAATCGGGCATCAATTGCGATATGGTGCGATGAAGGTGTGTTCACCTCGGCTGTAGATATTTACCTGCACGAGACAGAACAGTTCAAGGATCTCTTCCTCTGCATGGGCCCTTTCCATTGGACTCGTGTTCTGCTCAGATGCCAGGGAAAATGGCTTTGAGGTTCCTGCCTGGATGACGCACTGGTTGAGTGTGCCGTGTTTGGACCTGGTGTGATAGAGTCAATGTTAAACGGCAGCCATTATATCCGGGCTGATGCTGATTGTGGAGGATGTGTTTAGGTCACTCCAGTGGGAGTGACCTAAACAACTGCATAAACTACCTGCGTCATGGCTCATGGTATCTTGAACAAATCAAGGTGCTAGAGTTCACACATCCTGAGCTCTACCGGTGCTTCTCTATATAGGCCAGTCGGTTGTTCAGGATCGCCATGGCTGGTTCTGTGCTGTAGGTGGGGACATGGAGGTGGAGCAGACCATTCAGCGTGTGTCGAAGGGTCCTGGAGGTCCCTATGTAGTAGGAGCCACACACAATGCAAATGCTGTGGCAGAGTCCGAGCTGTTGTTTCACGAGATTGGGATCACCAATGTCCTCAACCTTCTCACCAACAACCACACCATGAAACAGACAGAATGCCATCTCCAGCATGCACTGAGCACCACTCAGCTGCTGGACTTTGTGCTAGAGCGGCAGAACCCATACTCAATGACGGTCAATGTGCCCGTGCCACTGCACAATCTGCTCACAAAGCAGGCTGTTGACAGAAGGGTCGCTCCACGCTTTCCCAATTGTCTCACACATGGGGAGCGTGTCTACTGTTCATGCAGGCAGGAGAGGTTAGTCGAGAAGACCAAGAAAATGAGCACAACCATATCAAAGAGGAAGCTACCTCAGTTCAACGAGCAACCACAGAAGACACCAACAACCACTATGAAGGAGCAGAAGTTAGTCTCACCCAAAGACATGGCTGAGACGATAGGAGTATGGACATTGCTAAGGAGTGGGGCATGAACATCCGGCAGGTACTTACTCATGATGTTCTCCCAGCATCTGCCCTGTTTGATGGTGACCTTCCAGCTCATGTCAACAAGTCAAAACGTGTCAGTGAGATTGAGCCTGGACTTGACCTCACCCAATGGAGTCCAAAGTCTACTCTTGCCACTCACGTTGTCGTAGACTTCATGTCGAAGATGTGGCAGATGCCACTAGCACGATTGCCTACTTTAGGTGCTGTCATCAACGCCATCATCAGCTCAACATCATCCCTCTGCCAAGAGCCAGAGTTCATGCATCTTGTGCTTGATTCCTACATTGAGAGGTCTCTAAAGGAAGGGGAGTGCATGCGGCGCACAGACTCAACAGGCATCGACATCATTGGCATGAACAGAGACACACCTATCCCTCAGCAACTTGACAAGTTCTGGGCATCTGAGGAGAACAAGCGTAATCTCCAGCTGTCATTCGGGATATGGTGTGCAATCAAGCCAGTCAAGCCTGTGGCAATGCTACCATCATTGTCAGCTCTGTTGTCTCTGATTATGAGGTGCTCCCAGCAAAGGTGTCTTGTGGCGAAGAGATCCCTGACCTCTTGAACTGGATTGAAGAGGCTGACACCAGGCTGGTGGTGCATGTGGAGTGGGCTGTTCGTGTGAAACAGTGCAAGAGAGTTGTCATAGTCTCCAATGACACAGACACCTTTGCATTACTTTTATACTACACCCCATACTTCCCATTACTTTTATACTACACCCTATACTTCCCTGCACTGGGGATGAAGGAGATCTGGCAGCAGTATGGCACTGGTGAGAAGCAGCGCATGCTTCCACTGCATCAAGCAGTCTCTCGTCTTGGAGCACCACTAGCCAAGACAGTGATCAAGGCACATATCCTGACTGGAGATGACCGCATGAGCAAGATGGAGACCAAACATGCAGCTATGGCTTCTGACCCAGTGCAATATCTGACACATTTTGGAGAGGCAGACACCTTGACCGAACAAGACGCAGCATTGGCAGAGAAGTACTTGGTACGTGTCTGGCCAGGGGCCAGGTCACGTACAACAGCCAAGACATTTGATGACCTCAGGGTAGAAAATTATACTAGTGCCAGTGCTGGAATTGATGCTCTCCCTCCCACAAGTAGTGTGATCAGAGGACACATCGAAAAGAGGTGCCTTTCTGGTGCATAGGGCTTGCCACCTGCTTTCAACAGTCAAGGAACCCGAGACAAGCCTAGCACCAATGGAACATGGGTGGGAGGAGCACTTTGGCACACTCCTGCCATCAAAGTGTCTGAAGGCCTTACCACCAAGTCTGCTCACAGTATACAAGTGTGCAGGCAAGTGTCACACTCGCCGATGTGGGTACCGTGCTGCTGGAGTTCCGTGCATCATATTCTGCCATGGAAAAATTAAAAAGCCCTCCTGTAAAAATCCATCACACTAACCTGCATGCACACATATGGTGCACTTTGAGAGAATTTGTTATCTGATCTTGTGTTAGGATTTTATTTGGATGTCATTTTGTTGGTCTATATCACTTTTATTTGCTAATTTCAACACCCAATTAGGTCAAATTAGGTAAATTAAGGTCAAAATCACCCAAAATGGTCATAACAATATCAGAAATGAATTCCCCACCCCACAATTAGTCAAAATGGAGGTATTGCATTTATATATACACTCAGAAACAAACAAGTTGGATTTTCATCATAGCCGATGGCGGCCATATTTGATTTGGCCATTGCACTATGGCGGACGAGCACCTCTTTGATTTTTCATGTCTAGGTACCCATTGACTCAGTTCAAGTGAGAAACTCCCCTCACACCAAGTTGCGAACGGGTCTACAGGCCAGGTACAGGATTAATGCTTATTTAGTTGAAAATCAGTTATTTCCGGCGAGCGAAACACGACAACACGACCAATGCCTATTTATGCTCCGTCGTACAATGCTGCCGCGGACCATAAATAGCAGATTTATAAGCTCGCAATGTGGTTTCACCTCCGCGACTCATTGTGAGCTTGTAGATCGGCTATTTTCGATACGCTACACACTTGGGCTCAGCATTCTCCTATGGCAGTGGTTCTCAGAGGGTCCTCAGCCAAATACATATCGATTTGGGGGGGTCCTTGACATGAAAAGGTTTGAGAGCCGCCACTGTGCTATGGCGTCAAGGGGGCGACTCTGGAGGGCAGGCCATAGTATTTCCACATTTGTGTGTTTTTTTGTGTGTAGCTGAGCTGGTGCAGGACCCATAATGGAGTTCGAGGGTGCAATTGCAAGGCTCATTGCGACCCGGCCCCGCCCCCGCCTCGTGACAGATGCCTGCACTTTCCTCAAAAAGGATCAAGCCCCAGCAAACCGGAGGTAGGGCTGACATTAGTTTGTTGGTGATTAGCTCGATTGCGATCCCGTGATTCTGTGGTAATTGCGACAGGCCAGAGCATTGGAACGACCCACAATCAGACAGCTGACTGTGGGTGAATTTGGGGGTCCTTGACATGAACATGTTTGAGAAGCACTGGTATGATGGAAACGGGTGGAAACGAGCTTGCAGAGCTACTTTTAGATGCTTTTGTGTGATGCAGTAGTATGATCAAGTAGGCCGTTAATTTACGGGAAAAAAACACAAAGTTAAAACATAGATAAGAGTTTCAGCAACTAAATGAAGTGTTTTGTATGTCTAGGTTACCATATACTACATTCGACTACTCAAAAAACAAATATGTGTGGAGTGATGATTCCTCCTCCTCTGGCCCCGGTCCCTGACCTGCGTGTCGAAGTGGTCCCGGGCCCCCAGAATTGTACGTTGCATTAGTAAACAATATGGATGATAATGATTATTTGATACTAAAAACCTGCTTCTCGATATTCGATGAACCTACATAGCAAGATTAAATCGGTTATTGGTTCTAAATATCTTTTTGATATTTCTTTGGTTAATTACCCACCATGCATCTGTGTTGTTGCACCTCTAAGACAATGGCTCCCTAACCCTGTACTGTGTGTCTGAAAAGATATTGTGTGTTCTCAGGGTCTGGAATGGATCAAGCCCTGGACGTGCTGCATAGGCGCTGGAAGCCAAACATGACGGTGGGTTCATGCCAAGACTTGTTCTTTATGGAAGAGAAATCACGCCACTGAAGACAATCGAGGAGTATATCCTTCCAAAGAACTATGAGCTAACCGTGAAGGCAGCGCAATATGTCGGACGAACACATACAAGAAAAGACGAACCAGCCATCAGTCTTCCAATGAAAATCGGCTAGTACAGTACATGTGCTTCATTACTGTCCACCACTGATGGAGTTGTTTCGATACCAGATACCTAGTTCAGTGGTTCTCAAACGTTTCAATTTCAAGTACCACCATAATTGAGAGTGTACAAATGGACCCATTTGTACACTCTCAAGATGGTATCGGTACATCTGTTCTCTAACGACTGTTCCTAACGTTCCCAGCATGAAGAAGCCTCGACTCTGGCCGTGGATGCCGTCAAGGCGGGAATCGCTGGGCATCCTTGCTCAGGTGGCGATGTGAGACTTCACACCCATACCGTAGCCGGCCAGTGGGGAGCGTCAGAGGTTGCCACCGGATGGCCACTGAAAAAAACGTATGTAAAAAAAAAAATAAGCTCACAGCTTGTAGATCGGCTATTTTAGCCATGTGATAGTCGATGGATAATGATTTGTATAAGCTACATGCAGTGGCTCCCAACCTGTTGTGGGTTAGGACCCCCAAGGGGTTGGATGGGTAAAAATTGAAAAAAATATTGTGTGTTCTCAGGGTCTGGCAGCCGTTATGCGCTAGACCCTGCATAATCTCTACCAGCAAAACATGATGGTTGGTTCATGCAAAGTACAATACTCAAGTAAATGTGCTTCATTAATGTCCACCCCTGGTAGAGTTGTTCCGATGCCAGTATCGATAAAGCTGCTGGATAAAACTGATGGATGTTTTTTTTTTATTCCTAGTTCAGTGGTTCTGAGAGTGTACAAATGGGCCCATTTGTACACTCAAGATGGTATCGGCACATCTCTAACCACTGTTTCTAACTTTACCAGGAGACACAAGCCAAGGTGCTGGTGGTGCCTTGGCTGCCGGAATCAGTGGAGATACACACTCAGGTGGAGACGATGGCCCTGATTCATAACGAGGGTCGTAAATATGGTGTAAATGAAGTTCGTAAAGGAGGTCGTATTTTTGGTACTCACTAACGGACGTGCGATTCAAAAGGGGTGTCGTATGTGACAGAGACGTGCGTATGACCAGTTCTATATTATAATGACAGCCAGCTGGGCGTGATGATCCCGAGAGGTTCATTTACATTGTTCCACGCCCCATTTTGCACCATAAAAGGCGTGAACGGTGACTCAGCAGTTTCTCTCTGATCTGGCCATGGCACCAAAATCGAAGAAGAGGAACTTCAGCGAAAACGAGATTCAGGCGCTCCTTGACGGGGTTGAACGCCGCAAGGGAATTCTTTTTAGTTCTGTTTCACAGGGGATTTATAATTTAGACAAAAAGGGAGCGTGGGATCAAATAACGACCCAAGTAAATGCGGTCAGTTCCGTGTTCAGGTGAATATAATACACAAGCCCACAATGGAAACAGGCTTTTTGTGTTCTGATGTTTTAGCACCATAATCATACCACTGTCCCAAGGTTATAATTTTGGATGTTTCATTGTAGTTTAGTTTGTTCGTTTGGAGAATTAAATTATTTTAGTTTTAACTTGTATCTCCCCTTTACAATTACAATAAATGGATTAGGATTTCATATCCCAAAAAGCTGATAAATGGTCCCCGAAAAATAAGTGCATTTTAGTAAGCACGCAATACAGTTTTTCGTTTATTGTTTGGTGTTTATTTATTTTTCACTTAAGGAAAACTAATTTGAGTGTTCGTTATTTTTTTAGTTTTAGTTCACTATAAGACCTTGCACTGTATTTGCAAACTGTTAATAAAGTATTACATCAATCAAAGGACGCCGAAAGAAGTAAAAAAAAAATGGACAGACATCAAGGCCTCGGTCAAGAGCCGTATGGCCAAGCGGCGCAGTTGCCGCAATGCCACGGGAGGGGGGCCGGACACAGCGCCATCACCGTCGCCCCTCGATGAGCGAGTAAGCGCCATCATTGGTATGTAGACCACTCTATTTTTATCCATACCTTTACATTTGTCCCATGATTTGACTATTAAACTATTCTCCTAATAGGAGATGTGCCTCTCTCCGGCGTCCCCTCCATGGAGGGAATGGACACAGACGCCATGGCGGGCCATCTGACGATAGTATGTAAACTATAAATCCTAATCAACGCATTCTAAACCTGATAACTGGCCTGCTTCTTATTTGATAATGAGCACAAAACTATAGGCTGTACTCCCTCCAAGCAGCCTCGCTTGTTGCATAACTAAATGAAAATAAATTGAAGGGGCCAAGATAAATAAGGAATCATCAAATCATCAAATAATTGTGAACATTTTTTATTCCAGGTGAATTAGATGAATCTGCCCCTCCACCACCTCCTCCTCTTCTTCCACCTCGAACCCCAGCTCCACGGGTGGTTGTCGATGATGGTGAGACGCCCAGCACATCATCTGGCCGACGACAATCATCATCATCTGCCCGAACATCACTCTTCTCATCATCATCACCACCACCACCACCACCACGACAATCTTCTGCTGCGCCTCCGCCCCCCCCTCATCCTCCTCCTCCTCATCTGCCGCTGCTAGCACCACCTCAGCCTGGACAAGAGCTTGCGCGCGCCCCCAGCTCCAGCCCGGGTTGAGGTGGTGTCAGCAGCGGTGCTCCGGAATCAGGAGCTGTTGCTGGCGGCGGTGGAGCGTGTGGCTGCTGCAGTGGAAGATATTGCAAGGGCGCTCAGGCGGGAATAAAACACATTTAAATGTTTATTTTGCTTGTGTGTCAGTGTCTATGCATCCTTACTTCAAAAACGAGCAATTACTTGTTGGCGCAGTGCTAGTGCTGCCCTGTTGTCCTCAGCACCAATAGGTGGGTCCAGTGGCATGTCCATGGGTGGGGGGATTATTTCTGGAACGGGGACACCATGGAGTGTCGAAATGTTGTGGAGGACACAGCAGGCCATGGCTATCTTGCATACCTGTTGGAGTAGATAATTAATAGACTGACTGCATACATATATTATAGCTTATGCCCACTGTTTTTCAGGTCTTGGTGTAATGTGGAGGTTATACTATACATTTGTATTTCATACCTTTTCGGGCTTGTAAAGAAGCTTTCCTCCTGCTATGTTGAGGCACAGCCAGCGGCCTTTCAGCAGACCGATGGTGCGCTCCACAACGGAGCGCGTGGCCACATGGCTGTTGTTGTAAGCCCGCTCCTGTTGGGTCACGGGGGTGTAAAGGGGGGTCATGAGCCAGGGAGCCACGGCATAGCCTTTATCACCTATGGTAGAGATCAGATAATGGTTAGCCATGCGATCCGGTGAATAGAATTTGCATGTAGCCAAGTGAGAGGAAAAGGCACAAAATAAGCAATTTGATAAACACTCACCAACGAGCCATGCGTCTCCAGCAGCCCCCTGTTGAAGACGCATGCCCACACTGCTGTTCTGGAAAATGAAGGAGTCGTGGCTCCCGCCCCCCGAACGGGTAACTGCATTCAGGATGTTATTATTGGCATCACATATTAGCTGGATGTTGATTGAATGATAACCTTTGCGGTTGAAGTATGGGAATGGGTCTGGACTTGGCGCTTTGATGCGCACATGAGTGCAGTCTATTGCACCAATTGTGTTGGGGAAGCCAGCTATGTTAAAGAAATCTTGCTTTATTGTTTGCTGTTGTTCAGCTGTGTATGGGAAGATGATGTATTGCGGTGCCAGGCGAATGATGCCATCCAGCACGTTCGGGAGCGTGCGGCTCATGGACGCCTGAGAAATCCCGGATCTGTCCGATACCAGCAGCTGAAAGGAGCCGGTGGCCAGGAACCCCAGGCTGCACAGCACTTGCACGTGTGCAGGGATGGCATGATTCCTGTTAGAATATAATACTAATTCATAATAGGCATCAATTTGATATGCAATGCACTTTACATTTGAAACATATCTGAAATGGCTGCATGCCATAAATAGGCCACAACAATCAAATAAAAAAACGACACATTACATTTAAAAAATGTTTCATTTTAACCTGTTTGTTGCTCTGGTCAAATATGGCTCCAGGGTATCACAGAGCTCCATCAGACTGTGCCTGGGCAGACGAAAGCGGCACCGGAGCCACTCGTCGCTCTCCTCAAACATGTTGGAGCGGTCCCTGAAGACGCGCCGTCCTCTCCTCATGGCTTGGTTGGCCAAATGCTCTAACAGTATTAAATCTGCCATAGTGCTCAGTCTGAGAGCCGCCCCAAGTCCTTTTATATATAAAGGACTTGGGGCGGCTCTCAGACTGAGCTTTTTGTGTCCACGTTGTCCCTGTCCCTGTCAACCCAACATGGCAGCTGAGCTCCCCGTGGACGTGGTCCCAATGGACATGGACCTAATGGACATGGACCTGAATGACATCGAGTGGGCAGATGACATGGAAGAGGATGCCATGCCTGACGAGCCGTTTGATGACGTGGCCTGCGATAATGCAGAGAGCCTACGCGATGTATCAGCGCCCTTTGTGGGCCGCCCCGGGCTCTTTTTGAACAGGCCCGAAGAGAGACAGGCTGTCCAGATCCACTCGGTCTGCGTTCCACTCGAGACACAGGAGGACCGCTTGGAGTTCGAGGTGGACACTGACGGAGTGGTGGTGGAGATCCTGGGCCTGAGGGCAATTAAGGCAGCCATCCACTGGCTCTTTGTGCCCGAGAGGGTCCAGGGCCCCCACAAATACACCTGGCCTATAGTCAAAAAACACCTGCCCCTCTGTGATTTTTCTCAGGCGGTGGAGGCAGAGTGGACCCATGCCCATGGGTCGTTGCTGGCCTATGTGGACGGTGGGTGGTGTATACACATAAGTGTCGTCCCGGCCCACCCCCGCAACGCGTCTGGCCAGCTCAGGACCCTCGCGATGGCACGCCTAAGGTGCATGGATTTCCAGAGAGACATGGCTAGGGCCTTTCAGGCCAAACTGGCCAGCGTCCAAAAGAACCCTCTCTTTGACACCTCCAAGTTTGAGGTATTGGCTCAGGACCAGTATTTCATCCTGGAGCTACTTGATGAGGCCATCGGGGAAGTCTCCCTCCCAGATGGGCTGAAAGTGATGTGCTTTTTGGCACGTCTGGGGGACAAATCAAGCTCCCCCCTGGTCCTCACGGACCTGCTACATGACAATCAAGTGTCTGAGCTCGTGAGCTCCATTTCGATCCATGCAGCAGTGGCCGTGAGGGACAGCAGGGACGAATTGGACCTCTTGTGGTCCCGCTATGGGATCCACAGGGTATGTGGCAGCCACTCTCAGGTGTTCACCGCCTATTCGCTGCACGAGGCAGCGAATTTTCAAACTGCCTTGGGGCATGGTGGGGGGGTCTCCGCCCTTTCGATGGACCTGACGTCTATTTTTCAGCTTCCCGAGAGCCACGCCAGGGTCAATTTTGTGCAGATGTACTGCGATGGGCCACACCGCCACCAACAGCCTTTCTATATCCACCCGGTGTCCTCGGTGATATTGTCCTGTGGTCTCACCAAGATTGAGGTGGCCAGGGCACTCAAAAGGAAGGCAAACAATTACATCCACCACTTCCAAGACCTGTCCAGTAAGATGGGCGTCAGACTGGCAGCTCGCTTGGAGGTGGTGATCAGGTTTGATCAAGGCTGCGATGTCTTCCCCACCTCACCCGAGGAACTTTTGGACCTCGACCTCCTCAGGGACCTACTGAGCAGGCAGCCCCTCCTGATTCCCATCAGGGGAGACGCTCTCTCCTCCCTCTCCCGTGAGGTGGGCCTGCACCTCTGCTCCAGGCTGGAGCAACTGCTGGCCACTCACGGTGAGCAGGGGGGGTTTGCGGCTTCTTGGGAGGCCTACCAGGCTGAAATGGCTCTTGAAGAGCTATTTCATGGCACGCCCAGGTGCCACACTGACAGGGAATACAGTGTTTCCCTGGGCTGCTCATCCATTTCCACAAACAGCCGGACGAGGGGACAGGGCTTCTTAGCCCTGTCTCCTGTCACCGCCGCATCTGCAGGAGAATCGCCACCTCCGATTCACTTTGTAGCACAAAACTCTGGCATCAGGGCCATGGTCCTCCGGCTCTGGCGCCTTTCGGACAGCATCCAGGCCCAGGACCATGTCCTTGGTGCGGAGTTGGTTCAAATCCTCTTGGAGGATCTTTTTGGGGGAGCTGGAAGTGCGGACACTGGCTACACCGTGGCTGAGCTAAGTGATCAGGGCCACCCGTGTCACGGACAGGCCATTACCACATGGACGTACCAGTTCCTTACCAAGGAAGTCCTGGAACGCCAGAAATATTTTAGGATTGCTCTAGGCAACGTGTTCGCCCGGGCTGTCAGCATCATCAGGGCGCACAACCGCGACCCGGCGGACGTCCTGTTAGCGGGCCTGAGGGAAACGGGGCTACTAGGGTTCCCTAGAGTAACGTGGTATGGGCGCAATAGGCGTTACGACGCCACCTGGGACAAACCAGACATGATCGTCCTGCACGATGCCGGGGCGAGACCCCACCGGAATATCCCACCTGTCACGGATCTCACTACTGCCGTCTTGGACAACCTCGTCAGACGGAACATAATGTTTGATTCTAGGGTGTCCCTCTACAGGGAAAGGGGGATGCCCTGGATCAGGGAAGTCCTGAACAGGTTGCCAGAGGCCTTCTTTAGGAAGGAGTCCAATGAAAGGCTAATCAACACCTTGACCATCATTTGCGCCTCTGGAATGAGGATGAACGCAGCCTTTGTGGACTTTCGTCCACTGGCGGTGCTGATGGAGTCCCGGCAAATTGCCTCGGCAAAAGACCTCCACAACTACAGAATCCTCAGTCAGTTCACTTTGGAGCGGGTCTATTGCCATGTGGCCAAGGCGGACAGGTCCCTGTTCAAACTGGATGAGAGCATCCCCTGGAAGTTGGCTGATCCAGCGGATGCCAATAAAGATAAAGCCACTGAGGAGGAAGAGGTGGATGAAGAAGAGCAACCGAGGGACCTCGATCTACCCCTCCCCGACCCAGAGCCACCAGTGGACCCTCAGCTGCTGCCTGAGGATGAAGAGGTCTGCTCGGGGCGGGACCGCGCCTTTTTTAGGCCAGCTGGAGAACGCACCCGCTGGACGGAGGAGGAGGTGCTACTGGTCGAAGTCGTAGGCCGTGCAGAAGTGGCCTATAAAGTCTACGTGGCCAGGTGCATTGCACGCGGGCTGGCCATCCGCACCAAGAGGTCGTTCACAGAGAAGAGGACCAGACTGATGAGAGCCAGGGGAACTGCCCCAATAGAGTAATCCAGTCTATTATTTTTGTTTTGTTTTCAAAGTCACCTGAGGCAGGTCTATTTTTTTTGCTATTTTTCTAACCCATACCCTAACCCTAAATTAAAGGGTAAAAAGAAAAAAAAAGAAAAAGAAAATCCCTGTATGTTTGTGTGTGTGTGTGTTTTTATTTTGTCCCTATTTTATGTCACCTGTGGCAGTTCGGTTTTAGTTTCATTTTACGCCCCTGTGTGTGTGTTTGTGTGTGTGACCCCCCCTCCCAAAAAAAAGCCCAATGAGGCAGTTTTTGTTTCTTTACTTAGACCCCACCCCTAAAAAAAAAAAAAACCTGTATGTTTGTGTGTGTGTGTGTGTGTGTGTGTGTGTGTGTGTGTGTGTGTGTGTGTGTGTGTGTGTGTGTGTGTGTGTGTTTATTTTGTCCCTATTTTATGTCACCTGTGACAGGTCGGTTTTAGTTTCATTTTACGCCCCTGTGTGTGTGTTTGTGTGTGTGACCCCCCCCCCTCCCAAAAAAAAAAAAAAAAAAAAAACCCACCACATGGATTCTGCCTTGTCGTGGCGTGGTGGCTTAAGTGCCCCTGTGAGACACATCACAGTCTGTGATTTGTCTCACAGGGGCACGACCAAAGAATCCAAACCCTAACCCTAAGGGAAAGCTTCAAGACCACTTGAAAGTATCTGGTGCGCGCCCCCTAGTCTGGGTTTCAAAACCAGAACTTCGAATACCTGTCAAAATATATCAAACCCAAACTGACCAGACTGAAATGACCAGCTTGTTCAAAGTGATTAATAGTGCTATATATAGCACTATTAATCACTTTGAACAAGCTGGTCATGATTAGGCCTCGGCCGATTTTATTTTATTTCAATGTAATTATTATTTTTATTTTTTTCATATTTTGTCTTTTAAAACATTTGGTGACACAAGCTGGGCACATACATATTTTATTTGAGGTTTGCCACTGTTGTAATTGATTTTGACATGAAGAATAAAGCATTTTAAAGACATACGCACATTTCAGCCCTGGTACGCCAGCCTCGGGCTGACCTGAGAACGTGCGCACCTGACGCACAAAACACAGACCAAAAAATCTTTATGCATCAGGTGGAAATGTAAGACTTGTCCTAAATGCCGGTACGTACAAAATATGGTCGCAAATCCCTTTATGAATCAGGGCCATTGACCTGGTTGTCATACTGATGGCGGGCCTAATATAGAGATCCCTTTTATGCCCAGATTTTATCGGTATATAAATATATTGGCATGCCCATCTGGGCATATTTGTTGGATAGGTAGTTCTGCACAACCAATTTCCATACATGCCTATATATGGGTGTATCGGGTATGTCTGAGTCATAGTGACATGTCATGCCAGTATATGGGCCAGTATATCGGATCTCAGCTTCCAGTCTGTGTCACACTCTGAAAATAGAAGATCTATAGCTATTCAGATCTGCTATTAGGTCACGTCTCCATTGGCATTCTGTGTGACGAAAGGTGTTTTTGTTGTTGACTGCTGTTGGTCAAAGTCTGTTGAATCAGAACTTGAAATAAAATGTGTTTTATTTTCTCTTCTATCTAGACATTGCCTCGAGGGGACCTTCGCACCCTAGTCAACGTGCCCAGTCAACCAGGGTACTGGATGCATTACCATAAGGCCCATAGTGTGGCACTCGGTGCCGAAGCTTGTACATCTGCTATTTTTGTTCTGTCTGAATATTAAAGTGATTCACATTTGAGTTTAAGCATTGAACACTGGTTTGTTGTGAGTGCAGTTCTATCACTCAACTTGTTACCATAACCGAAATGTAACTAAACAGGGTTAAATGTATCTAAATGATGTTTCCAAAACATTTGATTACTGAACTGAATAGGATTATATTTATCTCTGCTGTGTCACTTCTAAAAAACAAAAAATACCTTTCTATAAATGGTCACTGTGGCCTACTTGTGGGGTCAGAAATATCTTTTAAGCCCTGTCAGTGTCTCCCTTTAACTGTCATACATGGAGGCAGAGAGCTTAAGTAATTACACTGAGGCGTTCCCCCTGCACTCTGGAGATCTGGAGGGAGTCCCTGACCCCCTGTGTCACAGTCAAGTACATGTTTTTGGCAGTGTTCTTTGCTCTCTTCTTTTATTTCTATTCTTCCCTTTCCTGAAAACTATAAATGATCGCCCACTGTTTTAAACCTGTAAAAGTGACGTGACAATAAAGTTGAAGTCTCTGTCAGAGTACTGAGGTCAGTCTATGACAATAGTAGCCTGACGATGCCCATCGGAACATAATTGCCCCTTCGGTTATGCAAATGCCTGTTGTATCTGTTTTTAGAGTATATAATAAACTTTATTCATATAGCACTTTTTTAAAAACATGTTTACAAAGTGCTTCACATACAGGAAATATAAAGGCAATTCAATGATGGAAATTTAAAAACAAAGGAACAATACAAAAATAATAAGACCAAAAATAAGAATGAAAGCTGAAAACTAGCTGACTATTCCTTCTCTAAAAGCCAATTTATAGTAATGAGTTTTTAAAAGACTTTTAAAAATGGACACTGAAGTTGCCTGTCTAATTTGCAGCGGAAGTAGGTTCCACAGAAATGGAGCCCTAGCAGCGAATACCTTCCGCCACAAGCCTGGGGGGGGGGTCAAATAAAAGTTTGTCTGCTGATCTAAGATTACGGGTGGATTTGTGGGGAGACAGGAGGTTTTTTTGGGAGTCCAGAAAAAAAGAGCTACAGTAGTCAAGTGGTTTGTGACAAAAGCATGAATGGATGTCAGAACTGTGACATTAGGTATGGGTAAAATGCATTACACCTACATTAGGTGTCAGGGCCCTTGATTAATTTAAACGTATTAGCAATCAATCTGTGTGTAGCATAATGAGGGTCAAAGTGCACTGAGTATACTAACAGTAACAGTATTAACTTTGCTATGAAGTATCAATTTAGCAATGAAGTGCCGTTGGAGTACTCATCAGAATCACGCAATCATGAAAATGTAGCAGAATAATGAAACTGAGGTTTTATTATAAATGGCCAAACATTTAAACACATCAGTATAATGATAAGTTTCTTGATATGTGTTGATATGTGCTTTGCATAGTAAGTGGACAATGTGGACTTTTTTGGTGACATCAGTATCAGCAAGCTTCTACACGTTATTGACCACAGGTCCAGCATGCAGCATTAGACAGATGGAAGCACCTGCCAATGAATTAACCCTGGCACTGCTCCACTGCAATCTTGCGAGTATACAAAAAAAAAAAGGTAATAAAATATTTTATTTGGGAGTAGTGAAAAATTGATCTTGTCACTCTTCATTATGCCATGCAATTATTTAAGTTCAGTTTGATTGGTTAACCCACTGAGGATATAAGTGGATAAGGTCAAGGACGGAGAGAATGGCACGTTTCCTGATTTCAAAGTAGGATTAAACTGAGGATTCGATCACGAAAGAAAAAAAAGTGCCAGGAGATGCCAACCAAACTCAAAATGAAGGAGAGAAGCTAGGCCAATACATTGAACGGTCGTTCTAGCCACTCTCCCTGACTATAAACCAAAACTAAAATCGAGCCTAACAGGACTACCAGTATTCTCCAAGCCCAACAAAGTCATCTGTGCCATGCTGCATGGTCAAGGTGCGTGTGTAACTCACTGCTGAAGTAAGCAGTTTTTATAGGGGTGTTGGGCGGGGCTGCAGCTGCAATCAGGAATGAGCAGCAGGTGTGCAGCCTTATTTTAACCCTTGGTGAACTGGACCTGAATTTTGCTCTGAGCTTCGACTGCTTTTCACCAATAATGATTGCTATATTTTTGGCTAATGTTCCCCAAAGAATATGGATGCTGAGGTTCAAGTGGTTAAAGAAACTAGTTATTAAAAACTCGTTGAGTGAAGTAGCTGGGAGGGAATTTGACAAAAATCATCATGATTGTGCACTTGGTGAAAAGTTTTAGATTTTTGGCATGGCGTTAGTTATGGGCATATGGTTTTCAAAAACCTTTGCAAACGAGTTGGGCTTACCCCCTAGTGGTCGGTTTGCAATGAATCTAATATTAGATCGGTCATTATATGGTTGAAACTCCAAATAATTGATAGAAGAGATTTTTTAATGGATTCTGTTACTGTTGGGTATGCTAAATAACATACACTATTATTTTTTAAATCAAACTTCAACTTAATTTTCAAGATGGCGTCCACGATGGCTGCCAGGAGCTTAAAATGCCTATAGTTATACTGTAGCTGCTTCAAACAGGCTGAACCATAGCAAGATAGGCTGTAACATAGACAATATAGCTATCATGCCTAGTGGAGACCTTTAGGCTCCTACAAGCTACCAAATTTCATAATGTTTTATAAGTACAATAAGTGATTTAATATGTGTGTCTGTTGCAAGACCCGAAACACCCAGTAACTCCTGGTAACAACACTGATGTGTACAAGTGCATCAGTTGATGTTTTATTGACTAGTAAAGGAATAATATTACAATCAATGAAAATACAGCCCAATACACCAATGTCCCCGAGAGAAGACTGATAAAACTAAGGGTTGTTTCAGATGGGGAGCGGCTGACACGCCTATGTAATTCATTTTCAATGAGAGCGCGATTATATGGGTCGCGCGGAGAAGTTGAAGGGCGGTGAGGCGAGCGGGCATGGTACCATGGGTAACCGCCTTCCATTCCGACATCTCGCTACTCCGACTAGTGGCTTCCGCGTGCGGTTAGGGTTAGGGTTAGGTATAGGGTTAGTTAACGTCAGAAAGGCGACATGTCGGAAAGGCGACATGTAACCGGTACCATGAAATTCTCGAGCTTAAGAGAATTAAATAAAGAAACATTGGTTTTACAATGTATTGGATACATAATAAAAGTATAGAAATAATACAGTTGGATGCATCCTGCTCCGTATACAATACAATGCACTGCTTTTCAGTTCATCATTCAAGTTTGAGTCAAAAAATATGTGATTATGATGCGATTAATCGCGATTAAAAATGTCATCGCTTGACAGCACTAAGTAGGCACAGGCTCATAGGCCTACAGTCTGATGATAGTCTAACACTAAAGCAGAAAATAAAACAATATGAGACGAAAACAGATTTACTGATGACAGAAGAAATCGCACTGAAAAATTTAATCTGAAAAAAAAAACGCAGAGAAATAAACTGCCCACAAAACAATTCAGAAATGTAACTTCGGTTAATTATTTCTCCCCTTCAATAATAACAATTGATATTGTGTTTTATATAATTTTTATCGTTGATTAGTCACCTTTACAACGAGGTACACCTTGTAACCATCGGGCATTCGTGGAATTAGCAACACAGCTAAACGTGTGGGTAGCGCCCCCCCAAAAAATTGTCAAAATTCTCCAATATGCTTCTGTTGGTATTTCGCTCTTGGCAATGTTTTGGGGGGCGCTACCCATACGTTTAGCTGTGTAGCTCATTCCACGAATGCCCGATCCTTACAAGCTGTAGGTTGTTGTAAAGGTGACTAATCAACGATAAAAATGTTATAAAACACATATAAATTGTTATTATTGAAGGGGAGAAATAATTGACCAAAGTTAAGTTTCCAAACTATTTGCGGACAGTTAAAATGAAAAAAACTAATTAAAGTTGTGTACAACACTGAAACGTAGAGACGAACCAGAATAACCGACATACATAATGACCACTGTATCTAGATAAGAGATTAATTCATGAGACATTCAGGAATGTCGTACAGGAATGTAAGGCGACAAAACATTTTTAGCTTGTCTGAACTTATCTGGTACTGTTGTAAAAATGTACCTTGTCTGAATAGAGTAATCTACCACTATACACACTGAAAAAAAGGCTGCTTCGTTGATACTTGTTGAAACATTGTCCTGCCGGGGGAAGAAAGTGGACCGTACAGCCTCGGTCAGCATTTCCTTCTTCCCCGCTCGACGTATCTGGCTCGAAGGACCATTTGATAAGAGTAGGTTCTGAAGCCTACCTTATTTTAAATAAAGATCTTATTCCCATGAAATACAGAATCATTTCATGACAAAATAAGACACACACAGCCATAGTTTGGTATAGAAATGGATTACTTTATTCGGAGAGAACAGAACGGAGGTTACAGTACAGATGAGTTCTAGGCTAAGTGCTCTCTCTCCCCCATACAGAAGGGAAGAGGGTTATAAACAGCATCTTATCAAGATTGATAACCGTAGGCCACGTACCCAGGTTTCACATAAACATGACATGATATGTTATACATTTAATGGCTCCAAGTTGTCTTCTTCCTGTGACAAGTTCCGAGTTAAGCAACAACAAGGTTTACAGAACAAAACAAAATCTGGCTCCTGTAGAAAGTTGATCAAAAACAGAGACCTGGGCTGTAGTAGTTTCACCCACATTACAGAGCTCCTTTCATGCCAAAGGGCATGGCAGGAACGGCTCTGCTCATGGACACAGTTACAATCATATTGACGTTATCAATAACTGGACATGATTGAGTTAGGCCAAGATGACATGCTAAAATATGATAAACACATGCACAGAAAGACCTGACTTCTAGGGGAAAGGCGACAGCTTGACATTGGGATTGAGAAGTAAATTTGATATGACCTTAGTTAGGCCAAAGATTACAATAAAATAGGAAGGTTAGGCAGATATCAATATCGGACATAAAATACATAGTTCTTCAGACCTATCAGACTTGTTTGAAAGCTCTTTTTTCAGTGTTGTTTAAATTGGCTTTGATGTGATAAGCTTCAGAATATTCCAAATCCTTATACCTGCATTCATGCAATTCAGGGATACTTTTAGGCCTAGGCTACACGTATATGGATCTTTTTCTACACAGATATTTTAGTCCTCCGTTTTTAAAAAGAGTCTCTTGCCACATGACGAAGCCCAATTCTGCAATAGCTGCATTATTTTAACTAGACCATACCCGGTGAAGGGCGCAGGCGAAAGTAGTTGCAAAGTTGGGGTTAATGCACTTCCTGTCGCGCGGTTTCTCCCCCGCGCGCGCCCCGTCGTGGCGCCCCCCTATTTTGGGGTACCAAAAGCGTGGGACAAAAAAATCCAAAAGTGAAAAAGAAAAAAATGCAACATTTCTTTTTTATTTTCCTGGGGGTCCCCGCGCACCCCTGTGGAACATGGCGGACCCCATCGCCTGTTTTTTTAATATTATAGGAGGGTGTTGTGATGTATTTCATATAAATGTAATTTCAGTAATGCATTGAAGCTGGTATTGAGGCGGTACTAAAAGAGGCGGTACTAAAAGAGTATTTGTAGTAGTAGTATTTACTCATTTGAAGTACTCTTAAGTATTGTTACTCAATGTATTTACTTGAAAGTGTTTTTAATGACTTTATTAGCTTTAAAGTTTTTTTTACAGATTTTTAAGTATTTTTACTGTTCTTATCAACTTTTAGGTATGTGTAGTGTATTCATCAATCTTTAAGTGTTTTTACTCTTTTTTTCAACTTTTCAGTACTTTTAAGTATTTGTACTCATGTTGAGTACTCTGAAGTATTTTTACTCAAGGTATTTGAGTATTCTCTCCGTCCCTCTCTCTCTCTCCCCATCTCCCTATTTTCACAACGCATCGCAAGCTTGTAGATCAGCTATTTTCACAACGCATGGCGACGCGTTGTGAGTTGATGATGCAACGACTGGAAGAACGTTCATACAGGTTGTTGATAAGATGTTTAACGTAGCTGTTAGCCGTAGCATGCTAATTGCTAACGCTACCCAGTTGCAAATTTGGGGTTAATGCACGTCCTGTCGCGCGGTTTCTCCGCCGCGCACGTCCCCGCGCGCCCCCCCCCCCCCCCCCCCGGCCCGCGGTCACCCCTCCCCACGGGCGTATATATATATATATATATCAGCACGGAGAATGGCGTAGGCATGTTACTCGCCCGGCCCGGGCCGTCTGGTCATGTGTTTACTTTCCACAGAAAGAATTGTAGACGTAGTCAGAGAGTGGGCGGGGTCTGGGTGTTGCCATGTCGGCGTACTGTAAGCGCTGTAGGGCCAATGTTGGTGGTATAGGGTTCGTTTGGTTTGGCCTCGTTTTCATAGATCTTGCTGCTTGTTTCTCTCGCGAAACCTGGCAACGACGCATGCGCAGTTTGATCAAGAGTCCACCCTACCACCAACCACCACCACCAACCACCACCGTGAGCTTACTAGAATTATAATAGGATAGCATACGTATATAACAAAAATAAACAAAAACAACATTATTAGGGCGCAGCTGCAGCGCAAACAGATGAGTTTCACTTCATCAATTAATTCCATGGGCAGCCGGAACGGTCGTCCCAAAACACCCCACCCCACACACCTTTTGAGCGGGCCACCCGTGGCCGCTCCATGGTCGCTGGATTTTGACCCGGGGCGATTGTATTTTAGAACGACATACCCCGCATTCAACGCACCATGTGTGCTACTCGGCGCAGAGAAAGAGGGTTTTCGTCACAGTGAATGAATTACTTATTATTATAATGACCATGTGTGAATGCGCGATGACGTCATCGTTTCTCAAAAATTCCGTATTACATGTCCACACAGATCCACTGAAATGCATGTTTTGGAAAACCTTCACTTATTTATCAGTTTACAAACATATCCGTTTTAGCGGCCAAAAACACTGTTTGCGTGTGGCTGAAAGGTCTAAAGCACACAAAAATGTGCGTTTAGAAAAAGATCCATATACGTATAGCCTAGGCCTTAAATTGTTGGCAACTTTTTGCAAAGTGGGCTTCAATTATTCTGTGGACACAGATGAGTGAACACTGCACACAGTTAAACTCTGACAGGCTGCATTGCTGATAGTTAGCCTACAATATAATGTTTTGACAACCTGTAGTTTTGTATGTATTTTAGGTATGTTTAACTTTGATTAAACTCTCCGTATTCTGTTTTAGTGTTGCTTTATAGTCATGGCTACTATCTACTCTGTGGCAAACTCACTTTAGACCAGGGGTTCCCAACCACCGGTTCGCCGGTCCGCAGGACATGTACCACCGGTCCACGAGAAAGCGGCCGGGAATTCCAAGTTTATGGATTGTACCATATGCGCAGGCAACGTGGAGTCTATAACCTTGCGTCACCAGGATTTTACAAACATTGGAGAAAAGCTGAGTCGGTCACATGTCCAAGGATTCCTCAGGGACGTCACATCACTGACGAATCCTTGGTATCTTTATGCCACGCTACTTCCGTGTTGCATAGCAGTGACATGACTGTCAAATCCTTGGTAGCCTACTGTATCTTGATCCTAGCTTTTCAACGCATGTTTACCAGCAGCGTCACTATGCTGTATTTAGATTTTTTTCACGCTTGCGCTAATGAAACACTAAACGGGATTATTATTTCATGAACAACTATCAGAAGATGTAACTCAGGTATAGTAATACGTCGCTCTACAAGTTTAACAAACATTTTCCACCTGTCCAAAGTCATTTGTGATAGGGGCTTTCCCCCTGTATGAATTCTCATGTGTTCCTGCATAGCTCCTTTGTGACTAAAGCTTGTGCCAGAAGCACAATCAAAGGGCTTTTCCGCTGTATGAGTCCTCATGTGTGACTTCATAGTGTGATTGCCACTAAAGCTTGTACCACAATCTGTACAACTAAAGGGTCTTTCCCCTTTAAGAATCCTCCTGTGTCTCTTGAGATTACTGTTACTACCAAATGTTTGTCCACAATCTGTACAACTAAAGTGTTTATTCACTGGGTGACTCTTCGTTGTTGGTTGTTTTGGTGATTGTTGGTCCTGGTACAGCTTCTCAAACATATATTGTAGATCTGCTATTTTCATGTGATGTGGCCTAGTCGATTCTTTTGGGCTTGTTTTCATAGACCTGGTTGCTTATTTCTCTCACAAAACCTGGCAACAGCGCAGCTAACGTGATTGATTGATTGATGTACTTTATTTAGTAAGACATGAGAACAGTACATGACAGTACATAACAGTACATGGAAGTACAAATTCACAATACAAGATCTACTAAACTGGATAGCTCATTAAGCACTGAGCTTGTTTAAGATGAGATCCCCATGCACACAAATCATGATGACATATAAGAGACAGACAGATACACACTACTATACAGAATGTCATACAATCAGTTTACAGGTTACTGGTTACATAACAACATGAAGCTACCATTGTAGCAAATAGCCAAAACAACGCAATAAAAGACACAAACTAGTCCATAAACTAGACAAAAACAATGGTTGTCTACAAAACGTGAGTTTCGACCCCTACTGCACTGTGCTATATTATTTTTGTGTGTGTGTTTAACTTTAGGGAATGGCTGGGTTCATTTTGTCACAGACCGTGGTCTAAGTAATTAAGTACATTTACTCAAGTAGCTACTTCCACCAACGTGGGTCTTTTTTTTGAGAAAGAGGGGCCGAGGAAAACTTTTTATCCTTATACTGCCAACGGGCGCCAGTGGTACTACAGGCAACGTAGTGAACGTACACGTCGGCCTGGCGGTGAATGTTGATCGCACGGAAGGAAATACTGGCGCCGCAGGTGACGGAGGGGGAGACAAAACCAACGGTAACCGCCTTCCATTCCGACATCTCGCCACTCCGACTAGTAGTTTCCGCGTGCGGTTAGGGTTAGGGTTATAGGGTTCGTTAACGTCGGAAAGGCGACATGTCGGAAAGGCGCCATGTAACCAAAACCAACAACGTAAGGAGCGTCGGCGCTCGTTACGTCTCCTTACGTCCGACTATAAATGATACTTAATTCAGCTTGAGTTTTCATTTGTTCATTTCAGGTACTGTGAAGAGACTCTCCATTTTCATCACCTTCAATTTTCAATGCTAGTAATGTTAATGTTAATCCATTAGCCTCCTCTGGTCTTTGAAGTAGCTCCTTAGTAGGGTCATTTTTGGCACTTCCGTGACCACGGAGAGCAAAGGTCCGTTTCTCAATGGATTTGTCATCTAGGAGGGTTATTAAACAAATTTGGCCGGGGTGTATTTTTAAAAGGGCGTGGAAACTTTGTGAGAGACCAAAATCCAAAATGGCTGCCGTGAAAATGAACTTTTTAATGGTTTGACCTACAATGATGCACAATACATGGTTCCAGACCTTATTTTGGTCAAGGAATACATATTTGGTGTTTACATAATGATTTGACCTATTGTTGACCTTCAAATACAAGATGGCTGCCAATTATGAGCTCCAAAAGGCTTTTTTTCAAAATCGTCACAGAGCCTTCTTATTAGGCTAAGGTTAGTTGCTTGAGGTGAATTTAAAGGTCAACTCATTTGTCACCCTTATTTTGTAGTATTGCTCCCAGTGTTTCCTTTCTGCCTGCTTACTTTTACCTGCCTTGTCTAACCAGTCTTGTGATTGTGTCAGTGTTTCCACCTGTGTCCTCTTAGCCCCCGAGCCTATCCCAGTGTTGATTGTCTGTTGAGTTCACCTGTGTCCTGTTAATCGCTGTCTATTTAAGCCCTGTGTTTGCACTGAGTTCTTGTTGGTCTGTAGACCTTTGTCATGTGAGGTAGTTAGTCCTTGTTCTTTGTGCTCAAGAATCTTGTACAGTAGATTTTGGATAAGAATCTCTCTCCAGAGCAGTATGCACTGCCGCACGTCCCGTCAGTAATGCTTGGTCTACCAACCCCTCCACTACTACCCCTGCTGTAACCAGAGTGTCTGCCATTCCAGAGCCCTTGAATCGCTTGTAGATGGCATATATGTAGGACATCAGCTGGTGGAAATGTACGAGGATTGGGAGGATGTCCTTGAACATTTCTGGATTCTCCGCCTTGAGCTGAGTGAGCCAACAAGAAAGGAGAATGGAATATTCTTCTGCCACATGGCCTCCACACCATGATGTCATTCACCACTGACTTGCTTGGAGGTTCATTGTATGTTGTGTGGTAATAAGGCTTATACCATGATTGTCTACACGAGACAGTGCATGTATCAGAGCGAGCACGCTGCGGAACTGACCCATCTACTCTTACTACTAGTGGGGCATCTGTACTGGCAAAACTTTGTCAGTTCTGCACACTTCTGCTTTAGCTGTGCAGAGATGTCCTTCTTGGTGAGTGTTTCACCAGTCTCTTCGCCTGGTTTCTTTTCATAGCTCTCTAGCTGCACATACTGTACATGACATTTGTTCGATGGACTCCTGTAGAGTCACCTGTCATAGTGTCGATCTTGAAGTCGTCATTGTCGATGATCACGATAGCTGGCTTGCTGTCTGCGATCTCATGTGGGTATGTTGCTTATGCCTCCACATCCATCAGAGCCCAATGGTCATAGAGGAGCAGTGTATCTGCATAGCTGATGCAGACACCGCTCTTGTGCAGAGTGTCTACCAGATCTTTATTCCTTGTCATGCCATGGACATTTACGCCCAGGTTGATAGCAGAGCTCTTACTCTGCAGCGTGCTCGCTCTGTGATACATGCACTGTCTCGTGTAGACAATCATGGTACAAGACCACCACCTAAAGAGCAGCGAGTTCCAGGATACAGTGGTGCCCAGTCCTGCTGTCATCCACCACCCAATAAGAGCAAGCCTTAACATCACACAACATGAACCTCCAAGCAAGTCAGTGGTGAATGACATCATGGTGTGGAGGCCATGTAGCAGAAGAATATTCCATTCTCCTTTCTTGTTGGCTCACTCAGCTCAAGGCGGAGAATCCAGAAATGTTCAAGGACATCCTCCCAATCCTCGTACATTTCCACCAGCTGATGTCCTACATATATGCCATCTACAAGCGATTCGAGGGCTCTGGAATGGCAGACACTCTGGTTACAGCAGGGGTAGTAGTGGAGGGGTTGGTAGACCAAGCATTACAGACGGGACGTGCGGCAGTGCATCCTGCTCTGGAGAGAGATTCTTATCCAAAATCTACTGTACAAGATTCTTGAGCACAAAGAACAAGGACTAACTACCTCACATGACAAAGGTCTACAGACCAACAAGGATACAGTGCAAACACAGGGCTTAAATAGTCAGCGATTAACAGGACACAGGTGAACTCAACAGATAATCAACACTGGGATAGGCTGGGGGGCTAAGAGGACACAGGTGGAAACACTGACACAATCACAAGACTGGTTAGACAAGGCAGGTAAAAGTAAGTAGGCAGACAGGAAACACTGGGAGCAATGCTACAAAATAAGGGTGACAAATGAGGTGACCTTTAAATTCACCTTAAGCAACTTACCTTTCTAGCTTTGCATACAGAATACTCTTTTATGTTAAGCTATAGTACTAATTTAATTTTGGTTCATCATGAAATTGTGATGGGATGAACATATTCTCAGTAGGCTACTGAGACCCTATTTAATGGGAAACCGCAACTGTTGTTTACACACAAACATTGACTTTATTGACCTCAGAGATACTGTATATTATTCAACTCATCATGAGCAGAGCTTTCATTAGAGCCTAATAAGAAGGCTCTGTGACGATTTTGAAAAAAAGCCTTTTGGAGCTCATAATTGGCAGCCATCTTGTATTTGAAGGTCAACAATAGGTCAAATCATTATGTAAACACCAAATATGTATTCCTTGACCAAAATAAGGTCTGGAACCATGTATTGTGCATCATTGTAGGTCAAACCATTAAAAAGTTCATTTTCACAGCTGCCATTTTGGATTTTGGTCTCTCACAAAGTTTCCCCGCCCTTTTAAAAAATACACCCCGGCCAAATTTGTTTAATAACCCTCCTAGATGACAAATCCATTGAGAAACGGACCTTTGCTCTCCGCGGTCACGGAAGTGCCAAAAATGACCCTACTACCTCTTGTTCATCTTTAATCTAGAGGCTCTGGTTCCTTCTGGACCAGATTGGGGCTCCTCTTCTGCTGTTCAAGGGAAACCACTGCTTCACACACAGGTTGTTGCAAGAAGTCTTGGCAAAGGATTAAATGAGAGTAAATCGACGGTGCTGCAGTGGAAAGGGTCAGCGAGTTCAAGTTCCTCGGAGTACACATCTAGGAGGACCTTAAATGGGAGATGCACACCACACACGTGAAGAAAAAGGCTCAGCAGAGACTGTACTGGCTCCGCCGCCTGAATAAGCTTGGAGTAGGACAGCGCATCCTCAAGCTGTACTACAAAAGTTTGGTTGAAGGCGTCCTAACAGGCTGTATCACGGCCTGGTATGGGAACTGCACTGCCCGAGAGAAGATCAACCTACAGCGAGTAGTGCGATCGGCAGAGCGAATAATGGGAAGCGAGCTCCCAGCGCTCCAGGATCTGTACAAGAAGCGGTGCGTGGTCAAAGCCAAGCGCATCATCAAGGACAAGTACCACCCAAGTCACAGACTGTTCAGAACCCTACAACGACCGCGACCGGGAAAGGGGACCTACCGCAGTATTTGGTCCTGGAGTGAGTTGGCTTTGGTCCTGGAGGGAGTTGGTCTTTGGTCCTCGCCCCTCGCCCCCTTCTGGCTTCAACCACCCGGGAGAAGACTGTTCGTGTCCTGGAGGGAGTTGATCTTTGGCCCTGGAGTGAGTTGGCCGAGCCCTGGAGTGAGTTGGCCGAATATTTCTTAAGTCTTCATGGAGTGAGTTGGATTTGGAGTGAGTTGGGTGGTATTCGGAAAATGACCACCTTATATCTCATCCATGCTACGTCAGAAACCTAGTCACATTCTAACTCGCTCCAGCGATTGGCTAGTCCTTCTGGTTCCTTTTGTTTGGAACTGGGAAAGACTGCTTTCAGCTTTGGTGCACCTGATTGTTGGAACCTTTTGCAATAAGAGCTTAAACTGAATACCCTTTATCTATTGGCCATTTTAGGAATTTATATAATAACCATGCATTACCTGTCTGCAACTATTTTAACTGTTTCTTGTCAACATTATCGTTTTTCTTTTGTTCTTAAGTTTTTTTTATGTGTGTAATCTCTGCATCATTGTAAATGAGAGTCTCCCTCAATGATCTCTCAGATAATCTTAAATAAAGGTTAAATGAATGAGCTAAGCTGCTTAACTACACTTGATGTATTGATTGCATACTTTATTAGCAGTTTGCAAATAAAAGCACAGGAAAGTACAGTTCTATACAAGGTCTGCTAAGAGGATTTTAAACACAAGAAAGCCTATGGCTTGTTTCCATTGGGGTCCTTTGTACTCAATTCATCGAAACATTTAAATGACCCAAATATACAATACTATGCAAAACATCATATAAACAGAGTAGGGATTTACACCCCGAAAAATGTAACCCCTTGTTTGAGCCAAATATGGGTTGAACGTGATTAGTGGAGCTCCCTCTGGTGTTGTGATTGTGGACGTCATTGACGTTTGTGAAGTAGTTTGATAGTTAGTTACATGAGTGTCTTTGTGGTGTAGTGTATCTTGTAGACCAGGCCCCTTGCAAGTTGCTGTACTCTGTCCTCTACCCTGAGCCATCCCACCCTAGCAAAATGAGCAGGGGTTAAATGAGTTGTAGATGTGAGGCCAAGAAGTAGCCTTACCAGTTTGTTTTGGGATGTCTGGAGCCTTGTTTTAAAGGCCTTTGTGGTGCTTTGGTACCATGAGGTGCATGCATAGTCGAAGAGACTTTGGATGAGTGTTCCTGTTAGAGTCCTCCATGTATTCTTACTGACCAGAGAGGAGATCCTGTACAAAAGTCTTGTTCTTTGGTTGACTTTTTTGATTACTTCCGTTGCCATTTTATCACTGGAAGCCTCAAAATGCCTAAAATGGAACCCAGGTAACCCACATTGAGTTGTGATGCTGATTCTACCTCTTCTGTCTTCCTTCTGTCTGTGTGTAAAGAGGTTTCATCTGAACATGAGGAGAGGAGGAGCCCCAGTCTGGTCCAGGAGGAACCACAACCTCCACAGATTAAACAGGAACAGGAAGAGGCTGATGTGTCAACATGGACATTACTACACAGGAAGACCAGGTGCAACACTCTCTCAGGTATATAAAAAAAACAGACTTTATAAGTGCTAAACTAATAAGGCTAAAACCCCTACAATCAGCCCATATAGACTGCTAGGTCAGATGGGTGTAGGTTCAGAAACAAAGTAAAGTTTCAAGATGGTTATTGGACGCAATTGTATGCCTGTGCCTCCTTAAATAACAGGTACCTAATTTAAGGAGATTTTAATGAATGTCTGTATGAACTCTTCTGAACTGTGCATTTAAAGAAACAGCTTGTTGACACTTGAGTTGTGCTCATATTTTCTTATGTTGCCGAGCCAAGTTCAGCCACCTGGTGGCGATCTGTTCATTCAGTCAGAACACATGGATCTGTTCCTAACAGAAAAGACAGTCATTAACAATACAGTTTCAGAAAAATAGAAAATACCAGTGACAGCAGCTTAGAAACTTGGCAAATATCATTGATGTAAAGAATAAAAGGTTTGGTCCCCAATACTGACCCCTGGGTGACGCCACAAGCAATGTCCAAATGATTTGAGCTGTATTTGCCCAGCTTCACAAACTGTTGACGTCTGTCCAAATAACTTTGTTTTAATCCAGTCTACTGCAATGCCTCTAATACCAATTTTCTCCAGTTAGTTTATTAATATGTTGTGATAGATAGTGCCAAAAGCTTTTTGGAGGTACATTAATATTCCAATTATATCTGTGATTCTTTCAATGGATTCCATCAATGCCTGAGATGTTGATCTGTTAGTTCTAAAACCATATTGACTCTCTGAGAGTAGGCTACATTAAACCTTTCCAAAAAATAATCTAGTCTGCTATTGAAAGGTTTCTCCAGTAGGCCTATCATTGACAATTTTGACCAATTGGTTCCACTTGGACACTCTGAGTTACAGACCCATAAGGGTCCATTTGGTTTGTACACTCCGAGTTAGAGACCCACATAAGGGTCCATTTGGTTCGATTTGTACACTCTGAGTTACAGACCCATAAGGGTCCATTTGGTTCCTAACTACCCATCATTTAGCTGGGCATCCCCGGACCCCACTTTTAGAACCACTGTGTGTGTGTGTGTGTGTGTGTGTGTGTGTGTGTGTGTGTGTGTGTGTGTGTGTGTGTGTGTGCGTGTGCGTGTGTGTGTGTGCGTGTGCGTGCGTGCGTGCACGCGCATAATAGCATACATTTGTTTGTTGTTACTTGTGAGCACTTAGCACTCATTAGCATGCTCTATAGCAACAAGTATTGCCAAACAGCGCCCAACTACTGCTATGTTTGTCCACTAACACGGTCGCGGAGGCTCTGCTTTTGCCCAATGACCACTTTAATAAGCTTCGCTGGGCTTCCTGAAGCAAATGAATTAACGAGTGGAGCAACACGCGACCACTGCCGAGTAGCGCTCGCAACGAGACACACTCAAGCTGAATTCCATTCCCCAAAGCTCGGTCACTCGCTCACTCTCCTCGCTTCCTCCACTCGCGCCTAAGCCCCGCCCCTGCGAGGAGCCGAGGATTATTTGCGAGGACGGAGTGGTCGAGCGGTTGCCCTCGAAGGATCGGAATGCACTCAGGGTCATTTCAAAGCGATGGCAAATTCCGCGATCACTTATGACGTCTCAAACAGCTGGACCAGAGCCGTGGATGAAAATATACATGCATAGAATAACATGCAGGTATAGAATAATACAGAATATAAGAATAGACAATTCATCAATGTGGATGGCCACATTGTTATCTTTATAGTTAACATTTAGTGCAATTTTAGTTTTTAGTTTATTCCTTAAAGGTAGGGTAAGTGATTTGCTTTGGTTAAAATAAGTGTTAAATAGTACCCAGGGGGCAAACCCCCCCTTTTTTTGGAAACCTGCATTTGCCCTGCCATCAAAGGTTGGCCACCAGAAATAATATCTATGACCCAGTAGGATCACAACCTATATGGACAACCCGGTCAATTTTTTGCTGGAAATCCAATATGGCCGCCTCAATATTGGCCCCTATCAGAAAATAGCTTTGGCGATAACTTTTGAACCAGATGGGCTAGAAATGCAAACTTGGTGTCTGTTTCATGGTTTCAAAGCATGAGAAACTCAATGGAATACTTATCTTTATGATTAGGTGTGTCTGGACCTTTACTTTGCATATTTCCAAGATGGACGCCACCCGAAAATGAGTTTTACTATGACTTTTACAGTGACAGCTAACTGTTATGGCAAAAAGTCTGCTTTTTAAGCAATATGAACACATTTGGTCAGTTTGAGCTTTCATTTCTATGTTGTCAATATGGCTGCAGTCATAAATAATGTATGGTATTACATTTTTGCTCAGATTCTATCTATAGTTGTGGGGATGATTGCAGTGAAAAATCTGAGAAAAAGCCCACAATGTATCTTATGTATCATTTTAATAAACTAACTACAATATAAACAGACACATGCACACTCCAAGACTTGCCAAAAACTTCAACTTTAGGGCTATACAAATTAACAGAGTGGTATGCATTCAAGTAACATAACAAAATATAGACTACTTAGTGACAAACAGAGTAAAAGCGGATTTGAGGTTGCCTACAAAAGGTTCATTTTGACCTCTATGGTGCTGTCTTGCCTGCTTCTAAAGCCAATGATACTATGGTACAATGCGATTCACTGTCACTGTTGTCACGTGTTGCACTGATCCTGCTGCATCGTGTCTCCAGTGCCTGGCAACGGCATCCTAAGTAGCATGGAATTTCCTTCTTTGCACAGGAACAGTTTTTCTGGCAGCCTTTGATACAGCTGCATGATATTGACTTGTTCATTGACACAGGCCAGGCTGGCTCGGTAGATGCAAGGGGGACTGCATTGCTTGCACTGAGAGACCATCCATACTCTGCGAAAGAGGGAATATCCAGCTTGACGATGTGTGCACATTTATCTATTATGGTTGCTAGAGCAGCTCTTCTCAGGTGCAGGTCAAAGGCATTCTCTGTCGGGGGCAGCAGCTTTAAGAGGGTTGATCTATTATTGAGGAACTTGTACACTCTAAGCTTACTCAGGTCAAAATCCTCCGGGTGGTCCGCTTTGGATGTATACAGCAATTGTGAGGCCATTTTAGACAGTCTTGGCCTCTTGGCAACGAATGTGACTCCCGTTGCAAGGAACCTGGGTGTCCATTTCGACTCCGAACTCCGGTTTGAAAGCCAAATAAAAAAGGTGGTACAAACCTGCTTCATGCATTTAAGGAACATTTATAAAATCAAATCATTTCTTTCCACTGCCAATCTTAAAACTGTTGTGAATGCCCTAATATATTCTCGCCTTGATTACTGTAATGCATTATACTCTGGTCTCACCCAAAACCTTATTCATCGTCTGCAACTGGTCCAAAATGCAGCAGCCAGGCTCATCACCGGTACCAGGAGATTTGATCATATAACCCCTGTCCTAGCTGCACTTCACTGGCTGCCAGTTGCCTTCAGGATTGATTTTAAGATTTTATTACTAACTTTTAAAGCTCTTAATGGTCTGGCGCCTAGCTATTTTTGTAATCTGGTTGAACGTTATGTGCCAGGGCGCACCCTTAGATCCTCTGGCCAGGGTCAACTTGAAATTTATACAGCTAAGTTGGTGACCAAAGGAGGTCGGGCCTTTTCTATAAAGGCCCCTAGACTCTGGAACAGCCTACCAGAGGAACTAAGACCAGGTCATTAACGAGTTTTAAATCCCTGTTAAAAACCCATTTTTACAGAATGGCCTTTTTAACTTGAGATAAATGTTGTTGATTATTGCTCTGTTTTACTGTAAATGTTATATATCACTGTTATTTCATTATCTGCATTGTTTTGATTGCTCTTTTGACTTTTCAAGCACTTTGTAACTTTGTTTAAATAAGTGCTATACAAATAAAGTTTTATTATTATTACTCTCCGCCAGGAGAGTATTGTTATCACTGCGTTTTCACTTTCTAAACATGACACACCGATTGGTCAAGCCTCACGTGACACGTGAAATACTGTGATCTGATTGGCTAGTGACGCCACCGGGCCTATATATACATGGCATCACGTGAGGTAAGACGGGAACCATGAAATGGCTGCATGGCTGATGGCAGATAGGACAGATAGGACATTTACATAGACAGGAGGGATAGGACACTCACACAGACAGAACGGAAGAGGACACTTACCCAGACAGGTTGGATAGGACACTTACATATACAAGAGGGATAGCGACCTATAAATACATGTGTCACTGTGATAAGCCAGATTCCAATACCGAAAATCCGGCCACTAGCTCACTCCCAGACCTTCGAACCGGAAGTAGTCAAGTAGTCGCGGTCCAATTGTTCCTATCTGTCTTATTGGACAGATAGGACAGATAGGACACTTATATAGACAGGAGGGATATGACACTTACATAGACAGGACGGATAGGACAGGAGGGATAGGACACTTACACAGAATGAACGGAAGAGGACACTTACCCAGACAGGATGGATAGGACACTTACATATACAAGAGGGATAGCGACCTTCGCGACCTTCGAACCAACACAAGTCTTCTGGCGGAGAGTTGTGCTCCGAGGAGCACTTTTTCTAGTTATTATTATTGTGCCTGATTGATGACGTCATCTGAGAGGGAATCAGAAGAGTTTTCACCAAACTCCTCAAGTGCAGGGAGATCCAGACACATGCTGGCCTTGAACCATGCCTTCTTCCCAGTGAAGAAGGGATAGCTGGTGGTATCTCTGCCACGGTGTTCACTCTCCATTCCGACATCTCACCACTCCGACTAGTGGCTTCCGCGTGCGGTTAGGGTTAGGGTTAGGGTTAGGTATAGGGTTCGTCAACGTCGGAAAGGCGACATGTCGGAAAGGAGAAATGCACCCCTCTGCCACTTAAACTATGGATAAAGGGCAGGGCACGACACCGTGCGAACCCCAGTGCTGATACCATTTGATGGATAGGAAGGTATGAATTTTGCTCTGTTCTCACCCACAGCTCTGGAAGGCATCTGAGATGGGTTGCTTTATAGTAAAGGCACATGATGATGATGTCTGTGTCATTGGCATGGATGACAACCCTGTCAACTTTGTCATTCTGGACACTGTACAGGGTGTGGAGTATTATTCTTGTATCAGCCTCCTGTTGTGTGGATTCTAGTGCAGGGACATCTTCAATAGACCCCTCCTTGATCACCACACTCATTGTCTTTAAACGGCCCTTGGTCCAACACATCTTTACCTGGGTGGGGGGTTCTTTAAACCCCCCACCCAGGTAAAGATGTGTTGGACCAAGGGCCGACTTAAGTTTCTCATTTTCACACCTTTCGTCATCGTCACAGAGGAAACTCAATAGGTTTGCCTTGTTAGCTGACACAGCAAAAAAAAATCCAGAGGATCTGGAACTGTGTAATGCATACTGACTTCATATTCTTTGGAAGGTTTTGGTCGAGCATATCTGTGTTCTTGCTCAGCTGTCTTAAGACTAGGTCCACTGTACCGGTCACAACAGAAGTGAATGATCTCTGTGCCAGCAGGCACATCATTCAACAGCAGACGTTGGTATCGTTCAGCGATTGTTCCAAATGCTTCACCTTTCAGGAACGACCAATGGCGTATGGCATACATGGCATCAATAACTACTGCTGTTTTTCTGTCTTCTGTAGGCAGGTCAGGGATGCATGCAACTTTGGTCTCCTCTTTCAGGACCTTCACAAGGCTTGCCTTGGTACCTGTTCTCATCCTGCCATCTTCCTGGATGAGGGAAGGGGGGGAAGTAAAGCAAAGCAAAGTCTGTTGTTTACCCAGGGTGTCGGACTAAGTACGAAACTTGTTTCCAGCCGGACCCTGCATGGAAGCCTTGCTCAAGGGCTATTCAGCGGTGATTCATGATTGATGTGATGAATTGGGGAATCGAACTAGGGACCTTCCGGTATCAAGGCCGCCCCTCTAACCACTAGGCCACCGCTGCCACTGCACTTGTGCTTGCCTATAAAGTCAACAAGGTTGAGTTCTCCACCACTGGCTATGATTTGGGTCATACGCAGGAGGGCAGTAATTTCATTGCTCTTGCCAGGTGCTGAGGTTTTCCCCTTCAATTTTTTGGATTTTGTGTTTTGAGTGTGGAAAGTGTTAAGCTTCATTATGCTTGTCTTCTTCTGATCACTGGACAGTGATTCACACAGTGCCTTCAGACCCAGTTCTTTCACACTCATCAAGTCGTCCTTGACTGTGGAATATCACACTGTCCTGTAGATATGTTGATCATGGATGATGTGCTCACTGTAAATGGGTTAGTCTCCACTGCTGCCATGACCTTGACTACCATCTCTGCATCCCGGGTTACACGACTCTGACCAGACTCATGGTGTGGGTTGGAGGAGTGGAGGTGGAGCATAGACTTGAGCTCTGCAGAGACAGCTGCAGTGAGTGGTTTTGTGTAGACCCATTTTGTCCGGGCAGCAGGGCTGAGTGTAATGCCATCCAGACCGCTTGCTTCCTTGGCATCAGCATTATAGGTCTGCTCCAGTAGCATGTCAAGAGCAACACTGTTGTGGCTACCATCTGCTCGTCTGCAAACAAATACACCTGCCATCAGTGCTTCATGTACCTCTGAAGCTGTTTCTGGTAGTTTCTTCATCTCAGCCAAATACAGAGGTAAAGATTGCTGCCCGTACTTGTAGTGGCCTGCTGCAGTGAGGTAGGGTAGCATTCTTGCTGATTCACAGAGATGTCCTGTCCAGTCACCTTCCCGATCGTAGTAGATAGATAAACCTTTGGAGAATATCTGACATCTCCAGGAAGGTTGCCCAGAGGACTGCAGTTGGTTGCCCATTCAATGATTCCTGAAAAAGCAGCAGCTGCTCTCCTAGGACTGCCATCTCTGGACGCCTCGCCTGGATAGCAATGCAGTCCCCCTTGCATCTACCGAGCCAGCCTGGCCTGTGTCAATGAACAAGGCAATATCATGCAGCTGTATCAAAGGCTGCCAGAAAAACTGTTCCTGTGCAAAGAAGGAAATTCCATGCTACTTAGGATTCCGTTGCCAGGGACTGGAGACACGATGCAGCAGGATCAGTGCAACACGTGACAACAGTGACAGTGAATAGCATTGTACCATAGTATCTTTGGCTTTAGAAGCAGGCAAGACAGGACCATAGAGGTCAAAATTAACCTTTTGTAGGCAACCTCAAATCCGATTTTACTCTGTTTGTCACTAAGTAGTCTATATTTTGTTATGTTACTTGAATGCATACCACTATGTTAATTTGTATAGCCCTAAAGTTGAAGTTTTTGGCAAGTCTTGGAGTGTGCATGTGTCTGTTTATATTGTAGTTAGTTTATTAAAATGATACATAAGATACATTGTGGGCTTTTTCTCAGATTTGTCACTGCAATCATCCCCACAACTATAGATAGAATCTGAGCAAAAATGTAATACCATACATTATTTATGACTGCAGCCATATTGACAACATAGAAATGAAAGCTCAAACTGACCAAATGTGTTCATATTGCTTAAAAAGCAGACTTTTTGCCATAACAGTTAGCTGTCACTGTAAAAGTCATAGTAAAACTCATTTTCGGGTGGCGTCCATCTTGGAAATATGCAAAGTAAAGGTCCAGACACACCTAATCATAAAGATAAGTATTCCATTGAGTTTCTCATGCTTTGAAACCATGAAATAGACACCAAGTTTGCATTTCTAGCCCATCTGGTTCAAAAGTTATCGCCAAAGCTATTTTCTGATAGGGGCCAATATTGAGGCGGCCATATTGGATTTCCAGCAAAAAATTGACCGGGTTGTCCATATAGGTTGTGATCCTACTGGGTCATAGATATTATTTCTGGTGGCCAACCTTTGATGGCAGGGCAAATGCAGCACACCCCCCTTTGCCCCCTGGGTATAGCTCTATATTCTGGTAGTACTCATTGCTATAGAGTGTTTGTTCAGTATTAGGAGTCTCCTTGTCTCTCCACCTCTTTATTAAACAGAAAATGTATTTTCGTTTCAGTTTCATTTCCAATTTTATCCAACCAGGACAGAGAACTCAATCAGGATACAGATTAAACAAGTGAAATTGGAAGTGATGACTCTAAGAAATGAGCAGGCAAAATTGGAACTGGAACACTATACAAATTAAGCTTAAAAATTGGTACTTTCTCCTGATTGGTGAGATTTTGACACCTACCGAAAAATGTATTTTCGGTTTATTAAAGAGCTGAAGAGACAGGGAGACATCTGTTACAAACACAACAGACATCTGTTGTGTTTGTCCAACACAAACAATACCAATACAAAGACGAGGAAGAAGAAGAGGAAAGTGGAAGTTACGTGTGGTTGCAGGTGTAGACTTGGCCAAAAAACAATTGAACATTTTTTGGCACTAAAAAAAAAAAAATATACGTATATATATTTTTTATTTTTTTTATGCTTTGCAAAATCATCTCGCGGGCCGGATTAAACTAGTTAGCGGGCCTGATCCGGCCCGCGGGCCGTATGTTTGACATCCCTGCTCTATAGCAATGGTTACTGTCAGAATATAGTATTTTAACCTTTTGACAAAATACTTTTAGTTTTAACCAAAAAATATCACTTACCCTACCTTTTAAATAGTGAACGAAGCGCCAGGATGAGCAAACTTACATTAGTGAATTAAATCCTGATCCGTCCCTCTTTTTGCTCGTAGGCCTACAGTCCCCAGACCCCCCCCCCCCCGCAGCAGTCCCGCACGGCACTGCTGCTTATAACAGCCACCGTATATTACAGAGTATGTCAGACTCTGAATTACATCATTCATGCAGGGTGGCCATACGTCCTCTTTTACCCGGACATGTCCTCTTTTGGGGGGCTGTCTGTTTTTTTTTTAATAAAATCCTTCAAATGTCCGGGGTTTTGAGAGTTTGGGTGATATCCCCCCCCACTTCTGGGACGAAGAAAAAATAAAAAAACGATTTTGTGATTTTGCTTAATATTGTTTGATGGCGAAATAAATCATGACTGATAGACATGAAAGAAGACCCTTCACAGCTAATAGAGAATTTTACATTTTAAGAATCGGTTCAGAATTGAATGAGTACGGCTATAGTTAAATAGCGTAATAAAGTGTCCTCTTTTTGGGAATTCAGAATTCAGTCTATATATAAATACAATACATTATTTTAAACATAATCTTTGTCACAGTAATTTATAGTAGTCCATGCACTGCATTGAGGCATGCACGGAGAGAAATTAACTATCAGCTTTTGAGACAGAATAATTGTGCACGATATATTACAATGTATATAATTGTATTATGCTTCATATCATTCAATGCAATAAAGCCAGTGGCTTGTTGCGTCTTTTCAGTTAATTTACACTGTGTGTGTGTGTGTGTGTGTGTGTGTGTGTGTGTGTGTGTGTGTGTGTGTGTGTGTGTGTGTGTGTGTGTGTGTGTGTGTGTGTGTGTGTGTGTGTGTGTGTGTGTGAGATGCGCAACGAGAGATCGGCGGGGGGCGAAGGGGGGGGGGGGGGGGGGGAATATATGAGTAAACACACACATGTTTAACCTCTTGAACCCTAGCATCCCTATTCTTTTTCTTTTTTTGAGACCTTTTTCATCCCATGGGGGAATTCAGTTTCAGCTTTACCCAGCTGAGTGCTGCCCAGAGAGGAGGGCAGAGGGGGGAGCAGTTAGGGGTTAAGTGTCTTGCTCAGGGACACTTCGACACATGGCTGAGGGCTGGAATCGAACTTAAGACCTCTAACCATTCAGCTACGGTCAGGGAACGTTCACAGAAAATAGCCAAAGTACAAGTTCAGACTGTGCCGGCCTTGTTGTGAAGTTATTTAAAAAGCCATGCATTTATTAAACCTTGTACATACCTTGTACATAGCAGGGTGTTGAGTGAACCAAAACGTGAGCTTGGGAGATTTTTTATCTGAACTGTGGTCGGAATCACTTAACACACAAACAAATAAAACAAGGAAAACATTAATTAATGGTGATTTTTGCAAAGATAGATATGTCAATAGGTCAATCGCATGATTATGAAATATCGGCCCAGCTCTACTGATCATCTATGATGATAGACAGCTGTAGTGTACACATAGATTCAAAATAAAAACTGTTCAATTTCCACCACAAAGTGTATTGGTGGAATGGAATGGTTGTAGCCGATTATATTGTAGAAATATCTTAGATAAATGAGAATAGAGCGGAAGTTACTCCAACTATCACACCTATGAAACAGAGGTAACACTTAATAAAAAAAGAAAATAAACTAGAAAATGTGCTCCTGGGAGCACAGGTCTCCGCCAGGTGAGGTGGTAAAAGAAAGTACTGTTCCTGATTAATTCTGTCTTACCTATTTATATTACATATTGTGATGTCACGTGAAGTTTGACCAATGTTAGGTGATGGACACACACACACACACACACACACACACACACACACACACACACACACACACACACACACACACACACACACACACACACACACACACACACGGACGGAGGGTAAAACATACTCTCCACCATGCCTTCGGCCTGGCGGAGACAAAAATGTGTTAAAAATATTTAATGTTCTCTTGCATTGTATCTTTCCCCAGACGTCCTGCTGCACCTCCCTGTGTGTAAAGAGGAGGTTTCCCCTGAAGAGGAGAGGAGCTCCAGTCTGGTCCAGGAGGAACCAGAGCCTCCACACATTAAAGAGGAGCAGGAGGAGCTTCTTCAAAGACCAGAAGAGGTTGATAGGCCAATGCTGACATTACTAGCAGTGAGAAGTGAAGGTGATGATGGTGAAACCAGAGACACAGAGCCTGTAGCCAGCACCTCAACTGAACACATGAAAACACAAGCTGATGTAGAGGACTGTGGAACATCACATCCAACTAGTGATGACCAGCTCCTCTCTTCACACTGTTCTGAATCTGACATCACTGAAGACAGTGATGAGTGGGAGCCCAGTGTAGATCAGTCACCTTTAAACACACTGAAGTCACACAAGACACAACATGTGGAAGGACAGAGATTGTCTTTGAGCAACAACATGTCCCAGGACCTGAAATCATCGAAAGAAACTCACTCCATGCAGAGTCACACAGGGAAGAAACGTTTTAGTTGTACAGTGTGTAGCAAAATGTTTAATCATAAGGGACATCTTAATACGCACCTGCGGACTCATACAGCGGAAATATCCTTTACTTGTGAAGTTTGTAGCAAAGGCTTTAGTCAAAGTGGTCATCTAAGAATACACATGAGGACTCATACAGGGGAAAAGCGATTTACTTGTACAGTTTGTGGCCACGGCTTTATTCATAAGGGTAATCTAAACATACACATGAGGACTCATACAGGAGAAAAGCCGCTTACTTGTAATGTTTGTAGCAAAGGATTTAGTGAATTGACTTCTCTAAAAAGACACATGATGATCCATACATGGGAAAAGCCATTCACTTGTACAGTTTGTAACAGAGGCTTTCGTCTCAACGGTAATCTAAAAAGACATATGAGGACTCATACAGGGGGGAAAAACCATTAGCTGCTGTTTGTGACAAACACTTTGGTCCAAATGCACACAGATTCATAATTAGAGAAGCTGTTAGTTAAACGGAAACAAATGCTTTTTTTAAAGGACCAATCTGAGTTGATAAATGACATCAGACAAACGTATGATCTAGGGCTGGGCCTTATGACTTCAAATCAATATCACCATTATTTAGTTTTTGCCTCAATTATTTACGATTAATGAACAGTGATAATGCATTGCATAATTATATAATGGTGTCATTATAATGTATTACAACTATGAGAACTAGAAATATTGTTCCTGAAGAAACAATGTGGGCTCGCTTTAAAGCCAAAACAACTGTAGTTATAAAAAGTACAAATTCAGTTTCACTTGGTATCTCTGTCATTGTGTCGTGTGTGGGCACAGACTTGCCTCCGGTTGATCAGATCGAGAGCACCGGTTATCATTCTCCTAATTGTCATCAGTTAAACACCTGCTTGAATAGCTGGTGGTACTAATAGTCCAGGGGCCAACACTGATATTCAACACAAATTGGTACCACCTAAGGTGACCGTAAAGTTTTTGTATTTTTGTCTTCCTACATGTCTCTAGTTTATATTTTGGTATGATAACCCTTCCAATCTTGTAGCTTAATGGCAGTTATCACTACCTACCGGCTAATGTATCCGGTAGGAGACACAAAGTAGAATCTTTGTGTCTCCTACCCCGGGCATCAAATTATTGCGACAAAAAACAAATATATCCATGTATTCAAGGCTTCATGGGGTGTGCAATTGATAGAAAAATTATTATTTTTTGGGTGAACTCCTCCTTTAAGTTTTTCAGGGGGACTCTCTACCCATTCAGCTATGACCACCACAGACCGAAGGAGGGTCAACTTTTACAAGCTTATGGAAAGCAGTCTTTTTGCAAACACCAAAAATCTGAGAAGTTATCAATTGCACACCCCATGAAGCCTTGAATACATGGATATATTTTGTTTTTTGTCGCAATAATTTGATGCCCGGGGTAGGAGACACAAAGATTCTACTTTGTGTCTCCTACCGGATACATTAGCCAGTAGGTAGTGATAACTGCCATTAAGCTACAAGATTGGAAGGGTTATCATACCAAAATATAAACTAGAGACATGTAGGAAGACAAAAATACAAAAACTTTACAGTCACCTTAGGTGGTACCAAAATATGTCTTGGCCCCTGGACTATAAGGGGATGGAGGGGTATAGGCGGCGGGAGTGATGGGTGCGGGGTGCTTCCCCCTGGCTCCAGTGAGCTTGTAGATTAGTTATTTACTATGGTTTAAAGTTTGTGTGTGTGTGTGTGTGTGTGTGTGTGTGTGTGTGTGTGTGTGTGTGTGTGTGTGTGTGTGTGTGTTTGAGAGAGGGGGTATGGGGTGTGGGGGTGGAGGGAGTTGTGTGGGGTTATGTAGACCAATACTCACCATTAGTCTTAAATTGGAGCTTGAAATTTAAAAATTATTGCCATCAATATCACACCCATTTACACACCAATGGCGGAGGAAACCATGCAAGGCACCTGCTCATCGGGAGCAATTATGGGTTCAGCATCTTGCTCAAGGACACTTCGACACTAATTCTGGGGGAGCCCGGGATCGAACTGTGAACCTCGCAGTTGCCATCCGGATGCTTTACCGGCCACTCTACCCCTGAGCCACTGCCGTCACCTCTACTCACACTTCCCAAAGACTGTCAAGCTTTTTCCAAAATAGCAGATCTACAAGCTCATCACGCATCACATTGTAGATCGACTTTTCTTTCGTATAGTTTGTATGGCAGAGGGGGGTATGTCATGTGGTGTGGGAGGTGGGGTGCCAGTGGAGTATGGGGTGTGTGTGTGTGTTTGTTTGTTGGGGGGGGGGTTTTCCGTGGAATCAATGCTTTTTCTCTGCGGAATCCTGGGGCGACTAGCCAATACAAGGTTTGTTGTTTTTAACCACTTAAATACCTGTAGTGAACTGGATAGATAGAGTTAGCGTCTACTCCATAAATAGCAGATCTGCAAGATCACAATGTGTCACAAACGTGCGGCATTGTTAACTTGTAGATCTGCTATTTTGGCTAATGTTTCCCCCTAGAATATGGACGCTGGGGTTCAAGTGATTAAATCAGTAAGTGTTTAACAGGCTGTGACTGTGTGTTAAGGGTTAAAGATGCTATTTGTTGTGGCAGCTCAGGGGGAATGGAGGCAGGCCTGACAGTCAGTCCTACAGATCAGATTTGAGAAACGAATCAACAAAGGCCTTACTTTATTGTTCACACTGTTATTTGCAAGTTGAATCAGATCAGATTTGTGTATTCAAAAACAGCCGATCTACAAGTTCACCACGCGTCACATTGTGAACTTGTATATCGTCTATTTTCGGCAAGGGACACTTGCTCGTTGTACAACAAAGTATAAATCCTGCTTCAGTGTCAGAATGTCCAGACTGAGACACATCTTTAGAAATCAGATTTGAATCACATTTCAAACAAGAATCAGTCTCCATGTGGTTTTATGCTGTTCAGACCTGAGCAAATAAATCTAGTTCCAATCTGGATAGGACAACAATGTGATTTGGGCTGCCAGTCTGAACAGGGCCTTTTAGTGAGCAGAGAGACCAAGGATGGAGAAAACAGAACAGCTTCATTACGTTGAAGGAAGTGATGTTGTAGAAAGCTCTTTTCCTCAAGATAAATTACTGGACATAATAATGTAATACTAATAGTTTAATCTCGACTGGAATATACCTTTTCAATTAAACAAATTAAGGCTGTGTTTCATTCAAGTCAAAGTAAACAGAGTGGGTGCTGCTATTGTGCATGTTTATTTAATTAGTATCATTGGTGACACCTTAACATTACACAACTATTCATGTCAATATTCCGGCAGGAGAGAAGTGCTGAGGACACATATTTTAGTCAGACAGAGGAATGTCAGTCCTCAGAAATATAACAGTGTGTAGAATCTGTATTTAAGCTGCCCCAACATCCAGATCATCATAAATATCATTACAATGTGTATGTATCCTTGCAGAATCTGTATTTAAACTGTCCCAACATCCAGATTATCATAAATATCATTACAATGTGTATGTATCCTTGCAGAATCTGTATTTAAGCTGTCCCAACATCCAGATCATCATAAATATCATTACAATGTGTATGTATTCTTGTAGAATCTGTATTTAAAATGCCCCAACCCCAACATCCAGATCGATGTCAGACTCCCGTTGCCTTCCAAGGCAAAAGGACCCTGTCCACATTTTCTTCTTCCATCACTTTTCCTTTTCCCTTTCTATTCTTTACCCTCATTTTGTCATTATAATATTTCCCATTATTATATTACATAATTATTGTCATATTATTGTCATATTTTGTATTGAAACAATCTCCTAAACTGCATATTAGTATAAACTCATTCATTCTCTCACAGAGGAAATGTTACATTTCCACAATAATAACTAGCAACTGAAGCTGTCAAAAAATATGTAGACACGTACATATGTTTGGTACTCTTTTTTTAATAATATCAACATTTTAATTAAGAATATAATAACCACACTTTGAGTCTATATATAAATTATATTTTTTTGTGAGATATGTGAAATTAATTTCATTTTTGTATCACATTCATGTTATTCAAAAGAAAGTGGAAGGCAGTCCCTCCATCCAGCTGTCCTTTACTCTGTTACACACCTCCTCCACCAGGTGGCGAAAGGCAACAGTGCCTGGATCCTTTGCTGCTCATGCTTGTAAAACGTTGACCCGGAAGTAAATGCGTGTTGTTTATTTTCAGGAGCCCGGCTATCGTTATTGTTTCATTTGTTTGGGATCCTCAACGTAGGAATAGACTTATAGAGAGCTTGGTGAAAATGTCTCATAAATATAAAGGAGGTAAAATGAGTCAAATGGAGTCTGTACGGCTGAAGATAAATGAACACATGACGTCAGTGGTGGGAGAGGAGATATTGTGTGTTTTGGAAAAACAGCGTGGTGTTGATGTTTCTAGTGTGAAGCTTAATGTCAGAGTGTTTGTGTTGGAGCGCCTCAGTGCGGCTGCAGAGTTCATGTGCAACCTCTTCCAGAGAGAGATAGAGACACTAGAAACTCTGAGCTCCGTTCCGTCAGCAGAAATTGGACTTCCGGTTTTCGAGCTAGCAGAAATAAGGTTTCCGGTTGCCTTCAAAATAAGATCACGATTTTGTAATGTTTTTTAAAAGACACAAATCTATTTTAAAAATACATTTATGATGTATGCCTTTTAAATGGCTCATACTAAAACACTTCCAAGTGGCAAGTTTGCCCGGTGGTTGTTCCAGATTGAGGCTATTGACCCCCATCAAATGTGCACTTCACACCTAAATATGGGCCATTTGTAACAGGAATTTATTCAAAGGTTTGAAAACCACTGCATTATAGGTTAGAAATACTTTGAAATTCAAGAATGCATGCTTAACCATTCAAAGTTTGAATGGTTAAGCATGCATTCTCTAATTAATGTTTGTCCTGCAAGTGTAAAGTGTAACCTGAAAACCATATATTATTTCTTTCGTTTTTCCCTGCTAAATGTCTCAGGAAATGAACCCTCTCCTTCCATTCTGCTGTAGTTAGGTAATAATTATATGTTATCAGTCCAACCCTGATTAAAGCAGACGCCTAGAATTACATAATTACCTTTTTTTATATACCCATATTTATATTCATTGCTTCCTGCAATTATTCAGCATAGATAAGTTAACCCCTTAAGCCTGATTTATACTTGTTTATGCTGTTCAGAAATAGCCAATCTACATGCTCACAACTACAAAAACATTGTTTTGTTGTTGCCTACATAATAGGTTTCTTTTACATAGCCATGTTGTTCTTTGCTATTTTACTTCAAGTATGAAGTATCAAGTATGTTAAAATTGTATGAATGTACCTATGTAAACTCAGTTTACACATCATTTGCACTCAAAGGACCACAATGGGAATAACCTCTTGAGCTTTTTTGTTTTATCCTTTTGACAGATTATGTACAAAATACAAATATATGGTCATGCATGTATGCACGTTTTGTCAATATAAACATAAATCAATCACCACAATATATTATTTATGTGGTTAACTTATGACATTTATTCCTAGCCTATACACAAAAAGCCAATCTATATGCACACAAGATTATAGATCTGCTTTTATTCTTTTTCCTGCTATAAGTACAATTTTGAGGGGGAAAAAATGAAAAAAAAAAACTCATCAACATTTAAAATGACTGATATAGTGTCATTCATTAGTAAACACTCCTCCACTGTGGATAATAATATAATAATATAATATAATAATATAATATAAAAACTATAGCAAAAAGGCAAGTAGCTAAGAAAACATTAAGGAAAATGTGTGAGCATGTAAACAGGTGTCCAACAATTTCTCCATGGCATGAATATATCCAGTTTTCAGTACTTTTACTTCTATTCCACTACATCTCAGAGGCAAATGTTGTACTTTTACTCAATTACAATTATTTGAAAACGCTTTAGTTATTAGTTACTTTGTAGATTTTGATTATTATCAAAACATGTATTATTACAAAACATGCATTAACCACTTCAACCCGAACGCGTGAGTATGTCACAAGTGTTGGCACACGTGTCCGTCTCCGGTCCAGTGTCCAATTGGTATAGGCTACGCACTGTAAACGGCACTTTTCTGACCTCTGACCTCACTGGACGGTCCGCCACACTTTTTTTTACACCTGTGCCGCTTAGCGGAGAGTGTGGCGTTGTAGAGGGGGTCTCCCCGAACGCGTGAGTATGTCACAAGTGTTGGCACACGTGTCCGTCTCCGGTCCAGTGTCCAATTGGTATAGGCTACGCACTGTAAACGGCACTTTTCTGACCTCTGACCTCACTGGACGGTCCGCCACACTTTTTTTTACACCTGTGCCGCTTAGCGGAGAGTGTGGCGTTGTAGAGGGGGTCTCCCCGAACGCGTGAGTATGTCACAAGTGTTGGCACACGTGTCCGTCTCCGGTCCAGTGTCCAATTGGTATAGGCTACGCACTGTAAACGGCACTTTTCTGACCTCTGACCTCACTGGACGGTCCGCCACACTTTTTTTTACACCTGTGCCGCTTAGCGGAGAGTGTGGCGTTGTAGAGGGGGTCTCCCCGAACGCGTGAGTATGTCACAAGTGTTGGCACACGTGTCCGTCTCCGGTCCAGTGTCGAATTGGTATAGGCTACGCACTGAAAACGGCACTTTTCTGACCTCTGACCTCACTGGACGGTCCGCCACACTTTTTTTTACACCTGTGCCGCTTAGCGGAGAGTGTGGCGTTGTAGAGGGGGTCTCCCCGAACGCGTGAGTATGTCACAAGTGTTGGCACACGTGTCCGTCTCCGGTCCAGTGTCCAATTGGTATAGGCTACGCACTGTAAACGGCACTTTTCTGACCTCTGACCTCACTGGACGGTCCGCCACACTTTTTTTTACACCTGTGCCGCTTAGCGGAGAGTGTGGCGTTGTAGAGGGGGTCTCCCCGAACGCGTGAGTATGTCACAAGTGTTGGCACACGTGTCCGTCTCCGGTCCAGTGTCCAATTGGTATAGGCTACGCACTGAAAACGGCACTTTTCTGACCTCTGACCTCACTGGACGGTCCGCCACACTTTTTTTTACACCTGTGCCGCTTAGCGGAGAGTGTGGCGTTGTAGAGGGGGTCTCCCCGAACGCGTGAGTATGTCACAAGTGTTGGAACACGTGTCCGTCTCCGGTCCAGTGTCCAATTGGTATAGGCTACGCACTGTAAACGGCACTTTTCTGACCTCTGACCTCACTGGACGGTCCGCCACACTTTTTTTTACACCTGTGCCGCTTAGCGGAGAGTGTGGCGTTGTAGAGGGGGTCTCCCCGAACGCGTGAGTATGTCACAAGTGTTGGCACACGTGTCCGTCTCCGGTCCAGTGTCCAATTGGTATAGGCTACGCACTGTAAACGGCACTTTTCTGACCTCTGACCTCACTGGACGGTCCGCCACACTTTTTTTTACACCTGTGCCGCTTAGCGGAGAGTGTGGCGTTGTAGAGGGGGTCTCCCCGAACGCGTGAGTATGTCACAAGTGTTGGCACACGTGTCCGTCTCCGGTCCAGTGTCCAATTGGTATAGGCTACGCACTGAAAACGGCACTTTTCTGACCTCTGACCTCACTGGACGGTCCGCCACACTTTTTTTTACACCTGTGCCGCTTAGCGGAGAGTGTGGCGTTGTAGAGGGGGTCTCCCCGAACGCGTGAGTATGTCACAAGTGTTGGCACACGTGTCCGTCTCCGGTCCAGTGTCCAATTGGTATAGGCTACGCACTGTAAACGGCACTTTTCTGACCTCTGACCTCACTGGACGGTCCGCCACACTTTTTTTTACACCTGTGCCGCTTAGCGGAGAGTGTGGCGTTGTAGAGGGGGTCTCCCCGAACGCGTGAGTATGTCACAAGTGTTGGCACACGTGTCCGTCTCCGGTCCAGTGTCCAATTGGTATAGGCTACGCACTGAAAACGGCACTTTTCTGACCTCTGACCTCACTGGACGGTCCGCCACACTTTTTTTTACACCTGTGCCGCTTAGCGGAGAGTGTGGCGTTGTAGAGGGGGTCTCCCCGAACGCGTGAGTATGTCACAAGTGTTGGAACACGTGTCCGTCTCCGGTCCAGTGTCCAATTGGTATAGGCTACGCACTGTAAACGGCACTTTTCTGACCTCTGACCTCACTGGACGGTCCGCCACACTTTTTTTTACACCTGTGCCGCTTAGCGGAGAGTGTGGCGTTGTAGAGGGGGTCTCCCCGAACGCGTGAGTATGTCACAAGTGTTGGCACACGTGTCCGTCTCCGGTCCAGTGTCCAATTGGTATAGGCTACGCACTGTAAACGGCACTTTTCTGACCTCTGACCTCACTGGACGGTCCGCCACACTTTTTTTTACACCTGTGCCGCTTAGCGGAGAGTGTGGCGTTGTAGAGGGGGTCTCCCCGAACGCGTGAGTATGTCACAAGTGTTGGCACACGTGTCCGTCTCCGGTCCAGTGTCCAATTGGTATAGGCTACGCACTGTAAACGGCACTTTTCTGACCTCTGACCTCACTCGACGGTCCGCCACACTTTTTTTTACACCTGTGCCGCTTAGCGGAGAGTGTGGCGTTGTAGAGGGGGTCTCCCCGAACGCGTGAGTATGTCACAAGTGTTGGCACACGTGTCCGTCTCCGGTCCAATGTCCAATTGGTATAGGCTACGCACTGAAAACGGCACTTTTCTGACCTCTGACCTCACTGGACGGTCCGCCACACTTTTTTTTACACCTGTGCCGCTTAGCGGAGAGTGTGGCGTTGTAGAGGGGGTCTCCCCGAACGCGTGAGTATGTCACAAGTGTTGGCACACATGTCCGTCTCCGGTCCAGTGTCCAATTTGTATAGGCTATGTACTGTAAACGGCACTTTTCTGACCTCTGACCTCACTGGACGGTCCGCCACACTTTTTTTTACACCTGTGCCGCTTAGCGGAGAGTGTGGCGTTGTAGAGGGGGTCTCCCCGAACGCGTGAGTATGTCACAAGTGTTGGCACACGTGTCCGTCTCCGGTCCAGTGTCCAATTTCTATAGGCTATGCACTCCATTGAACAACATTTATCCATTTAGATACATTTTTTATCTTTTAAAAAACGTTTTTGTTACACAGAAACATAATATGTGTTGTATATCTTCGTTTAAATGCTTAATTTATAGTTTTAATGTGCAAATGAACCGTTGTTCAATGGTTTTCAATGGTTTCTTTTTACTCTAGAGGGTACTCTTATTCTGAAGGGATCGTCAACCGGAAGTCTTATTTCTGCTCCGTTATTTCTGCTGACGGAACACAGCTGTGGCAGGCTGCTGTAACCCGACACCACCACCTGTTGCTGCGATGGACCTGCAGCCGTGGTGCTCTGACCAGCGTCCCCTGCTGCTGTTCCTGCAGAAAACATCGGTGTGGTCTTTTTACTTGTTGCAATCCCCATGTGTGGATCAGTCACCGTTATCACAGTTATTGTGCATGTTTATTTAATTAGTATCATTGGTCACACCTGTACAGGGTGTAACATTACACAACTATTTATGTCAATATTTAGGCAGAAGAGAAGTGCTGAGGACACATCTTTTAGTCAGACAGAAATATAACAGTGTGTAGAATCTGTATTTAAGCTGCCCCAAAATCCAGATCATCATAAATATCATAACAATGTGTGTATCCTTGTAGAATCTGTATTTAAGCTGCCCCAACCCCAACATCCAGATCGATGTCAGGCTCCTGTTGCATTCCAAGGCAACAGGACCCTGTCCACCTTTTCTTCTTCCATTTTCTTCCATCACTTTTCCTTTTCCTTTTCTATTCTTTACTCTCATTTTCTCATTGTAATATTTCCCTCACAGAGGATATTCTCTCACAGAGGAAATGTTACATTTCCACAATAATAACTAGCAACTGAAGCTGTCAAAATATGTAGACACGTACATATGTTTGGTACTATTTTTTGATAATATCAACATTTTAATTAAGAATATAATAACCACACTTTGCGTTCAATGTAGATTATATATTAATTTCATTTTTGTATCACATTCATGTTTTTCAAAAGAAAGTGGAAGGCAGTCCCTCCATCCATCCATCCATCCATCCGTCCTTTACTCAGTTACACACCTCCTCCACCAGGTGGCGAAAGGCAACAGTGCCTGGATCCTTTGCTGCTCATGCTTGTAACACGTTCACCCGGAAGTAAATGCGTGTTGTTTATTTTCAGGAGCCCGGCTATCGTTATTGTTTCATTTGTTTGGGATCCTCAACGTAGGAATAGACTTATAGAGAGCTTGGTGAAAATGTCTCATAAAGATAAAGGAGATAAAATTAGTCAAATGGAGTCTGTACGGCTGAAGATAAATGAACACATGACGTCAGTGGTGGGAGAGGAGATATTGTGTGTTTTGGAAAAACAGCGTGGTGTTGATGTTTGTAGTGTGAAGCTTAATGTCAGAGTGTTTGTGTTGGAGCGCCTCAGTGCGGCTGCAGAGTTCATGTGCAACCTCTTCCAGAGAGAGATAGAGACACTAGAAACTCTGCTGGAGACACAAAACAAACTGCTGGACGTGATGCTACAGCCACACATCAAACTACACAGAGCAGGTTGGTTCATGCTTCATGTAAGTCTCACCCTTTGAGAGTGAGAGTCACGCAATTTAACCTGTTCTCACGCCACACTTGCCATTTATCACGCTTTTCCCCTCTCAGAGCAAACCGTGGACGTCGGATTAGACCGGGGTGAGGGTGTTTTATAACATTGGATCTCATTGGTCCGGGGACCCCCAGGGGTACTAGCCGGGGTTCCAGGGGGTCCCCAGCTAAATGATGGATAGGCACCAATTGGACCGTTATGGGTCTGTAACTCCATTTGGTTCCATTTGTACACTCAGAGTTACATTAACATTGATTTTACAATAGAAATTGGGGTCCCAGGGCTAGAAATGCCATTAAATGGGGGTCCGTAGCCCTAATGCATGTCAAACTGGGGGTCCTTGAAATTAAAATGGTTGAGAATCACTGCTAGAGAGCCGTGAAAATCTTCTCTTATGGGGGTCCCTGGCTATTATCTTTTGAAATGGGGGTCCGCGGGCTATTAAGAGTCAATTTGGGGGTCCTTGATATGAAAAAGTGAGAACCACTGTTTTAGAACGACGGTTGAACCGTCGTCCTTTAAACACCCTCCCATTGACGACACGCAGCCCCAAAACACACTCACTCCCATTTTTTCCGCCGACCGAGCCCGCCGGATATACCCGGGGCGTGCACTGGACACTAAAAAAAACTTGGCAGCCCTTCATGTCAAACACATGTTCACATACGTTCAACACAAGCTTAGCTACAAGTAGCGATGTCGATATAATCTATCGTCATGAAATTGCCTCCACACTCAAGCCTCTGGACTCAGTTTACTACTCAGGCTCAGCTCTGAGGTTTATTACTGGTGACAGCTACAACACTCATCACTGTGCCCTGTATGATAAGGTGGGCTGGTTTTCTCTGACTGAGAGGCGCACTAATCATTGGCACCTCTTTATTTATAGAGCCCTGGTAGGAACATTACCACATTATATCTCATCCATTCTACGTCAGAAACCTAGTCACATTCTAACTCGCTCCAGTGATTGTCTAGTCTAGTCCTTTTGGTTCCTTTTGTTCGGAACTGGGAAAGACTGCTTTCAGCTTTGGTGCACCTGATTGTTGGAACCTCTTGCAACAAGAGCTGAAACTGACTACCCTTTTATCTATTGGCCATTTTAGGAATTTATATAACCGTGCATTACCTGCATGCAACTGTTTTAACTGATTGCTGTCAACATTCAACTGTTTTTAACTTTTTCTTATCAACATTATCGTTTTTGTTGTTGTTCTTATGTTATTTATATGTGTGTGTAATCTCAGTGCATCATTGTTGCTGCTAGCTTAACTACACTTGATATATTGATTTAATACTCTATTAGCAGTTTGCAAATGAAAGCACAGGAAAGTACAGTTCTATACAAGGTCTGCTAAGAGGATTCCTTTGTACTCAATTCATCAACACATTTAATGACACAGATATACAATACTATGCAAAACATTATATAAACAGAGTAGGGATTTACACTCCTTTACAACTGTTGGTAGGGCGTTCCACATTTTTGTGGCATACTGGTGTTGTGATTGTGGACGTCATTGACGTTTGTGAAGTAGTTTGACAGGTACATGGGTGTCTTTGTGGTGTAGTGTATTTTGTAGACCAGGCCCCTTGCAAGTTACTGTACTCTGTCCTCTACCCTGAGCCATCCCACCCTAGAAATATGAGCAGGGGTTAAATGAGTTGTAGATGTGAGGCCACGAAGTAGCCTTACCAGTTTGTTTTGGGATGTCTGGAGCCTTGTTTTAAAGGCCCTTTTGGTGCTTTGGTACGATGAGGTGCATGCATAGTCGAAGTGACTTTGAATGAGTGCTCCTGTTAGAGTCCTCAATATACTCTTACTGACCAGTGAGGAGATCCTGTACAAAAGTCTTGTTCTTTGGTTGACTTTTTGGATTACTTTAGTTGCCATTTTATCACTGGAAATATTGCCTCTAAAATGGAACCCAGGTAACCTACTTTGAGTTGTGTTGCTGATTTTACCTCTTCTGTCCTCCTTCTGTCTGTGTGTAAAGAGGTTTCATCTGAACATGAGGAGAAGAGGAGCCCCAGTCTGGTCCAGGAGGAACCACAACCTCCACAGATTAAACAGGAACAGGAAGAGGCTGATGTGTCAACATGGACATTACTACATAGGAAGACCAGGTGCAACACTCTCTCAGGTATATAAAAAAACAAGCCTTATAAGTGCTAAACTAATAAGGCTAAAAGCCCTACAATCAGCCCATATAGACTGCTAGGTCAGATGTGTGTAGGTTCAAACAAAGTAAAGTTTCAAGATGGTTATTGGATGCAAACGTATGCCTGTGCCTCCTTAAATAACAGGTATCTAATTTAAGGAGATTTTAATGAATGTCTGTATGAACTCTTCTGAACCGTGCATTTAAAGAAACTGCTTGTTGACACTTGAGTTGTGCTCATATTTTCTTATGTTGCCGAGCCAAGTTCAGCCACCTGGTGGCGCTCTGTACTTTCAGTCAGACAGACAGGTGGTGGCTGGTCTCACATATGATCAGAGATCTCTGCCTACTAGGACTGGACAATTAACCAAAAATATATCGAGTTAGTTAGTTAGCTAATGAATGGAAAACAAAAGCTTAATGTCTGAGAATTGGACAAACACTTGGGTTTTATTTTAGAAAGTATTTGATTGCTTAATATGCAGCATACTGCAGTATACTGTATAGGTTGAATAGATACCAGGTTTATATGTCACATAAGAGGAAAATGCTTGTGCTGTTTTATTGTAACAGCAAAATAATTCAGTGTTTTATAACCTGTGATCATGCTGAAACTGAAAGGCCAATAAACAATACACAGTGATTGAAACAATATGTGTAGCCTAGTACTGTACATACAGTATTTATTTTAAGCCCATATGGGCTGTGGGCACCAAGAAAGGTGCATGATGGCACCTAAACCCAGGTATCCTGATTCTGAGGATGTCAATGAAAGTAGCAGATCTACAAGTTCACAACACATGTGAGTTTTGAGACATTGTATGATTAAAGTATATAATGGGGCTTAAAAGCAGCTAATCAATGAATCAGGATAGCATATATGAATATTATGATTGTTTTCCAATACATTAGATAACTACATAGTTGCAACAACACACACCACACCATGCAGAGAACAGAGTTTCTAGTGTTCTATCTATTTATTGATTCATAAATAGAGCTAAGCAACCATTTCCGAACAATTTTGTTGACAGAAACCATAAACTTTTTTGACCGTCGCGATGCGATCACCATGTGTCGCATCGTCGCTATTTATGTATTTATTATTATTTACACCATGCTTGATGTTGCTGGAGGGCCATACAACAGGCCCCTCCATGCTTACCACATCACCATCTCCTCCTTCACGTGATGGTGGCAAGCCTTCCTCAACAAGTATCATCTGATCCTCCTCCTCTACAAATACAATCTCCTCATCATGTACCACCACGGGCCCCTGGGCCTGGGGCTCGGTAGGAGCCTCGCTCTCTGAGTCAGACACGCACTGAGTCGGCAGGCTGCTGTAACCCGACACCACCACCTGTTGCTGCGATGGACCTGCAGCCGTGGTGCTCTGACCAGCTTCCTCTGCTGCTGGCCCTGCAGAAAACATCTGTGTGATCTTTTTACTTGTTGCAGCCTCTGCCTCTAGGGCTTTTCTTTTCTTTTCCCTTGCCTTCTGTGCACTTCCTTTATGTGTTTTGGTCTCCTTCTCCATTTTTGTTACTCTCTCCCTTCTCCTCTCACATCACCGTCTCTCCTCAAAGATGAGGCGGGGGGGGTGGGGTGGGGTGTAGCAACATGTGGGGGTGGTACCCCTGGGCCATTGTAGCCCTGTGATTGGGCCACTGGGCCAGGTATTCAGTTGAGAGACAAGCTAGTGGGCCAATGACATGATATCATTTAACTTTTTGGGCCACCCAGCCCACGGTCGTCGGTTACCGTAATTACCAGAATTGCCAGCCGCGCGGCCAGAAATGACCGTAAATATCCTAAAACCGGGGCAATTGTTTTTGACCATTACTGGTCGGCCCACCGGGCATATGCCCCCTGTCGCCATGGAGACGGAGTGAAGCGACCAACCCGTGGGGTTTATCAATCCCCACATGTGGATCAGTCGACGGTCAACGCCTCCGTGTTGAATCATGAATTAATTACTTAAATAAGGCAATCAAGCTTACGCCCCACTCTCCTCTCCCATTCATAGAATGGACCAACACTCCAGCTGAATTAACAAACAAAAGCAACAGCGTAATACAATAATACAAATAATAATATAGCCTATCAAATACAATAATAACAATAATTACGGCCACTGGCCGTAACAGATAGACAGCTGCAGTGTACACAAAGATTAAAACATTTGATTACAGTACAAAACTGTTCAATTTCCACCACAAAGTGTATTGGTGGAATGGAATGGTTGCAGCCGATATATATTCAAATATCTTAGATAAATGAGGATTGATCTATGGTTTAGGAGCATTTATTTACAGCGGAAGTTACTCACACTACGACACCTATGAAACAGAGGTAACACAAAGAAAAATAAAAGATGTGTTCATTGTATCTTTTCCCCAGACGTCCTGCACCTCCCTGTGTGTAAAGAGGAGGTTTCCCCTGATGAGGAGAGGAGCCCCAGTCTGGTCCAGGAGGAACCAGAGCCTCCACACATTAAAGAGGAGGAGGAGGAGCTACTTCAAAGACCAGAAGAGGTTGATAGGCCAATGCTGACATTACTAGCAGTGAAAGGTGAAGGTGATGATGGTGAAAACAGAGACACAGAGCCTGTAGCCAGCACCTCAACTGAACACATGAAAACACAAGCTGATGTAGAGGACTGTGGAACATCACATCCAACTAGTGATGACCAGCTCCTCTCTTCACATTGTTCTGAATCTGACATCACTGAAGACAGTGATGAGTGGGAGCCCAGTGTAGATCAGTCACCTTTAAACACACTGAAGTCACACAAGACACAACATGTGGAAGGACAGAGATCGTCTTTGAGCAACAAGATGTCCCAGGACCTGAAATCATCGAAAGAAACTCACTCCATGCAGAGTCACACAGGGAAGAAAAGATTTAGTTGTACAGTGTGTTGCAAAATGTTTAATAGTAAGGAACATCTAAAAATACACTTAGGGACTCATACAGGGGAAAAGCCATTCATTTGTACAATTTGTAACACAGGCTTTCGTCTCAACGGTATTCTAAAAACGCACATGAGGACTCATACAGGGGAAAAACCATTCACTTGTACAGTTTGTAACAAAGACTTTCGTCACAACAGTGTTCTAAAAAGACACATGAGCACTCATACAGGGGAAAAACCATTCACTTGTTCAGTTTGTGGCCAAGGCTGTATTCATAAGGGTCATCTAAAAACACATATGAGGACTCATACAGGGGAAAAGCCATTTACTTGTGCACATTGTAACAAAGGCTTTTGTCACAACAGTAATCTAAAAACACACATGAGGACTCATACAGGGAGGAAAAATCTTTATAAAGTTTATAAATAATATCAGACAAACGTATGATGTAGGGCTGGGCCTTATGACTTCAAATCAATATCACCATTATTTTTATTTTTTGCCTCGATTATTTATGTTTAATGAGCAGTGATAATGCATTGTATAATTATTATAATGTATTACAACTATGAGAATCCTGGCCAAAATAAAAGAGTCTGTAAGTGACCTGTCATTATGAAGCTGTGTGATACTTGACCTTATAAATTATAAATGGCTTTATAATATGTTATGAGTATTGTTATTAATCATTAGTATTTATGTTTTTTTTGTAATTATACAGTGTTAAGCAGTATTATAAGTATATTTATAAAACATTATAGACTGAGCACAGCCGCTGTCAGCTCAGCCATTCACTGGTCTGGCACTGTTATGAAGCACCAACACCTCTGTTGTAATTCACATGTTCAGTTATGATAATTAAATAACATTCTGCATTCATAACACATTCTATAAGCTCTTCAGCTTTTCAGAAACAACACCACGTTGCTACCTACATGTAGGCTATACAACATACTATGATCACTACCTACATGTAGGCTATACAACATACTATGATCACTACCTACATGTAGGCTATACAACATACTATGATCACTACCTACATGTAGGCTATACAACATACTATGATCACTACCTACATGTAGGCTATACAACATACTATGATCACTACCTACATGTAGGCTATACAACATACTATGATCACTACCTACATGTAGGCTATACAACATACTATGATCATTACCTACATGTACGCTATACAACATACTGGCCCTCATTTATCAACGCAGCGTATAAACCGGCGTATATTTTTCCATATATTTGGCCGTACACCAACGTCGAAGTCACATTTATCAACGCATCCTACACAGCTGATCCGAGCTTACACTTGGTCCCAGCGTTGATAAATGTCACGGCTGAAACGAGCGTCATTTAAATAACACGCCCTTAAATATTCTCACCAACGCCCCGATTTTACGACATGAAGACGAACCAGAATACGACCAAAGACATGAAAAGCCAATAAGAAACAGTCGCCCCCCCCCCCCCCCCTCGGGTTTATATCCTTAACCCAGCCTTGAGCGTCGGGTTTATATCCTTAACCCAGCCAGGTTGTGTAGCCTACATAACTCTCTATGACATAACTCCATAACATAGGACAAGCTACTGTAAGTTTGTAGACCTCACTATCCATGAAAAGTCCCGGCGCAAAAGCGCTCATATATTTTTGAAAATAGCAGATCTACAAGCTCACAACGCGTCACGATGCAACGCTGGCTTGTGAGCTTGTAGATCTGCTATTTTCAATACAGACAGATCTACAATCTTATCTGAATGACTGTTAAAGCAGTTTGTTTAAATTACTTTATAAAATTATATATTTTCACAGCAATTATTTATTAGTGTAGATATACACATTTAGGAGTGGATTATGTGTCCAGATGCTTGTCAGACAGTCAGACAATGGTGCTCCGCAGCTCTAGGATGGAATAAACGGGTGCAGCCAACGTCAACAACTGGTCTCGACCAGACGTGAGATCTCAGCGTACCGTAGGATAAAGCCCACGTCAGGATATATTGATAAATGCCGAAAATTGGGTGATTACGCCGTACGCTCATTATTCGGGCTGCACCACGTTGATAAATGAGGGCCACTATGATCACTACCTACATGTAGGCTATACAACATACTATGATCAATTACACTCAAAGGTGATGATGGGCCAATACAAGGTTTGTTGATTTTAACCACTTAAACACCTGTAGTGTTAGAGAACTGGATAGAGTTAGCGTCCACTCCATATCTCTTTGCCACAAATAGCAGATCTACAAGTTCACAATGTGTTGTGAACGTGACACATTGTGAGCTTGAAGATCTACTATTTTGGCTAATGTTTCCCCTTAGAATATGGACGCTGCGGTTCAAGTGGTGAAATCAGTAAGTGTTTAACAGGCTGTGTGTTAAGGGTTAAAGATGCTATTTGTTGTGGCAGTTCAGGGGGGATGGAGGCAGGCCTGACAATAAAGTAAGGCCTTTGTTGATTTGTTTATCAAATCTGATCTTTAGGACTGACTTTTCACACTTTGCAAGTGAATCAGATCAGATTTGTGTATTCAAAAATAGCCGATCTACAAGTTAACAACACATCGCATTGTGAACTTGGATATCGTCTATTTTCAGCAAGGGACACCGTTGTACGACAAAGTATAAATCCTGCTTCAGTGTCAAAATGTCCAGACTGAGACACATCTTTAGAAATCAGATTTGAATCACATTTCAAACAAGAATCAGTTTCCATGTGGTTTTATGCTGTTCAGACCTGATCAAATAAATCTAGTTCCAATCTGGATAGGACAACAATGTGATTTGGGCTGCCAGTCTGAACAGGGCCTTTTAGTGAGCAGAGAGACCAAGGATGGAGAAAACAGAACAGCTTCATTACGTTGAAGAAAACAGAACAGCTTCATTACGTTGAAGGAAGTGATGTTGTAGAAAGATCTTTTCCTCAAGATAAATTACTGGACATAATAATGTAATACTAATAGTTTAATCTCGACTGGAATATACCTTTTCAATTAAACAAATTAAGGCTGTGTTTCATTCAAGTCAAAGTAAACAGAGTGGGTGCTGCTTAATTAGTATCATTGGTGACACCTGTACAGGGTTTAACATTACACAACTATTCATGTCAATATTCAGGCAGAAGAGAAGTGCTGAGGACACATATTTTAGTCAGACAGAGGAATGTCAGTCCTCAGAAATATAACAGTCTGTAGAATCGGTATTTAAGCTGCCCCAACATCCAGATCAGCATAAATATCATAACAATGTGTATGTATCCTTGTAGAATCTATATTTAAGCTGCCCCAACATCCAGATCATCATAAATATCATTACAATGTGTATGTATCCTTGTAGAATCTGTATTTAAACTGCCCCAACATCCAGATTATCATAAATATCATTACAATGTGTATGTATCCTTGTAGAATCTGTATTTAAGCTGTCCCAACATCCAGATCATCATAAATATCATTACAATGTGTATGTATTCTTGTAGAATCTGTATTTAAACTGCCCCAACCCCAACATCCAGATCGATGTCAGACTCCCTTTGCCTTCCAAGGCAAAAGGACCCTGTCCACATTTTCTTCTTCCATCACTTTTCCTTTTCCCTTTCTATTCTTTACTCTCATTTTCTCATAATATTTCCCATTATTATATTACATAATTATTGTCATATTATTGTCATCTTTTGTATTTAAACAATATCCTAAAATGCATATTAGTATAAACTCATTCATTCTCTCACAGAGGAAATGTTACATTTCCACAATACTAACTAGTAACTGAAGCTGTCAAAATATGTAGACACGTACATATGTTTGGTACTCTTTTTTTAAATAATATCAACATTTTAATTAAGAATATAATAACCACACTTTGAGTCTATATATAAATTATATATTTTTTGTGAGATATGTGAAATTAATTTCATTTTTGTATCACATTCATGTTATTCAAAAGAAAGTGGAAGGCAGTCCCTCCATCCATCCATCCATCCAGCTGTCCTTTACTCAGTTACACACCTCCTCCACCAGGTGGCGAAAGGCAACAGTGCCTGGATCCTTTGCTGCTCATGCTTTTAAAACGTTGACCCGGAAGTAAATGCGTGTTGTTTATTTTCAGGAGCCCGGCTATCGTTATTGTTTCATTTGTTTGGGATCCTCAACGTAGGAATAGACTTATAGAGAGCTTGGTGAAAATGTCTCATAAAGATAAAGGAGGTAAAATGAGTCAAATGGAGTCTGTACGGCTGAAGATAAATGAACACATGACGTCAGTGGTGGGAGAGGAGATATTGTGTGTTTTGGAAAAACAGCGTGGTGTTGATGTTTATAGTGTGAAGCTTAATGTCAGAGTGTTTGTGTTGGAGCGCCTCAGTGCGGCTGCAGAGTTCATGTGCAACCTCTTCCAGAGAGAGATAGAGACACTAGAAACTCTGCTGGAGACACAAAACAAACTGCTGGACGTTGACTTTGATATGGACATCCATCCTTACACTGCAGGTTGGTAAACACATTCTATTCAACACGAGCTGTGTGTGTGTGTGTGTGTGTGTGTGTGTGTGTGTGTGTGTGTGTGTGTGTGTGTGTGTGTGTGTGTGTGTGTGTGTGTGTGTGTGTGTGTGTGTGTGTTAAGCTAAGCTAAGCTAAGCAGAGACAATAAATAGTAACTTAAAGATATTGATATCAAATGCAGTCCATATTGTCCAGCATTAATGAAGTGACGTACTGGTAAAAAGGACATCTGGTTTCATTGTCGAGTCTCACCTCTTCACAACCTCTGTTCCCTCTGTTTCATATTCAACCTTCATCACATCAAGTCCTTATTAATAAAGGTAAGGTACGTCACGTGATGTGTTTTGGTTAAAACTAAAAGTTTTTTGTTAAAAGGTTAAAGCTCTATATGATGATAGTTATCATTGCTATAGATATAGTCTAGATGGAAAGGGGGGTCCACGCGCATAGGGTGGATTTTTTTACGCCACCTGTTTTTTCGTAATCCTTGAAGGGTGTATTTCAAGATTCTGCCAGGTAACAGGCTGAAAAAATGTCCCATGGGGTTCATTTTTAACCCTTTCTTACACAACTCCTACCCAAGTTCGAAAATGTAAAAAAAGACAAAACAGCATAGCTATTCAAATAAACAACCTACAGGGACAAATGAACACATGTTTCCATACAATTAGGACCCATGGAATTCATAAAAAAAATATTATTAAGATTCAAGCACATCTTGACTCTGTTTCGGGGCAAAAACTGCACAAAAATAGCTGAAAATGGTCGTATCACATCTATTACTTCTCTTTTTGACTAAATTCTTAGATGGATTTTTCCTTGACAACTGTTTTTTTTTTATCCTTGAAGGGTGTATTTTAAGATTCTGCCAGGTAACAGGCTGAAAAAATGTCACATGGGGTTCATTTTTAACCCTTTCTTACACTACCTACCCAATTTCGAAAATGTAAAAAAAGACAAAACAGCATAGATATTCAAATAAACAACCTACAGGGACAAATGAACACATGTTTCCATACAATTAGGACCCAAGGAATTCATAAAAACATTTATTATTAAGATTCAAGCACATCTTGACTCTGTTTCAGGTTTTTTTCTTAATCCTTGAAGGGTGTATTTTAAGATTATGCCAGTAGTAGAGGCCCTAGGAGGGGTCCACGTGCGACTGTTTATTTTTTATTTTTTCTAGTTTTGAGTTTTGGCATCCATAGGACCTCTAATATAGGGATTTTGATGGTCCCAAGAAAAAAACAGTGGTCCACAGTGTGTTTTTTTCAATGTTTTATTACCCCTATAGACACGCGGTATGGCTGGCTGGAACGCCGGCGAGACTGTCTTTCGGACACTGTGGAACGCTCAAATTTAGACGCAGCCCAAAGATAGAGATACCATTTGATTCCAGACAACCTCAGGTTTCCAATGAGACCAACCATGTCATGCTACCTTGTCGGGAAGGGGGCTAAATACCTAATGATTCAAAGTTAAGACAACATTTTGGCAAGGAAAAAACGGCCATCACCATTTTCCAAATGGTCCCTTGAGCTGTCACCTCAATATATGTGAATGGAAATGGGTTACATGGATACCTACAACAAGCCTCCCCTCTACAGACATGTCAAAGTTATGCCAATCTCATGCAGTTTTAGGCAAGAACCATGCAGTTTTTTGCATGCAGTACAAATATGTAATTTCCGCCTATTGTAAAAAGGAGACCACTTTACTGTATCTATAGCTATATGAGACCACTGTACTGTATCTATAGCTGTATGAGACCACTGTACTGTATCTATAGCTGCATGAGACCACTGTACTGTATCTATAGCTGTATGAGACCACTGTACTGTATCTATAGCTGCATGAGACCACTGTACTGTATCTATAGCTGTATGAGACCACTGTACTGTATCTATAGCTGTATGAGACCACTGTACTGTATCTATAGCTGTATGAGACCACTGTACTGTATCTATAGACCATTGTACTGCATCTACACCACCGTACTGTATCTATTGCTATATGAGACCACTGTACTGTATCTAGAGACCACTGTACTGCATCTCTTGCTACAGTATATGAGACCACTGCATCTATAGCTGTATGAGAGCACGTACTGCATCTAGACCACTGTGCTGCATCTATATCCCACTGTACTGAATCTATAAACCACTGTACTGCATCTATAGACCATTGTACTGCACCTAAAGACCACTGTAGTGCATGTGTAGACCACTGTAGTGCATCTGTAGACCACTTTAGTGCATCCGTAGACCACTATACTGCATCTGTTGACCACTGTAGTGCATCTGTAGACCACTGTAGTGCATCTGTAGACCACTCTAGTGCATCCGTAGACCCCTATACTGCATCTGTTGACCACTGTAGTGCATCTGTAGACCACTGTGGTGCATCTGTAGACCCCTATACTGCATCTGTAGACCCCTATACTGCATCTGTAGACCCCTATACTGCATCTGTAGACCACTCTAGTGCATATGTAGACTACTCTGGTGCATCTGTAGACCACTCTAGTGCATCTGTAGACCACTCTAGTGCATATGTAGACTACTCTAGTGCATCTGCAGACCACTCTAGTGCATCTGTAGACCCCTATACTGCATCTGTAGACCACAGTGGTGCATCTGTAGACCACTGTGGTGCATCTGTAGACCACTCTAGTGCATCCGTAGACCCCTATACTGCATCCGTAGACCCCTATACTGCATATGTAGACCCCTCTAGTGCATGTGTACACCACTGTAGTGCATGTGTAGACCACTGTAGTGCATGTGTAGACCACTGTAGTGCATCTGTAGACCACTGTAGTGCATGTGTAGACCACTGTAGTGCATGTGTAGACCACTGTAGTGCATCTGTAGACCACTATAGTGCATCCGTAGACCACTATACTGCATCCGTTGACCACTGTAGTGCATCTGTAGACCACTGTAGTGCATCTGTAGACCACTCTAGTGCATCCGTAGACCCCTATACTGCATCTGTAGACCCCTATACTGCATCTGTAGACCCCTATACTGCATCTGTAGACCACTCTAGTGCATATGTAGACTACTCTAGTGCATCTGCAGACCACTCTAGTGCATCTGTAGACCCCTATACTGCATCTGTAGACCACAGTGGTGCATCTGTAGACCACTCTAGTGCATCCGTAGACCCCTATACTGCATCTGTAGACCCCTATACTGCATCTGTAGACCCCTATACTGCATCTGTAGACCACTCTAGTGCATCTGTAGACTACTCTAGTGCATCTGTAGACCACTGTAGTGCATCTGCAGACCACTCTAGTGCATCTGTAGACCACTCTAGTGCATCTGTAGACCACTCTAGTGCATATGTAGACCACTCTAGTGCATCTGTAGACCACTCTAGTACATATGTAGACCACTCTAGTGCATCTGTACTGCATCTACCGAGCCTTCGTGGCGACCCCACTGGGGGCAACATGTGAATAGCTTGCCCCTACACATCGGAGCTGCCCAGTCAATTGATATTGTTCAATCTTTATTAAAGACTAATTTCTTCTGCCTGGTCTTCAGCGACAGCTGAGCCTGGCAGCCATGTTTTTTCCTTTACTGGTGCTAATGTTTTGTTTGTTTTTCTATTTCATTGGTATTTTATGCTAATGTATATTTATATTGCATTGTTATGTTTTGTTTTAACCTGTACAGCACTGGTCATGTTACATGTGCCTTATAAATACATTTTAAGTTGTGTTGAGTTGAGATGCAGTATAGTTAGTCTATAGATACAGTACAGTGATCAATGTATGTGGTCTATAGATGCAGTACAATGGTCTATATATGCAGTACAGTAGTGTATAGATTCAGTACAGTGGGATATAAATGCATCACAGTGGTCTAGATGCAGTGTACAGTGGTCTTATACAGCTATAGATACAGTACAGTGGTCTCATACAGCTATAGATACAGTACAGTGGTCTCATACAGCTATAGATACAGTACAGTGGTCTCATACAGCTATAGATAAAGTACAGTGGTCTCATACAGCTATAGATACAGTAAAGTGGTCTCCTTTTTACAATAGGCGGAAATTACATATTTGTACTGCATGCAAAAAAACTGCATGGTAAATGGTGATGGCCGTTTTTTCTTTGCCAAAATGTTGTCTTAACTTTGAATCATTAGGTATTGAGCCCCCTTCCCGACAAGGTAGCATGACAAGGTTGGTCTCATTGGAAACCTGAGGTTGTCTGGAATCAAATGGTATCTCTATCTTTGGGCTGCGTCTAAATTTGAGCGTTCCACAGTGTCCGAAAGACAGTCTCGCCGGCGTTCCAGCCAGCCATACCGCAGGTCTCATAGGGGTAATAAAACATTGAAAAAAACACACTGTGAACCACTTTCTTTTCTTGGGATCATAAAAATCCCTATATTAGAAGTCCTATGGATGCCAAAAATCAAAACTAGAAAAAAATAATAATAAACAGTCGCGCGTGGACCCCTCCTAGGGCCTCTACTACTGGCATAATCTTAAAATACACCCTTCAAGGATTAAGAAAAAAAACCCGAAACAGAGTCAAGATGTGCTTGAATCTTAATAATAAATGTTTTTATGAATTCCTTGGGTCCTAATTGTATGGAAACATGTGTTCATTTGTCCCTGTAGGTTGTTTATTTGAATATCTATGCTGTTTTGTCTTTTTTTTACATTTTCGAATTTGGGTAGGTAGTGTAAGAAAGGGTTAAAAATGAACCCCATGGGACATTTTTTCAGCCTGTTACCTGGCAGAATCTTAAAATACACCCTTCAAGGATTAAAATAAAACAGTTGTCAAGGAAAAATCCATCTAAGAATTTAGTCAAAAAGAGAAGTAATAGATGTGATACGACCATTTTCAGCTTTTTTTGTGCAGTTTTTGCCCCGAAACTGAGTCAAGATGTGCTTGAATCTTAATAATAATTTTTTTTATGAATTCCTTGGGTCCTAATTGTATGGAAACATGTGTTCATTTGTAGGTTGTTTATTTGAATAGCTATGCCGTTTTGTCTTTTTTTACATTTTCGAATTTGGGTAGGAGTTGTATAAGAAAGGGTTAAAAATGAACCCCATGGGACATTTATTCAGCCTGTTACCTGGCAGAATCTTAAAATACACCCTTCAAGGATTACGAAAAAACAGGTGGCGTAAAAAAATACACCCTATGCGCGTGGACCCCCCTTTCCATCTAGACTAATAGTCCCATTAAGAACCTCTCACTCCGCTATACAGCTCCGAGATGAGGTCCTATGCCGAGTGTAGAATGACCAAACGGAGGGAATACTTTATAATAGGAGTCCAGTTTATTATACTTAGGCGGTACAGCTCTCAGTATCTTCAGTAGCATAACATAACATACAACCGGCTTGCGCATGCGCAGTATACATGACCATCACTCGTACGGTGGCTACCGAGGCACATTAACTACGGAGTGAGCATTAGGCGAATGCTCTACATCTCCCTTCTTTAGCTTATAGTGCAAACAACTAATAACTACTCAAAGTTGAACAGTAGCACTTCAATACTTTAGCTGCCTGGAACAAGAAAATAATAGTATCAAATGCATGGCAATAGATTTTTTCAAATGGCAATTATTCTCAAACAGTCAATACTCTGTTACATTCTTTTTTTTTTTTTTTTTTTTTTAAACAACTTTGTACAAAGTGTAGTACGGAACAGTCCTTAAAGTCTATCCCCAGTCCAATACTCAGTCACTGTATCTGGGGTTTGGCCTGACTGTGCGACCAAAGCGTGTTGTGTAAGGGCTCTTACCAGTGTCTGCGGGCATTGGAGCTACGGGCACTTGGACTGGGGGTGGGTCAGTGTCAATAAGTTCTCGTTGTCTCTCGCCGTAGAGGGGAGGTGTCTCACTGACAGCTGGTTCGAAGCGCTGCCAGTCGGCACCATCAGGCCGACCTGGAGGTTTCTCGGCAACAGGTAAGAGGTGTCTGCGATTTCTCCTGTAGTCTTTATCTCCAGACCGGATGATGTAAGACCGTGGCTCCTCACAGATCTTTCCTACCGTGCCCATGCGATCGTAACCCCGGGAGGTCTGCATTCTGACCGCTTCGCCCTCCGACAGAGGACGTAGAAGGCGGCTGGACTTGTCATAGCTCAGCTTCTGGGAGAACCTCTTCTTCTGGAGCTGGGCTGTTAGTGGGGCGGCGTGGCACAATAAATCAGCCAAATCGTTCAATTTTGCGATGAAAGCGCCAAATTTGGCAGAAGTGTTGATTGATATATTGGGAACAAAACTGGATATTGGGACATCACAAATTCTCACCCTGGTGGGCGTGGCAGCCATTTTTCAAAATGGCCACCAGCAGCTGATCAAATCTTTGTAGTTTTTGTCCTATTAGGCTGAAATGTTGCTCAAGTATGTGAATATGAAGGTGTGTGGGTGTGCTCATGCTAATTGCATAAAAGGGGGCGTTGCAATGGGAGTGGCCTAATTGACAGCAATATTTTGGGAGAATTGTTCAAATGGTGATACAAGCGAGAAATTTGGTACAAATCATCTTTGGAGATCACACTTTGATTTAGGACACCGGGCCACTCATAAATCAAAGATGGCAGCCATTTTTTCAAGATGGCTGCCAAAATGTTACTGTTTTTGCATTTCTGCATAATTTTGCCAATAATTATTTGAGGTAAATTACCAAATCACCAAAAAGCACTCCCATAGTATGTTTTGAACATTTTCAAACAGGAGTTACCATTTACGGTGAAGGCCAACTCAGCGTATCAAGTAGCATGGCTTGAGTCCTGTGGTAGGTACTGGGAGCTGATGTTACAGTAGGTGTGAAGATGAAGAAAGAACAATGCTCTGTGGAGCTCAGGGAGGAGATAAGAAAGGCAGCCAGAGAGATGAAGAAAGTAGGGAGTACAAAGAGATGAGGGGTAAGGCGTAGAGAAAGGTGGTGAGGTTTAAGGAAAAGAGTATGAGTAGTTGTATGAAAGGTTGGACACCAAGGACGGAGAAAAGGACCTGCACCGATTGGCTAGACAGGCACTGAGATGGGAAGGATGAGCAAGAGGTTAAGGTGATGAAGGATGGATGGAAATGTTCTAGCAACCGAAGACAGTGTGTTGAGAAGATGGAAGGAGTACTTTGAGGGAACGGATGGAGGAAAGTGTCAGTGTTATTCTATTCGTGGCTCATAGGAATAGACTATGCGACAACCAGGAATAGTTTGGTGACCACTGGAGAGACGGTTGACAGCCGGAATGTAGACAGCATGTGGGAGCAATATGGGTTAGCGCTCTAGCTTGTGTCTTCCGTGAGGAAGAAGCCCAACAAATCCACGGTGAGGCCTTTAAGGAGGGCTATTCAGCAAGCCGCAAGTGGAGCCTGTAGTACGACCACGGCCCAAGAAACCATCACGCCAGAATGAAATGTTTGGAACAGGGGAGTCTGGTGCAGCGCTCAGGTCCTGGACATGGTGAGACGAAGGAGGAGCCCGGCCAGGAGGCCATCCACAGAGCCTAGTCCCTCCACGTGCCAGAGCCTCCGCTCTCCCCCAGTCCTAGCAGAGTAGTCCCGGATAAGCAGACTGAGAGGCCCTGTCTTGCCCTAAGAGGACTGACCGTGGGTAGCTACTGGGATGTAAGTCGGGGGCTTGATCAACCCCAGCCGGGTTACCTCGGTGAAGGTGTATGTTGCGAGACCCGAAACACCCATCGACCCCAGGGTAAAACACTGATGATACGTCCCAGGTGCATCCATGTGATGTTTTTCTTTATGCAGGAGTTATTTGTAACAGAAGGATACCAGTGAGAGGGAAGATGTATAGGACGGTAGGGGGACCAGCCATGATGCCGTACGGCTTTGAAACGGTGGCACTGACGAAAGGCCAAATGTATGGCGTGTTTTTGAAATGTTTTAATTTAGATGGTTATAAATGGTAACTCCTGTTGGAAAATGTTAAAAAACATACCATGGGAGTGCTATTTGGTGATTGACCTGAAATAATTAAAAGATATGCAGAAATGCAAAAACAGTATAATGTTGGCGGCCACCTTGAAAAAAGAAATGGCTGCCATCTTTGATTCAGGAGTGGCCCAGTTTTCTAAATCGAAGCGTGATCTCCAAAGATGATTTGTACCAAATGTCCAACTTGTATCACTATTTGAACTATTCTCCCAAAATATTGCTGCTAACTAGGCCACTCCCATTGCAACTCCCCCTTTTAGGCAATTAGCATGAACACACCCACACACCTTCATACTCACATACATCACGCAACATTTTAGCCTACTAGGACAAACATTAGGAGGATTTGATCAACCGCTGGTGGCCATTTTGAAAAATGGCTGCCACGCCCACCAGGGTGAGAATTTGTGATGTCCCAATATCCAGTTTTGTTCAACATATATCTATCAACACTCCTGCCAAATTTGGTGCTTTCATCATGAAATGAACGATTGTTTTGGTGTTGGGCTATGCTGCCCCATAGACCACTCCCACTGCCACACCCCCTTTTTTGGAAGATGGTATGAATAGTTACTCAGCTGTTCATGGCCAACCTTTCCACAACATTTTGTGAAAATCTGTGCATCTATATCAAAGTTATGCAATTTGTTTGATCGGCCACTCCCATTGCCACACCCCCTCTTAACCAATTGACACGAACATGCACACACAGCTTCACAAACATATACTTGACCTTCATGCAACATTTCAGCTTCCTAAGGCAAAATCTGTAGCTGCTAGAGGGTAATTTAGGAAGGTTTGGTGGCCATTTTGAAAAATGCCTGCCACGCCCACAAGGGTGAGAATTTCTGATGTCCCAATATCCAGTTTTGCTTCCGATATATCAATCAACACTTCTGCCAAATTTGGCGCTTTCATCACAAAATGTAACGATTTTCGTGCTACGCCGCCAAGCTATGTGACTTGTTGGGTGTTGAGAGGGGCAGGCTGCAGTAACTGTTTGCTGACCGGGAGGGTAGTGCGGGTCTGCCTTGACATTAGTCTCTGTGCAGGTGAGCCAAGCTGAGCGTCGCGAGGGATATTCCTCAGGTTCAAGAGGTTGAGGAACACATCTGTGCCGTCCCTCTTTGACTTTTCCATCAGTTGCTTAGCACTTTGCACTGCCCGTTCAGCCAAACCATTGGACTGTGGGAACTCGGGGCTGCTGGTTACATGCTCGAAGTCCCACTGTGCGGCAAAATCTCTGAACTTCTGGCTGGTGTACTGTCCCGCATTGTCTGAGATGAGAAGACATGGGGAGCCATGTACAGAGAAATGTCTTTTCAGCTTTGTGATGATTGTCGCTGATGTGATGTCCTTGAGCAAGTCAATCTCATACCAGCCAGAGTACGAGTCTACAAGCACCTGGAAATGCTTGCCATCCCATTCAAAGATATCAGTTCCCACCGTGGACCATGGTAGGTCAGGGACTGGATGTGACTGTAGTGGTTCCCTCTGCTGATGGGGCCTCTGGCTGTTGCAAACAGAGCATGAGAGTACTGTTCTGTCAATGTCTCTGCTCATGGTGGGCCAGAACACTATGTCTCGGGCTCTGCGTTTAGTGGACTCCGCTCCTGGGTGTCCTCTGTGCACGATGTCTGTGTACACTTTCTGTAGTGACTGGGGAATGACAAGTTTGTGACCTTTCATGACGACACCCTCCTCGATGGTGAGCTCGTCTCTGAATGGAAAGAAAGGACTGATGGATGGTGGAGCACTGTGCTGTCTGACAGGCCACCCGTGTCTGATAACAGAAGAGAGGGTCTGCAGTAGTCCATCTTCTGCCGTGTGTCTCTTAAGTTCATCCAGACGGCTGGACGAGACTCGGCTGACTGTCATAACCTCAAAGTCGTTTAACTCGTTCCCATGCTGAAGTGTGGATGCCCTGGGGGCGCGTGACAGGGTATCGGCCAGGAACATCTGCGTCCCTTTTTTGTAGACCAGGTCGATGTTATACTTCTGGAGCTGCAGCATCATACGTTGGAGTTGTGCAAGCGCTGTGTAGATCGGCTTTCTGATGATTGTGACCAGGGGTTGGTGGTCGGTTTCTATGGTGACTGGCTTTCCGTAGATGTAGTCATTAAATCGCGAACATGCAAACACGACTGCCAGGAGTTCTTTTTCAATTTGGGCATAGCGTGTTTCTGGCTGAGTCATTGTCCGTGATGCGTAGGCAATTGGTCTGCCCCCTTGTAGACGTGCTGCTCCTAGTCCGTGTTGTGAAGCATCACATGTGAGCGTGACTGGTTGGTCGACATTGTAGTACGACAGGACAAGCGGACTGGAGATGCATCTCTTCAGTGTGTCATAGGCGTCCTGGTGTTGCTTTAGCCAGCACCATACTGTGTCTTTGCGCGTCAGCTGATTCAGAGGGGCAGACAGCTCACTCAAGTTTGGCACAAACTTTCCTAAGTAATTGATCATGCCTAGAAATCGCTGTAGAGCTGTGACATCTTCAGGAACAGGCATTTCGGTGATTGCCGTGGTCTTGTCAGTGTCCGCTTTCAGACCTTCACTGGTGGACATAACTGACCTCTGTCAGCCGGAATTTGCATTTGAGGGGGTTGAGCCTCAAATTAACTTTGCGTGCTCGGTCAAGCACCCTCTTTAGGTTTGCGTCGTGCTCTGCTTCAGTGCGGCCTCCGACGATGATGTCGTCAACGATGATGGCACAGGGATATCCTGCGAATATCTGTTCCATTGTGCGCTGGAATACTTCACTGGCTGAGTTTATTCCAAACGGCATTCTGAGGAATCTGTAGCGTCCAAAAGGTGTGCTAAAAGTAGTTAGCAGAGAGGACTTGCTGTCTAGAGAGATCTGCCAGAACGAGCTTTTGGCATCTAGAACTGAAAACAGTGTTGCATTTGCCATCTGTGATGCAACCTCTTCCACCGTGCGCATTGGATGGTGGGGGCGCTTTAAGGCTGTGTTAAGATCTCTGGGGTCGATGCAGATCCTTATGTCTGTCGTCTTCTTCTTGTTTGTCGCTACCATGGATGACACCCATTCGGTTGGTTCAGATACGGGGGTGATGACACCCAGGTCTGCCATCCTCTCCAGCTCTGCTTTTACTCTGTCCTGCATGGCTACAGGGATGCGGCGTGCAGGGCGGACGACGGGGTGCACATCAGGGTCCAATTTCATGGAGTATGTCACTGGTAGCTTGCCAAGTTCATTCTTGAATAGATCTTCATACTCTGTGAAGAGCAGGTTGGCATCCGTGTTCACGCCGAGTTGGTGGACGTCCTTGCTCAGTGTCACTAGCTTCATGCGTAGGCTTGCTTGTAGGCCTAGTAGTGGCTGGACATTTCTCTCCACAATGTGGAACTGTAGTGCATATTGCTGACCTGCTAGTTGACCTTGTAGGACGACTGAGCCCAAGGTGCTTATCATATTTCCCCCATATGCAACAAGGTTGGTGATTATTGAACAGTCTATCAGTTATCCGTTCTCCACATGTTTGAAGGCATCATAGGATAGAACATTGCATTGTCCACCTGTGTCAACTTTCATTTCCACAGGCTTGTCATTGATGTGTACAGTGGCGAACGCTACATTTTTCTCTTGCACAGTAGAGTCTATTGTGTCCACAACCACTGTTATTCCATCAATACAGAATGATTCATCATCAGTATTACTACCTGTGGCCTGGTTAAATTCAAGTTGATGGACAGATTCCCTGGAACTCTGTGTCCTAGAGTACCTCTGTCCTGATCTGCAGCACTTCTTGTAGTGGTTCCACTTTTTACATGCATGGCACTGTTGGCCAAAAGCCGGGCAACTGTCTTTCTTAGCATCGTGGCTGCCACCACAATTATTACAGCTGACAATGGGCTGAGCATTTCTCCCCGTCTGTGCTCTCTGACGTGGCTCAAATCTCTGCTGCCTTCCATATTTGTACTGCACGCTGTCAACACTAGTGGGAGCATGTGGTGATGACAATGTCCTTGTGTGATGCTCTGTCTGCTCATATATCTGACACACAGAGATAGCTTTAGCTAGAGTCAGCCCACTGTCACGCAGCATTATTTTTCTCAGGTTATCATTTATGCCACAGACCAGTCTATCACGGATGAGCTCATCTTGCAGTGTTCCAAAATTGCAGCTCTTTGCTTTGATCCTTAGGTCTGTGACATATGATTCAATTGGCTCACCTTGGTTCTGGGACCTTGTATTGAATTTGTGTCTCTCCATTGTAATGTTTATTTGGGGAGTGCAGATCTCCCGAAATGTCCTCTTCAAACATTCGGGGTCCTCTTTCAACTCAGCTCGAGTGATGATGGCTCCAGGTGCACCGTCAACGTCGGGTCCTCTCACTTCGGGCGTATAGACGAACGATCTCTCCCTTTCGATGGCCTCTGATCCTGCTAGATTGAGGAAAATGTACAGTAGGCTCGTGTGCGGGCTGGCTTGTCATAGTGTGCAGCCGCGATAAAAATGTCATATTCTTGTTCAAACACTCGCCAGTTCTCAGTGATGTTCTCATCAAAGGTGAGAGGATCTGGTCTGCGAAATCCGTCCGACATGATGCACGGTACGCGTTGGAAAAGCCGTTAGCACGTTAGCTTCAGGTCGGGTTGTTGTCCATGTCCTCTCATGAACGGTAAAAGAGCCGTGCACTCCGCGATAGACTGCACGTTCCAAAGTGTCTGTGTTTACTGCCAACACCATGTAGAATGACCAAACGGAGGGAATACTTTATAATAGGAGTCCAGTTCATTATACTTAGGCGGTACAGCTCTCAGTATCTTCAGTAGCATAACATAACATACAACCGGCTTGCGCATGCGCAGTATACATGACCATCACTCGTACGGTGGCTACCGAGGCACATTAACTACGGAGTGAGCATTAGGCGAATGCACTACACCGAGGTCTCCCACAATCGGTTGAACGGCTGCAAAGGGTCTGCTGTTTACCCTTTTCGCCACATCGTGTCCAAAAACTAATGGTAGATTCCAAAGCGTACGGATGTTTAAGGTTTGGTTGAGCACATAATATTTTAGGTCGGGGACGATACAACCCGTTTAAATCGCTTATTTAGTCAGCCTGTGGCCATGTTTCCCATTCAACCTGGAAAACCCCCCTACGTCCGCTGCCAGTACTGCTCCCGGTTCGGCTACAATGGGAAACATGGCCACAGTTAAACGGGTTGTTTCGTCCCCGACCTAAAACATTTTGTGCCCAACCTAGCCCTTGAATGTCTGTGATCTTACATACATTTCATGTTTTCCAAATACACAGTCATTGATCAGGCTGGTCGACGCACGTTGAGCAGGACGATCTGCGCGGCCGTAAAAGTGCTCTAATCTCCGTCTCTACTCACCCAATAATTAATTCCTAAGACTTGGAGTCAGATATTGTCCTCTAGTTTCATATCCATTTGAAAGTTCTGCCAGAAAACGTGTGTTTAGTGAAATATCTCCACTTTTCCACAAGCTGCACACGGATGACTTCATGTACGGACTAGGGGCCAGACTTTAGTTACATTACATTACAGTCATTTAGCAGATGCTTTTATCCAAAGCAACTTTAATGAACACAAAATACATTTTCAGGTAGGTGACACATTTCCATCCTATCAGCTTCATTTTCATAGTTTGTTCCAGTTCCGATTTTGTCTGCTCATTTACAGTATGTGTGTCATCACTTTTTCATGTGACTGACTTCTCTATCCTGATTCGATAGAATTGGTATCCCGACCTGAATAGTCATGTGATCAACACGGATCTGTCCGATTCCCCATATTCCATCCTCATTGCCTATGGTTGGCTTCCAAAGTTTGCAGGATTGGTCCGTTTTGAACAAAAAGCCTCAAACTATGCACGCAGCTTGCAATTTCCATGAAATTTCACATGCACATTCCCACTAGGCCGAGGAAGAAATGCCACCCTTTTCACATTGGCCTGTTATAGCGCCACCAGCAGGTCTAATTTAGCAAAACACATTTTTGGAACAAAATGCCTCAAATCATGAATGCAGTGTATGATTGCCGTGAAAGACCTAGAGAATAAATGGCACCCTTTTCACATTGGCCAATTATAGCGCCACCAGGAGGCCAGAATAACGTACTTGACCTGGTGGAGACCTGTGCTCCGAGGAGCACTTTTTCTAGTTATTAATGTCATGTCATATAAAGTCCTTATTCATGTCACATCAAAGTCCTTATTATTTAAGTCATTATTCATGTCACATAATAAAGTCCTTATTCATGTCACATCAAAGTGCTTATTATTTAAGTCATTATTCATGTCACATCATATAAAGTCCTTTTTCATGTCACATCATAGTCCTTATTATTTAAGTCATTATTCATTTCACGTCATATAAAGTCCTTATTCATGTCACATCAAAGTCCTTATTATTTAAGTCATTATTCATGTCACATCAAAGTCCTTATTATTTACATTATTATTCATTCCAGACCAGCGTGTGGAGTCCAGTCTGCAGGTGAAGATGAGTTCTCCAGCCAGGACTGTTTCTATTAAACAGGAACCTGAAGACCACTTTAAACAGGAACCTGAAGACCACCTTAAACAGGAACCTGAAGACCACATGGATCTCAGTAAGTTTCTTTGCAATTGACTATTTAGGCATTTAGGCAAAAACAAAAAACTATGTTGGTTTCCGGTTGGCGACCGACCCTATTAAATATGTGCGACCCAGATGATTTTATTGGCATTTGGAGTGAAAATAAAAAAATAAATAAAATGAAGTCAAAATACGACCGAGTCAATCAAAAACGTCTTACAAAAAATATATTTGGTGCGACCACATTCGCGAAGTTTAATCAAAGTTTTCTTTCGTCTAAAATATCATGTGCGCAAATGTTTTGTTTTACTATTCATGCGTCATTGCGTCATTGCGAGGAGACAGCGGCGCACAACAACAGCAGCAGCACATGCATGTCCTCCTCCAGCCATGGACCTGTACAGTGTGACAGTGTCTGTCGTCTGCCCGTGCAAACCACCTCCTACAATAATTCGATTGACTACTAAAACGTTATCTTACTACTAAAACATAATTAAGGAGGTGAAACAGTGCCGATGTCAGTTTTCATCTGCAGCAGGGAGACACGACCGAGCGGATACATGGACCCACATTGCAGTTGCAAAGAAAAATCACCCCTTGACTCTCGTTGCATATGCTGTTGAAAAGACAACTTTGGCATGGACGGGTGTAGCCCTGAAACATGACTGTCATACCATGACATGGCTTGTATACAAGCGTCATGTGAACCATGGCTAGGACGGGGGGGGGGGGGGGGGGGGTGTGTGTGTGTGTGTGTGTGTGTGTGTGTGTGTGTGTGTGTGGAATAAGAGGCAACCCTACAGGTAGGCGGAATGAGCAGCTACTGTCTGTGTGAGAGAAGTGCGCGCACACGTATCGCATCGCGCGCACACTTCTCTCACACAGACAGTAGCTGCTCATTCCGCCTACCTGTAGGGTTGCCTCTTATTCCAAATAAAATACTAGGCGCCATCTGAAAAGTCCTTAATGCTGTAAACAGCTTCCGACAACAACTCTAAAAGACGTTGTGATCCGCTGGTCCACTGGTTTAATTCATGTGCCGATACAGAGGTCCTCGCATCTATCCAGCTGTAGCCTATTAAAGCTCGTTAAGACTCGTCCGAAAGTTTAACAAAGAGTAGTGTAACATTTTTAGTCAGAGGTTAAAACAAGCCAAAACAGTGATATAAGGTGAGCTGAGAGATGAAACAGGGACCCCCTTCTATATTGTATGACATTTTTACTTGGTCTGCTCTTTTTTCCCCTCTACACCTATATACCTCTTTGCCAAAAATAGCAGATCTACAAGCTTGTGAGCTTGTAGATCTGCTATTTTTGGCTTTAGTCCACCTCAGAAATGGGATGCTAGTGGTTAATGTAAAAAATATCATATCACACAAAGATTTGGTGGCCCCCCCTGTAGTAACTCTGAGGACCCCCCTGGACTAAAGTGACATAAGGTAAATTTCTCACCTTGAAAACAATTAAATGCAGACATGTCCTGCTATGTGTCTGAATGCGAAAACCTTATTTATTTGTTTTTGCTTTTAGTTCAAATAAGAAAATCATTTTGCATTAAGATAAGATTTTGTTAGTTAAAAAAGATTACCATTTTTAATAAATAATAATTTCAATAACTGATCTCAATATGGACCCATAATAAGTTTTGCCAAAATCATGCAGCTCTAACGGCTAACAACAACAGCCATAACAGCAATGGTACAAATAAATAAATATAAATCTAACTATATAAATGGCGACCGACTTCCGCACCCTCGGTGAGGACACCCCACAGCTCTGTTATCGAATAAACAACGCACCGCCAGACCACATGTCGCCAACTGACTCGCCACGGCGGCCGCGCTGAATTTACGCGTCGCGTAGGGGACATCTCATTGCTCACTACACCTTTTCCACCGCGCAACATAATTAATTCTACTCACCAAATGTCGGACAAAACGGAAGGTGAATCACTTTCGTACCGTTTACCGTGCACACCACCGACACCGAACGCTGACGGGTTTCGCCGAAACAACACGAGCGGCCGCCATTGCACTCTGCCCATCTCCTCCACAACACCACACACGCAGCTCCTTTGCTTCAACCCCCCCCCCCTTCTTACGTACCTCCTTTGTTCCACCCAGGCCGTTACTTTCACTTCACTCATGTCTCGATCACAATATCTCCGTCCTTCACGTGCCATGTTCATCCCAAACACACAAACAAACAGCGACGGCCACAGCACAGCACGTTGCCCAGGCTAATGTGGTAAACAAACCGTTCTAGGTTCATGACACCAAAGGACTCGACAGTGATGTCATCATTATGCAACCCGGAAGTACAAATACCAAGGATACGTCAGTGATGTCAGTCGGGTTGCCAGGCATGCCAGGTTCTCTAAAAACAAGCGCCAGAAACAAGCAACCACCTTCATGACAAAAAAAAAAAACACCGTAGGGGTCCGCAATGTTCCAGGGGTGTCCCCGCGCGTCCCAACACTCCACAGGGGGTCAGTGGACCAGCAGGGGGTCCGCGGACCCCCTGTGGACCCCCTGAAACATAAAAAATATTATTTCTTCTAATTTTTTCCCTTTTCAAAAAAACTTTTCCACAGTTTTACTCCGGCGATTTGGGTCCCCCAATATACACGCGGCCACGCTGGGCCCCGTGCGCGGCTGGGGTTGAGGGGGTCGTAGCCCCCCGAAACTCTAGTAAATGATATAGGCTACAGTAGTAGTATTCTTTTTTAAATTCTTCTTGTTTTTGTAATGACTTTAGGCCTTTAGTTGCATAGTTAGGGCATCAATATTATAGCCATATCATGATATTAGACTGGATATCGTCTGTGATTATGATATGGCATAAGTGCTCTTTTCCTGGTTTAATCTTATTGGTACTCTGTATTGGCAAATACACAAAATTAAGTACTTGTACGTAGCCTGAAAAAAATCTAGTTAGAAAATAGAATATCGGTATCGGTAAAACCGGTATCGGCAGGTCAGACTTTTAAAAAAACGGAAATCGGTATCGGCCAAGGATTTTCCAATCGGTGCATCTCTAACTCTACCTCTAAATGTGATATGTGGCACTTTATTTTGTAACTTTTACTCAGCTGTTTGTTTCAGTTGTCTGAGTCAGAATGCAGGGATGCTTTGGCAGTGTTTCTGGCAAGATGGTTTTGAACCTCCTGAAGCCGAATATACTGCATGCATAAATGCAATGGATGTGCAATGATAGCGTTTTAAGCAGTAAAGCTGTATACTGTATATCAGTAACAGAATTGGCTTCAATGTTAAAGCTCTTAGTTCTGAATTGAGCTCATCTCATACCCTGGGGTAAAATGTTTTGTTTTCAAATCCTGGTTTAATTCATTCACCAGTCAGTATTCTTGGTTTTCCAGCTCCTCAGGCCATTGGTTTAGCCAGTTTGATCCAGGGATAGCCAGTAGCTAAAATATCTGCTTCAAAACACTTTATTACTTGAAGATGTTTGTTTTGTATTAATATTTTTGGTATGTGAGTGATACAGCACTTTACTTTGGTACTTTACTTAGAGTTGAATTAAAACTCAAAAGTATTCAACCAGTGTGTGGACATGCTATTCAAAGTTTTCAATTGTTTATGGTTTGTTGTTTTCAGACACTATTTTTTTGTAAGTGCAGTGTACATGAACCATTTAATGATTTAGAAATTGGTAACTCAGGAAAACATAGAATATATTAAAAAAGAAGCATTATCGATCATTGCCATAGGAAAAAAAAAAAAAAAAAAACTACCTACCCATCCTTCCCATGAGGAAATAAAATAAAATTCCTTGCTACCCATCATTCCCACAAAAAAATAAAATAAAAAATAAAATAAAATAAATTCCCTACCTACTCAGCCCTAAAATGACAGCCAACCGGAAACCAAAGTTTTTTAGCAGACGCTCTTCATCCAGAGCAACTTAAAGTAATCACGGTAAACACATTCATCAAATGTATAGACAGTGTAGTGCCTCAGTAATCTAAAATCATAGGTAAACCAAGAACCTAGCATCAGTCTAAACAGTAATCAATAAATAATCTGTACATTGATACTATATACACTATAGGATTCCAGGTCAACATATGAATCTATCTAAATAACATGCTATCTAAACTACATTTTAACCTCTGCTTCTTTTCTATGATTTGGTTTTGGATGCACTAGTTAGGGTTAGTCACTAGTCACTCACTCGTTTAAGACTCTCTGCTGGTGAGAAAGCTTGAATTTACCTGTTTGATTAGTTGTGAGTGGAACGCACATTGTATGCTCCGAACACATCTGCACACACACACACACGAACACACACACACACACACACACACACACACACACACACACACACACACACACACACACACACACACACACACACACACACACACACACACACACACACACTTGAGGCACAATATCAAGCAGACAACAGAAGATATTTACTGTATGTAAAAATCTAATAAGTCAGGAATGATGTTTTCTGTATGTAAGGTTGCTAAGTTGTTTCTACTGGTGATTTCCACAGGCCACAGGGAGAGGTCTACAGTATCTAGAGAGATGGCCTCCAAAAGATATTCAACGTTGTCAGAGGAACAGCGAGAGACGGACGAGGGACGTGGACTGTTTGATGCAACGATGCAACCTGTAATAAAGTTGTACAGGATAGGTATGTGGTGTTTTATTTACTGTGGTTTTAACTAGGGATACACCGAATATATTTGGCCGAATAAGGCAACAAAATGCACATTCTGTTTTCGGCCGAAATGATTTTCAGGCCAAATAAATATTACAGAATCTTTAGAAGAAATACATAAAGAGCACAATCCAATTGTTAAAACACTGTTGAATGGAGAAGTACACAGCAGCTGCTTCTCTCAGTTAAGTCCAGCTGACATTCCTAATCATAGAGCTATTTAACACTTATTTTTATTTATTTTTATAATTTTTATCCCGCGATTTTGCAATCCTTATTTTTTTCACCCCGTGCCAATTTCTAAGTGATCCTGGGCACTACACTCCCCTCACCAGCCTAGGGAGGTCAGGAACGAGCTCATGCCTCCTTCAATGCATGAGAGCCAACTGACCTTCTTGTCACCTGACAGGGGGGAGTTTCCCCGGTTGGACGTAGCGCGTTAGGGCGGGCCATACTCAGGTGCCAAAATGAATATTAAGGAAATCCAAAAAAGAGGGGTGTCTATTTTATGTGTTTTTTGATGGAGAGTTCAAATATGACATTATTTTTTGGATAGGACAACTCTTACCTACATCAATTTGCATTTTTAAATCGCTAATTGTACCCGTTCTAACTCATTTATAAGATATTAAAATCCAAAGGAAATCCTAACATGTGGGGTGTCTAAATGATGTGTTTTTATATGGGGAATTCAAATGTAACATTCTTTTTTAGGTGGAATAACTCTAACCTACATCATTTTGTACTTCAAAATGGCTAATTTTGCCCTTTTTAACCTACTTTTAGGATATTAAAAGACATAAGGAAAATAATTTATATTGACAAAGCCAAATCAAACTTACATATTTATTCATAATGGAAGTGCATGTATATCACTGGATACAATTATGAAGATCAATTATCACTTCCTGAACTTTGCTAGGTTGTACAAGTCCTGCTTTGACGATTTGCCTTAGACATCAGTCTCCTGCTGGTCTCCTGAGTCCTGATCCCTCCATCCCTCTTTTCCTTAGAGAAGTATGTAGAAGAAGCCTCAGTCACCATTTTGACAACCCTCTCAATGCTCTGAGTGTGGCAGGGCCAGTTGGGCACCTTCATGGGATGACAATGAAGTTCTTCATCTCCGATGTGTTTAGTAGGCAGGTGAGAGGTGGCTCTGACACTGTGACACACCTTTTGACCAGCTAATCAATCCACCAATGCTGGAAGCATCATAATTGAACTCAGTTGTCCTTATAGTTCTTAGAGAGGAGTCCCCCAGCTGAGTGTCTGGGTCTCCTTCTCCCCTGATGGCCAGGATTCTCTCCACCCCCTCAATCCTCTCCTTCTGATCCTTTGCACTCAGCAGTGTTTGGAGGGTGGCTTCATTATGGGCATACCAAGCAGATCTTCTAACAGTTGGCATCACAATGTCCAGTGCCTACTTCCTCTGGGACTTCAGGCAGTCCAGCTGAAACAGGATGTGCCTAGGCCCTTCAATCCAGGATTCCTTGACCTTCACATTGAACCAACATGGATAATACACTCATATGATGTATTCCACAATGAACTGCAGATTTTTCTGATTCTTTCCTCTCAGTCCATGCTTTGACACCCAGAGCCTGAGAAGTCTGTTTGCTGTGGTGAGCCAGCGGCTGTGGTTTACTGGCCCAATATCCAACAGATCCAGCCTTGCAGGAACCACTCTGTCTCCGACTGCACAAACAATTTGATAGCCATAGTGTTGATCAGTCAAGAGATCTTGAATGACCTTGTAAGGCAGCTTGATCAGTGAAGGGCCATCAGAGATACTGGTACATGTTGGATTGATATCCAACTCTGTAGCTGAATCAAGGAGCTTTAGTATTGGTCCAGATCATTTGTTGACAGAGTAGGACCTTCAAGTTCAACAATGAGCCAGCGGAGGGGCAGTTCACCAGTGTGTAAGTTGCACACCAACCAGACCAGGTTTCTGCCCATGTGCAGCTCCAGCTTCCTCATTACTCCAGCTTTTACACCACTGTTGACATTTGTTGAGTCTCCTCCAATGGCCCACAAGGTCTTATGAAAACCTTTCTCTCTCAGCCAAGCAAAAAGGACCTTAGCAATCTGCACTGCATGTGACTCCTCTTTAGTTGCTGTTTCTGGGGTAAAATGGAACATATAGTTGCTGCCAGGCTCACTGACAACACTATGTTCTTCCCTCATCTTTGCAGGAAAAGATTGGTCACTGCCCTCAGCTTCCATCATTACATTGGTCAGGTCAATCCGTCCATCAAAGAGGATGCAGGACTCACACGCCCCCCCTCCTTCCTGCACTTCTCCTCAAATTCATCCCCCAGCTCTCTTATCAACTTCTCCTGTGCTATCTTGACCTTGTTTTTATCAATCACTTTTCATAAGGTGTCTTCTGTGGTGATTCAATCAGAGGCGCAGTTGCTATTGCTGCAGTTGGCCTGAGCGAATTAATCACAAATTAATACAACATATACAATAATCAACTGCAAATGTATGTAGGTTAGGTTTATCAGAATTGAAACATTTCTTCAGATTTGTGTTTTACACACAAACATCTGTTATTTGAACAGGAATTCTTTGTAAAAAGCCTCCCATCTTAATCTCTGTCTTCCAGAAGAAAATCGCTAATTAATCAAATAAATGGACAATAATCAATTGCAAATTGATGTAGGTTAGGTTTATCAGAATTGGAAAATTTCTTCAGATTTGTGTTTTACATGCCAACATCTGTTATTTTTAACAGGAATTCTTTATAAAAGCCTCCCAAAATATTTTTTTCTTCTAGAAGAAAATCGCATATTAATCAAAACATGTACAATAATTAACTGCAAATTGATGTAGGTTAGATTTATCAGAATTGAAAAATGTCTTCAGATTTGTGTTCTACATGCCAAAATCTGTCATTTGAACACCCCTCTTTTTTGATTTTCAAAAAAAAAAAAGTATGGCCCGCCCTAGTAGCGCGTGGAAGGAACACGTTATTCAGGCGAACAGGATTACTACATGTTTTTGTGAGGGTATTAACTACCCTGAGAGACACGGGGAGAACATGCAAACTCCACACAGAGTAGGCCCTTTCGCCAACCCCACCTAGGGTATGGGCGCTGATGACGCGGAGGAGAAGACACGCCCCAAGCACCCACAGCGTCCCCGGCGGGAATCGAACCCAGGACCTTCTAGCTGTGAGGCGACAGCGCTACCGACTGCGCCACCGTGCCCCCCGATTATTTTAACCTAAGAAAATCACTTACCCTACCTTGTTAAAGTCCTTATTCATTTCACATCAACGTTCTTATTGTTAAAGTCCTTATTCATGTCACATCAAAGTCCTTATTATTTAAGTCATTAGTCATGTCACATCATATAAAGTCCTTATTCATGTCACATCAAAGTCCTTATTGTTAAAGTCCTTTCTTCTATTCCTTCATTCCAGACCAGTGTGTGGAGTCCAGTCTGCAGGTGAAGATGAGTTCTCCAGCCAGGACTGTTTCTATTAAACAGGAACCTGAAGACCACCTTAAACAGGAACCTGAAGACCACCTTAAACAGGAACCTGAAGACCACATAGATCTCAGTAAGTTTCAAGCCCTTTACAACAGTGTTTAACCAAAGTGCTGTACACTCGGTAACAAAAAAATACTAAAATATACAAGAGCAAAACAATAGACAATGCCTAGTGGAAACAGCAACTCTGTTAGAATTTTCGAACGCCGAGGAGTACAAGTGAGTTTTCAAATGTGATTTAAACACAGGCAGAGTTTGAGACGCTCTAACATGGGGTGGAAGGTCGTTCCACAGTTTGGACGCTACGCCGGGTCTTCAGTTTTGTTGGTGGGACCTTAAGAAGTGACTGGTCGGTAGACCTCAAGGCCCTTGTAGAGTTATTGGGAGGTAGAAGTTCCGATATGTACAATGGTGCCAACCCATTTAAAGACTTAAAAACAAACATTAAAGTCTTCAACTGAATCCTGTAATGAACAGGGAGCCAGTATAAGGAGGTAAGAATCGGGGAGATCATACTTCTGTGCCCCTGTTAACAATGCGATTACATCAATCCGTGTCAGATCTTCATCAGGAAGTTGAGAGCGCAATATAAAAAGGCGGAGCTTTTTTGACAGATGTGTTTACTTTATTTTCCTTTGTTGAGAACTGCAACCTGGGCACTGAAGTGGATGTGTGTGCACTAGCTTTTCATTAAACAGAGGAAGCACTGAATGAAAATAATGTTCAAACCTTTTCCGGTCTCTCTTTGTATCTATTTCCTAGACGTCCTGCACCTCCCTGTGTGTAAGGAGGAGGTTTCCCCTGAAGAGGAGAGGAGCCCCAGTCTGGTCCAGGAGGAACCAGAGCCTCCACACATTAAAGACGAGCAGGAGGAGCTACTTCAAAGACCAGAAGAGGTTGATAGGCCAATGCTAGCAGTGAAAAGTGAAGGTGAGGATGGTGAAAACAGAGACACAGGGCCTGTAGCCAGCACCTCAACTGAACACATGAAAACACAAGCTGATGTAGAGGACTGTGGAACATCACATCCAACTAGTGATGACCAGCTCCTCTCTTCACACTGTTCTGAATCTGACATCACTGAAGACAGTGATGAGTGGGAGCCCAGTGTAGATCAGTCACCCACACTGAAGTCACACAAGACACAACATGTGGAAGGACAGAGATCGTCTTTGAGCAACAAGACGTCCCAGGACCTAAAATCATCGAAAGAAACTCACTCCATGCAGAGTCACACAGGGAAGAAAAGATTTAGTTGTACAGTGTGTTGCAAATTGTTTAATCTTAAGGGAAATCTGAAGAAGCACATGATGACTCATACAGGGGAAAAGCCCTTTACTTGTGAAGTTTGTAACAAAGGCTTTCCTCACAACAGTCATCTAAGAATACACATGAGGACTCATACAGGGGAAAAGCCATTTACTTGTGAAGTTTGTAGGAAAGACTTTAGATACTTGTGTGATCTAAAAATACACACGAGGATCCATACAGGGGAAAAGCCATTCACTTGTACAGTTTGTAAGAAAGGCTGTCGTCACAATGGTGATCTAAAAATACACATGAGGACTCATACAGGGGAAAAGCCATTTACTTGTGAAGTTTGTAGCAAAGGATTCATACAATTGAGACATCTAAAAATACACATGAGGACTCATACAGGGGAAAAGCCATTTACTTGTGAAGTTTGTAGGAAAGACTTTAGATACTTGTGTGATCTAAGAATACACATGATGATCCATACAGGGGAAAAGACATTCACTTGTACAGTTTGTAACAAAGACTTTCGTCACAACAGTGTTCTAAAAAGACACATGAGCACTCATACAGGGGAAAAGCTATTCACTTGTTCAGTTTGTAACACAGGCTTTCGTCTCAACGGTATTCTAAAAACGCACATGAGGACTCATACAGGAGAAAAGCCATTTAGTTGTTCAGTTTGTAGCAAAGGCTTTCCTCACAACAGTGGTCTAAAAATACACATGAGGACTCATACAGGGGAAAAACCATTCACTTGTACAGTTTGTAACAAAGACTTTTGTCACAACAGTAATCTAAAAACACACATGAGGACTCATACAGGGAGGAAAAATCTTTAGTTGCAGTTTGTGACAAACGCTTTGGTCTAAATGCACATATATTCATACGCAGAGAAGCTGTTAGTTAAACAAAATGTTTTTTTCAAAGGATCAATCTGAGTTTATAAATAATATCAGACAAACGTATGATGTAGGGCTGGGCCTTATGACTTCAAATCAATATCACCATTATTTTTATTTTTTGCCTCGATTATTTATGTTTAATGAGCAGTGATAATGCATTGTATAATTATTATAATGTATTACAACTATGAGAATCCTGGCCAAAATAAAAGAGTCTGTAAGTGACCTGTCATTATGAAGCTGTGTGATACTTGACCTTATAAATTATAAATGGCTTTATAATATGTTATGAGTATTGTTGTTAATCATTAGTATTTATGTTTTTTTTGTAATTATACAGTGTTAAGCAGTATTATAAGTATATTTATAAAACATTATAGACTGAGCACAGCCGCTGTCAGCTCAGCCATTCACTGGTCTGGCACTGTTATGAAGCACCAACACCTCTGTTGTAATTCACATGTTCAGTTATGATAATTAAATAACATTCTGCATTCATAACACATTCTATAAGCTCTTCAGCTTTTCAGAAACAACACCACGTTGCTACCTACATGTAGGCTATACAACATACTATGATCACTACCTACATGTAGGCTATACAACATACTATGATCACTACCTACATGTAGGCTATACAACATACTATGATCACTACCTACATGTAGGCTATACAACATACTATGATCACTACCTACATGTAGGCTATACAACATACTATGATCACTACCTACATGTAGGCTATACAACATACTATGATCACTACCTACATGTAGGCTATACAACATACTATGATCATTACCTACATGTAGGCTATACAACATACTATGATCACTACCTACATGTAGGCTATACAACATACTATGATCAATTACACTCAAAGGTGATGATGGGCCAATACAAGGTTTGTTGATTTTAACCACTTAAACACCTGTAGTGTTAGAGAACTGGATAGAGTTAGCGTCTACTCCAAATCTCTTCGCCACAAATAGCAGATCTACAAGTTCACAATGTGTCGCAAACTTGAGGCACTGTTAACTTGTAGATCTGCTATTTTGGCTAATGTTTCCCCCTAGAATATGGACGCTGAGGTTCAAGTGGTTAAATCAATAAGTGTTTAACAGGCTGTGTGTTAAGATTTAAAGTAAGGCCTTTGTTGATTTGTTTCTCAAATCTGATCTTTAGGACTGACTGTTCACACTGTTATTTGCAAGTGAATCAGATCAGATTTGTGTATTCAAAAATAGCCAATCTACAAGTTCACAACGCGTCGCATTGTGAACTTGTATATCATCTGTTTTCGGCAAGGGACACCGTTGTACGACAAAGTATAAATCCTGCTACAGTGACAGAATATCCAGACTGAGACACATCTTTAGAAATCACATTTGAATCACATTTCAAACAAGAATCAGTTTCCATGTGGTTTTATGCTGTTCAGACCTGATCAAATACATCTAGTTCCAATCTGGATTGGACAACAATGTGATTTGGGCTGCCAGTCTGAACAGGGCCTTTTAGTGAGCAGAGAGACCATGGATGGAGAAAACAGAACAGCTTCATTACGTTGAAGGAAGTGATGTTGTAGAAAGCTCATCTTCCAGATGGTTCCATGGTTCCTTGCCTCTAAAATACATACAGGTTGTTGTTAATTAGTATCATTGGTGACACCTGTACAGGGTGTAACATTACACAACTATTTATGTCAATATTCAGGCAGAAGAGAAGTGCTGAGGACACATCTTTTAGTCAGAAAGAGGAATGTCAGACCTCAGAAATATAACAATGTGCAGAATCTGTATTTAAGCTGCCCCAACATCCAGATTATCATAAATATCATTACAATGTGTATGTATCCTTGTAGAATCTGTATTTAAGCTGCCCCAACATCCAGATCATCATAAATATCATTACAGTGTGTATGTATCCTTGTAGAATCTATATTTAAGCTGCCCCAACCCCAACAAAGATATGGAGGAGATAAAGGAGTCATTCAACATGATGTCTGCCGAAATGGCAATTTTAACAAAGCAGAATTCCACTATAACAGATCTGCTGAAGGAAATTAAGCAGTTGAAACTGAAGAACCTGGAACAAGAGAAGAAAATCGATCAATTGGAGAACAGAGTATCTGATCTGGAACAGTACTCCAGAATCAATGATGTCATAATCTCTGGTCTTGCAATCAGACCCAAAACCTATCTGGATGCTGTGAAAGGTTCAGCAACCGAGGAAGGTCCAGGTCATGAGGAGACCACTGAGGAGCAGGTTACTGCATTCTTTGAGAGAAAGGGCATTGTTATTGATAGTGGCAATGTTGAAGCTTGCCATACACTGCCAGTTAGGGAGGGGAAGGGCAAGCCTGCCATTATCATTCGTTTTGTAAACAGAAAACATAAAGTTGATCTTCTAAAACAAGGAAAGAAATTGAAAGGGTCTGATGTTTATATTAATGAGCACCTCACTAAAAGAAATGCTGACATCTGCAGGCGAGGCAACTCAGGAAACAGGACAAGATTCAATCCACCTGGACTGTTAACTGTAAGGTTTTCATCAAACCAGTTGCACCAGAAAAAACTCAAGGGGTCTGTGTATCAAGAGCATGGACCAACTTGATAAGTTTAAATAAATATGTATGTGTGCATCTCTGAAGGTTGGGTTGTTCTTGTATTGATACGAACTGAGCACCTGATTCGGATGCTATCAATGCATAGAATGGGAGATTATCACGTTCTATCAGACCACTGAATGTGCGAAGTAGGCGACCTACTAGCTACCCCGCGATTTATCAGACCATTCATTGGGCGTAATCAGGAGCTACTGACCTACCGACGGAGATGACTTAAATAGTTTCGTTTCGGTTTTGGTTTTGGTTGTTTTGGTTTCGGACCATGACGGAGGCGCGCAGTCTCAGGCGAGGTGCGACCCTCGCCTGTGCCTACTCAGCGCCGTTCGAGTTATGTACCGATACGCACAGAATCGTAAATATTGTTGTGGGGACTGCTCCGCCTCCGTCGGTAGGTCAGTAGCTCCTGATTACGCCCAATGAATGGTCTGACAAATCGCGGGGTAGACAGTAGCTCGCCTACTTCGCCCATTCAATGGTCTGATAAAACGTGATAATCTCCCATTCAATGCATTGATAGCATTCGAAGCCGGTGAACTGAGAAGCATGATGCTTAACCTACCAAAAAAAGGGTTAAGAATAGCTCACATTAATGTTAATAGTTTGAGAAATAAAGTTGAAGAAATATCTACCTTGATAAATGGGGAAAATATCAATATACTTGCTATTTCAGAAACACACTTAGACGATTCAATTACAGATATGGGAGTAAACATATCAGGCTATAACATTTTTTAGAAATGACAGGAATTTTTTGGGGGGAGGTGTAGCAATATATATACAAAGCCATATTCCAGCTAGGGTTAGATCTGACTTGATGGTTCTGGGTATTGAGGCTCTTTGGTTGGAGGTACATCTTGCTCATTGTAAACCGTTTGTGATTGGCTGTGTCTATAGGCCCCCAAGCTCAAACGTGCAATATTTAGAAGAATTATGCTCTATGCTGATTAAGGTAACAGATATGGCTAAAGAAACATTTGTCCTAGGCGACATAAATATTGATTGGCTGTCTGAATCATGCCCATTAAGGAAAAAGTTGAATGCCACTGCACTCATTTGCAATTTAACTCAGATGGTGAACAAGCCAACTAGAGTGTACTGCAATGATGCTGGGCATACATCTGCAACCTGTATTGACCATATATTTATTAATAACACAGATTTGTGCTCCAAAGCAGTATCTGTCTCTGTGGGGTTCACTGATCATAATATTGTGGCTAGCCTATTGTAAGAAAAACTAAAACTCCAAAAGCAGGGCCTAAAGTATTGCATAAAAGATTATATAGAAGGTTCTGTGAAAATGATTTTATGAAAGATATTGAGAATGTTGAGTGGAATTGGGTGCTGGCATTAAATGGAGTTGAAGAAGCTCTCAAGTTATTTAATGAATTCTTTCTGTGCGTAGCAGATAGGCATGCCCCATTAAGAACATTTACAGTGGGCTCTAGTAAAGCATCATGGATTGATGACGAGCTCAGACAGTGTATGCGTGAAAGAGATGAGTTGAAGAAAGCTGCTATAGATTTTAAAGGAACTGAGAAATGGCAAATGTATTGCATAATGAGGAATAAAGTCACAAAGTTAAATAGAAAGAAGAAAAAGGCATATTATCAAAATCAAATTCAGGAGAGGAAGAATGATGGCAACAAACTTTGGAAAACTCTAAATGAAATCATGGGCAGAGGCAAGAGTAATTCACCTTCTTTCATTGAGGTTAATGGAAGTTTTTTAACAAATGCGAAGGATATAGCAAACCACTTTAATGATCATTTTACAAATAAAGTTGATAAGTTGAGGAAGGACACGGGCTCTCCTAGAGTTAGTCGTAAGTCGCATGAAATAATATCCAACATTATTATGAGAAACAAACAGTGTGTTTTTAAGTTTCAACCAATAGGAAATGATGATGTGAAAAAACTGCTTGATGGGTTAACCGTTAAACAATGATAAACCAGCTGGTATGGATAATGTTGATGGACGGTTACTTAAAGTTGTTTCTAATATAATTTCATTGCCAATATGTCATATTTTTTACTTGAGTCTGCAGGAGGGGTTATTTCCACAGATTTGGAAATCTGCTAAGGTTGTACCTCTTCCGAAAAATAAACGTGAGGGTTTTTCAGCTGTCAATAGCAGACCCATTAGTATTCTACCAGTATTAAGTAAGCTAATCGAAAAAGTTGTTCTCGAGCAGGTACTTTATTATTTTTCAATTAATCAATTAAATTCTGAGTTTCAGCATGCATATAAGTCAGATCACTCTACGTGTACAGCCCTGACAGATATGGTGGACAAATGGTTATCTTATACAGACATAAAAATGATGGTTGGAGCTGTATTACTAGACTTTAGTGCAGCATTTGATGTTGTAGATCATGGGATATTGTTAAGGAAACTGACTGCATATGGTTTTTGTCCAAATGCAATCACTTGGATGAACAGCTATTTATCCAATAGGATGCAGAGTGTGTTTTTTAATGGCAGTTTTTCTTCTTTTAAATGTTTACAGTGTGGCGTCCCTCAGGGGAGCTGCCTTGGTCCTCTACTTTACACAATATTTACAAATGACATGCCTTTAGTTTTAGAAAACAGTGGTTGTACTTTATTTGCTGATGATTCGACTGTCTATTTTGCATCAAACAGCTTACCCGAGTTGAGAAACACACTTCAATCTGAACTGCAACTATTATTGGACTGGATATGTGAAAATAGACTTGTCTTGAATGTAGCAAAAACCAAAAGCATAGTGTTCACTGCCAGACATGCCACTATAGAGGATAATCACCTATGTTTGTCACTTAAAGACTCAAATATTGAACAGGTTCAAGAAGCACTTTTGCTTGGTGTCACACTCGATGCACAGTTAACACGGGAAAGACACATATATTAATATAAAAATTAAAAAAATATTGTCAAAATATGGAATAGCATGCATTAAAAGGTGCTCCTCGTTTCTTACCCCAGCTTCTAGAGTGCTGGTGACACAGGCACTAGTGCTATCTCACCTTGACTACTGCTCTGCATTATGGTCAGGTGCAGACAAGAAACATCTGTCCAAACTTCAAATAGCTCAGAATAAAGCTGCAAGGCTTGCATTGCACTGTCCGTTGGGTGTGAGGCAGAGCACTGAGAGACTGCATGCCAGTCTCTCATGGCTCAGAGTGGAGGAGAGGTTGGCATGGAATTTAGTGAGTTTCTTTAGGAATATTTGTTACATTAAAGAACCAGTTTGTTTGTATTCACAAATACAGTATGTGAGAGATCGTCATAATTACAATACCAGGCAGGCTACTAGGGGTGACATGGTTAAAGAGAAGCCCAGAACAAATGCAGTCTGCAGATCTGTAATGTATCGGGCAATTACTACAGTATATGGAACACGTTACCGACAATGATCACTGAAGCACCTAGTAAGGCTAGTTTTAAGAGACTCCTTAAAAGACACTTGACAAATTACCCAAATTTTAATTGTAATTTTAACTGACTTGTTATTTAAGGGATTGTTGAAAGCTATTAATTGTTTTAGTTTTTTTTTGTATTTTTTACTTGATTTTTTTTTGTCTTGAATGAATTTGTTTTTGTAATACTGTACATGTTTTATCGCATTATGTATTGTTTGTAATCCTGTGGACCCCAGGAAGAGTAGCTGCTACTTTGGTGGCAGCTAATGGGGATCCCTATGAATAAAGAATAAAGAACATCCAGATCGATGTCAGACTCCCCACTGAGCATTTTTCGGGCTATTAGACGTCTAAAATACGTCTAAGGACTAGGCTAAAACGGGGTTATAATTGGTCTAACAGTGAAAGTTTTTTAGCGGTCTAGCCTTATTCTAGACGTTGATTAGCTGTTTTTTTAATAGTAGCCGTTGATGACGTCTATAATATAGGGTCTAGCCTTATTCTAGACGTTGATTAGCTGTTTTTTTAATAGTAGCCGTTGATGACGTCTATAATATAGACGTCTATATACAGACGCTTAAAAAACAGCTAATCAACGTCTAGAATAAGCCTAGACTGCTAAAAAACGTTCACTGTTAGACCAATTATAACCCAGTTTTAGACGGACGTCTAATAGCCGACTATGGCTCAGTGGGTCCCGTTTTCTTCCAAGGCAACAGGACCCTGTCCACCTTTTCTTCTTCCATTTTCTTCCATCACTTTTCCTTTTCCCTTTCTATTCTTTACTCTAATTTTCTCATTTTAATATTTCCCATTATTGTATTACATAATTATTGTCATATTATTGTCATCTTTTGTATTGAAACTGTCACTCCCTTCGTCAAGAACGAGTCAGTTGTTTCGGTTTACAGAGTTTATTAAAACCCGTCAAAACTGTGAGAAAGAAAAGGTAATAATCAGCATAAAGAATAACAGAATACAACGTGACAAAAAAGTAAAAAGGAAAATTACAGCAAATTAAATCACCTTTCTGGCTGCACTGAGAAACAAAGGGAAGTGAATGAAGTCCAGGGATCCAACATAGCACAAAACGTGAACAAACTGAAACCAAACAAATAAACAACCCATCAATGAAACTCATAACATTTGCAAAAAGGGAACTTAACAGTGTATCAATATAGGACCAAGTTGCAGTTTTAAACACACCATGTTTAGCTCACCATGCTGCACACAAACATTTCATGCCTTCATGGCTATGGCAGGCGGTTGCCATATAAGCCGGCTGACGCCGTAAACAGGTAGGTGTTGCCAGAACCTTGCCTCAACCAAGTAAACTCAGCCTCAAATGAATCCCTCTTGACAGTAAATATGTTGCGGCAGCCAAACTCCCACCAAATAAATCCTTTTATTTCAAAATAACTTTAAACAAACAAAATATAAACATTAGTTTTGACCATGACCTTTATTTGCTTCAAGTAATAAAACAATCTTCTGTACAGGCCTGTCGAGATAAACAGGTCTCGTACTCCCTTTTCCTTCCTCATCTAGGGTCGCGTCACACATTAAAAGCTTCACTTCAACACTTTGACCTCTTTTCAAATCCTGTTTGATATCTTTGACCTTGTGTTAAGATGAGCAAATGCTCCTGTTAGTCAGGTGGTCTACCAATGACCTCTCCCACATTGATACCTCTTATGAGCAGACCACTTTTCCTCTGCTCTTTGAACTTTGCTTTTTTCTTTTTCTTTACATCCTCATTTGATGAAGCTGCTCTTCTCCTCCTTCTCCTCCTGAAGTTTCTGTTCGTAACCTCCTGGACATTCGTCACCTTTTCGTAACCTTCGGTACCCAGTTTCTTTCTAGTTACAGGCCTTGTGACCTCCTTACATTCTGCCGTTTCCTTTGGGTACTTTGCAACAGCAGGTTGCTGCATGGATTTGACTGCCTTTACCTTAGTCACTTCAACCTTCTTGTTGAGCTTGAAATTAAAAGAAGCATACTTCACTTTACTGCCCTCTTGTTGAGCCATTTGCTTCTTCTCAATGTCTTTCGTGCTCCTTTTTTTGCATGGGCTCCCACCATACCCGATTATGCTCCAACCTAGATCCGTTTGTTGGGCATATGGTTGGTTCTCTTTACCACACACGACCTTTCGAGGCATTAGAGCACGTGGGCAATTATAGCCAATTAAGAGAGCAATCTCACACTCTTGATGGGGAGCGATATGAGGAGAAAGGTGCTGCAAGTGAGGCCATGGCTGAACGGTTTGTGGGATTGGTATATGAGATCGATTTGCTGGTATGAATTCACGTGTATACATAACTGGAACAGTGATCTTTGTGCTGGAAAAGAATCCTCTCACTTGTAAATGCTTAAGTCTCTTGCATGGTACAATTGTCCCTTTGGAAGACATGGTGGACAATTTAAGTTTAACTGGTTCTGCAGATGTATTTAATTTGCCTGCAACCTCCTCAAGGATGAAGGAACAGTCACTTTGTGTATCAAGCATAGCATATACGAGGATTTCTTTTCCATCATGCTCAGGGCTAGAGACATAGACAGGCACAATAGAAGAGGTTTGATTGATAGCTCCATCCTGTGAGATACTGTGAGATATTGTGGAATCCGTTTGCATGGATGCTGATGGTCCTTTATCCTTATTGAAATGTGATTCCTTTCTCGTCTCAAAGGGCTGATCATTATGGATACAGGTTGGGTGGCGTTTCTGACAAATATCACATGTCATTTTACTCCTACAGCCCTTTGACTGGTGACCAGGTGATAGACATCCAAAACAAAGCCTTTCCCTTTGTATGAACTGAATTCTGTCGGCCAGTGGCTTTGCTTCGAAATTGCGACAATTGCTTAGTTCATGCCCAGTTTTATTACAAAGGTGACAGGTAATTGGTTGCCTTTCTGTGGTTGTGTTGAATGTTTTTGCATTTGCTGTTTGATCTTTGTATGAACCAGAAATTTGATTTCTGAATTTACTGCGTCCATCAGATTTAAGTTGTTTCAATGCACTGTATGAAGTGATCGGGTTACATGCAATACTTGATTCCAAATTGAGGTAAGTGACAAAGTAGCTAAAATTTGGAAACTGTCCATGTTGTAGTTGGTAGGTCGTGGCCGCACGATTCCATCCATTGACCAGCCAGTCTGGCAGTTTGCTTGCAAGCATCTGATTTTCCATGGCATCATTTAAAATCCTTAAGTGTGCATTGGTACAAATGGCTGATTCACAACTTCGTAGAAAATCGACAAATTTCCGCAATTCAACTCCATCTCTCTGGGTTATCTTTGGCCAGCAGTACAACTTGTCACGGTAAGCCTTGGCGATTATAAATGGATCTCCATATCTTTCATCCAATAAGTTCCATGCAGATATATAGGCTTCCTCCGTGTCCATTAAAAAGTAGCCATCAATAGCCTCTTTGGCTGCTCCTCCGATGTACCTTTGCAGGAAATATATTTTTTCAATTGTTGGAACATTTTTCCGTTCGATTAGAGTTTGAAAGGACGATTTCCATAAATTGTACTTTAGAGGATCGTCTGTGAAAATAGTGGGTTCTGGAATAGGAAGCCTGTTGGCTGTAATAGCTTCAGCAAGCACTTGAACTAATTTAAAGGTCTCCCTTTCAGACGCAATTGCGACCTCTGTTGGTGATGGTTTGTACTGCTGTTCTATGTTGCTCTTTGTTGGACCTCCAAGAGGCTGACCATCTTCATCACACACTGGGATGTTAGCTTGAGCTGCATATAGCCTCTTTTGCTGCTCCAAATGAATGTTCTCCCTTCTTCCATGGCTTGTTTGTTTTTCAGATCCCCCTCTTCAATTTCCTTTAATCTTTGCTGCTGTTGCTCCTGTTCTGCAATTACTCTAAAAAAGCTCTTCGTGGCTGTGTACTCTTTTGCTTCATTTGGCTCCTGTGCTTGAGTTTGTGTTAAAGGCAAGGTTCGTCTTGAGGCTGTGTTTGAGGCTGGCAAAGACAGACTGGAGGCGGTGGTGCCGTCAAAAACTGAACTGACTTCAGGCCAGTCAAATTCTTCCCCCGTATCATGAATCAAAGTTTTCACATTTTTAATAAGGCTCGCTGTTACAGCATTGCATTTATCAATCTTGCGACGTAGGTCATTTGTTGGACTTTCCAGTTTACGATATTCCTCATAAATTCCATTTAATTCTTGCAAATACCTTTCCAAAGCAGTGACATAATTTTGCAAGGTTTCAGATGGAAATTCTTTAATGACTCCCTTTTTTGTCCTTTTAGCCTCTATTTTCCAGTCTTCATAAACACGGTCAAAATCATTTAGTAGTCCACTTAATTTGCTGCCATAAAAAGTCTTTCCCTTTTCGGTTAAAGTGCGCTCTCTTCCACCTCGGCGGGGCGCCAAAACCTGTTTTTCAGCTGCTGTCCCAGCATCTTTAAACACCTTAGAGCCTGGGGCTTCCTTTTCTTGCGTAGGTACATTTGGGTTAACAGGTTCTATGGTTTTTGCCTTTTCTTGGGCCTGTACTGGTTCTTTTGGTTTGATAAATTCATGTGGTTCCACTGGTTCCATTTGTGGCTGTTCTGTGGGTTGTGCTGGTTGCTTAGACTGTGCTGGTGGCTTTGTCTTTGACCCTTGTGTAGACATTTTCCATATAACCACACACACTTTACCATACACTTAAACCCATAAAAATCACCATAAGCTTAAAACCAGATGAATCAATTTCTGCATACCTTAAAGTGCCGTTTTTGCATTTAATTAAACAAACCCATAATGCAATTCAAAGAACCACCATATGTTTCACCAATAATAAACCCGAAATGTTTGATTCACTCAAATGACTGGTTCAAAGGCATATAAATAATGCGATTTCTTCTCAAATGTCTCTTTAGTCTTTAATGTCTCTTCAAGCACCTTTGGTGGCACACGTTCCGTTTGGAACTCTCAAGAGTGTGTACTAACCTGTTGTGCGATGAGTGTTTGTGGTGGCTCACAAGTTCGTGTCACTTTGTTCTATTGGGGGAGTGGGGAAAAGGGGGGGGGGGGCATGAAGGAGTGGGCTACTCCAAGCAGCTCCTGTCCGTGAAGCGACGGGATAGCGTTGTTAGAAAGCGGCCGGCCGGCCGCCTGGACCCGTGGCTCGGCTGGGTTGCTGCAGGCTAGAAGACCTCCTCAGCTTGGGATACCCTGGACAGCCGTTGTCGTGGTTGCATAAAGTTTTGACTGTCACTCCCTTCGTCAAGAACGAGTCAGTTGTTTCGGTTTACAGAGTTTATTAAAACCCGTCAAAACTGTGAGAAAGAAAAGGTAATAATCAGCATAAAGAATAACAGAATACAACGTGACAAAAAGGTAAAAAGGAAAATTACAGCAAATTAAATCACCTTTCTGGCTGCACTGAGAAACAAAGGGAAGTGAATGAAGTCCAGGGATCCAACATAGCACAAAACGTGAACAAACTGAAACCAAACAAATAAACAACCCATCAATGAAACTCATAACATTTGCAAAAAGGGAACTTAACAGTGTATCAATATAAGACCAAGTTGCAGTTTTAAACACACCTTGTTTAGCTCACCATGCTGCACACAAACATTTCATGCTTCCGCTCTGGAGGACATGACTAGAGTGAGAGGAAATTCATGGCTATGGCAGGCGGTTGCCATATAAGCCGGCTGACGCCGTAAACAGGTAGGTGTTGCCAGAACCTTGCCTCAACCAAGTAAACTCAGCCTCAAAATAATCCCTCTTGACAGTAAATATGTTGCGGCAGCCAAAAGTGATATGAAGCCTTATAGGCACATTATAATGCATTATAAATGTGCTTATCAATCCATTATAGACCCAACCTAATACAGTCTTACAGCAGGTTTATTTGTGTCGCGCATTTCATGAATAAAAGCAATTCAAAGAATCAGAATCATCTTTATTGTCACATCACAGGTTTACAGGTGTAAAACTGTGGGTGAAATTTGTTTTTGTTCGCTTATGTAAAGGGCTTTACATAAGAAATATGAACTCATAAGGCATATTAACTCATAAGGCATATTAACTCATAAGGCATAAACATACATCTAAAAGGCATAAAAAGGCATTTAATCCATTAAGACCGGGAACACATCTTTCATTTGTTTTGTATTTCTTTGAGCTATTAAAAAATAGCAGATATACAAGCTCATAGCGCGGCACCGAGTGCCGCGCTATGAGCTTGTAGATCTGCTATTTATTTGAAAAATCGTGAAAATGTGTGCAAATGTTTATATATTTTTAAAACTAAAATCTTTGCTTCTGGGGGATTCTACAAAATGTCTACAGTTTTTTTATGAAAAACCTATGTTTCTATATCAGTGGTTCTCAAACTTTTTCATGTCAAGGACCACCAAAACTATATGTATTTGTCCGTGGGCCCCCATCTCAAAATATGTTGTTCCAGGGACCCCTAGAAGCAAAGATTTGAGTTACAAATGTTTGCTTAAAAAAAACATATATATATATATTCAAAGATTTGCACACATTTTCCCGATTTTTCAAAAATAGCAGATCTACAAGCTCATAGCGTGCCACTCAGCTTGTAGATCTGCAATTTTTGAATGGCCAAAGACATCTTAAAATGACTAAGATGTGTTCCCGGTCTTAAAGGAAATGGGTGAAGGAGAAATGTAAGAAATGGACCTCAACTTCTCACCAGCAGAGGGAGTCAAGTTCCACGAAGCTGGTTTGTATAAAATGGGAATGAAAGTTAACCACCTGAACAGTGCTGTACAAAGTACTCAGCCATGGTACTTGATTCAAAGCATACATACTCCTGGTCAAATATTACTCAGCACCAAGTGAAAGTTGCTCTGTCAAATTTGTACTCGAGTTCAAATGAGCACTTGCTCAAGTATTGAAGAGTACATATAGTCAGGGGATATTAGCAGAATATTTTCCAATCTTGGAATAAATTCCTTACCAAAAAAAATCATCAGAATCAGAATCAGGTTTATTGTCACATCACAGGTTTACAAGGTAAAAAAAGTGGGTGAAATTTGTTTTTGTACATCATTCCCATCGCAACGTTAAATCCGTAGAAAGAAGAGTGGGGAGAGAGAGAGAAGAGGGGTAGGGGGGCAAGTGGGAAGGAGTGTGTTTGTAAAGGTGTCTAGTAACACATCTCACAAAGACTGAAATGCAGTCCCCCTAGGAGAATTTTTGACAGCTCCTTAAAGTTGGGGTACCCACCATAACCTTGGTTAAAAAAAAATCCAAAAAGAAAATCAAAATTTAATTCTGTTTTAAGTAGCATGTGAGGGGTCAAACTAGGGTGATTTTATGATTCTGAATCCATTGCAAGCATTTGTTTTGCACCAAAACCACTCCTTGGGCTAAAAACGGCCATAGCCATCCTTTTCCAGGTATACTTTTTTGTGTAAAAAGCCCATTGAGATTGGGATTTTTTTTTAACCAAGGTTATGGTGGGTACCCCAACTTTAAGGAGCTGTCAAAAATTCTCCTAGGGAAACTGCATTTCAGTCTTTGTGAGATGTGTTACTAGACTTACCTTTACAAACACATTGGTGAAGATTTTTTTTTGTTATGGAATTTATTCCAAGATTTTTTTAATATCCCCTGACTAATATGCTTTTAAAAGTATTATTGAAAAGTACATTTTCTTTTTAACAACTGTATCTAAATGTAGACATTTCAAGGCTTTCCCCTTTTTGTGAGTAAATAAAATACAGCTCTTTCTTCTTTTATAGCCCAGTTTGTCAATCTTTGGCTATAGACCCCTTAACAGACGACGTCACACTGATAAGAACCAGTATGCGTGCAACCAGTATGCGCTAAATGAAACCCATTCTATCAGGTCTCGCCAGGACGTGGCACACTAGCCAACACACAAGAGGGGGTTGGGGTGTGCTGAAACCAGCGCAGCCCGAAATAACAGGTTGGAAATTGATTGTGTGAAACAATCACCTGCGCATCCAGTCTCAATGTTAGTAAACAATTAATTGGTCTATATAACATTTTACTACTGTTGTCTGGAGAAAAAGAAATGGAGTCAGCAAAACAAACTGACCTACATTCCAGGTTGTGACCCTTAAATACATGTGTGATTAGAACACTTGTAGCACGTTGTTGCACAGTGGTGTAAAGTACTGTAGGCTACTTAAGTACAATTTTGAGGTATTTTTTACTTTACTGGAGTATTTCCAATTTTCAGTACTTTTACTTCTACTCCACTACATCTCAGAGGCAAATATTATACTGAAAACTTTAGTTACTAGTTACTTTGTAGATTTTGATTATTATTACAAAACATAATTTAACCACTTCAGCCCTATATACATTTAGGCCATTTGAAAATAGCAGATCTACAAGCTCACAGCGAGTCACTTCGTACCGCGCCGCGAGCTTGTACATCTGCTATTTTTGAACATTTTAGAAAAATCTTGAATCATTTTGAATTGTTTTACCATAAATCTTCTCTTCTGGGGGTCCCTGGCACAAAACATCTTCAGATGGGGGTCTGCGGCAAAATACGTATCATTTTGGGGGTCCTTAAAGGAATAGTTCACCCAAAAAAAAAAAAAAAATCTATCAACTACACACCCCATGAAGCCTTGAATTCATGGAGATTTTTTTTAAGTTTTTGTCACATTCCTGAGACAATAATTTGATGACCGTCAGGAGACTCCTAGAGCCTCCATTGAGTCAAAAATAATCAATGCAAGGAATTTCCAGGAAAGGCAAGTCAGCTCTACAGTAATTTAGCAATTTGTAACAGAGCCATCTTATCAAAATTACAAAATACATATTAAGTCAATGATGCCACATTTAATGATAGATTTGTTTATTTTCACTTATAACACTTATGGTTATACGTTTTTTAACATCTTCACAAGAGTTTATGTGCATCCCTGACAGTTTTTAAGTTGCTTGATTCAATATTTGGATATTTGATATAAATGTTATCAGACACGCCCCCTTACAGGTATATATTTTTTACTTGTAGACTTTATTATGTTTTCTCTTTGGTACACAAACTGCCTAAAACAGTACAGGCAAACAAAAAGGACCAAATAAGTAAAAACAAAAATGATACCAGAAAGTATAATCAAATCAAAATGTTCAAACAAACATAAACATAAGGTTATGAATAGATCAGCAAACTGTGGATCTGTAGAACCCACCAGAGATACATACTGCAGCACAGAACAGATATCAGGTCAACCACTACCGCCACAAATAGAAATACATCATGGGCCATTTACATTATGCAACGTTTGAGAATATCAAAAGGTCTGCCATTGGCTGGAATGGGGGGGGGGGGGACTGACTCTTCAGTGGAACTTTCAGGGAAGGGTCAGTGTCACGTCTGGTGTGCAGCTCAATATTCTAGAGGAAGGTGGAATTGTACGCAACGTGTGTCCAAAATGACTCTCCACAACTGTTGTTCCTCATCATAGAGTAGAGCGGTTAGACTAGAGGCAGCTCCCTCCACATATAGAGGATAACACAAAACAAGTCTCCAGGACTTGTTTTGTGTTATCCTTTTAGCCTAAAAGTCTTGTGCTGACTGTGCTGTTTATATTTCTGACCAATAAAGTATTCAATCAATCGATCAAGTCTCTAGGAATGTTTGCAACCATAGTTCATCATTCAGCTGATCTGCATCCTTCCAGTTTGTCGTGGTCAGTCTTTTAGAAGTCATACATCCTGTTGATATGATCTGCTTGTTATGTTTAGACCAAGTTCCTTCCATCGTATGATTCAACAGACACATTACAGGATCACAACCAACAGTTTATCCAATGACCTTTCTCAGAGACTTATGTGGAAAAAAACGCACCTTTCTCAAATTTAAAAGTTTTAAATCCCTGAAATAGACAATGTGTGCACATGTGTGTCCTTGAGCAAGGCATTGCACCTGTCATTGTTCAAGTTGCTCTGGATGACTGTCCTTAAAAAGTCTTGTCTTCATCTTCAGAAAGAAAAAGAGAAGTAAGTTGACTGGATACTGAAGGTATTTTAAGTACATCAGTACAGTTCTACATCAACCCAATTTGTTTCGAGAGGTATGGGTCGATATCATAAAGAATGAATATCATGATTGAACTTGCAGCAGTTCCCTTGCTCATCACTGTATCGATGACAAAACGAGCCTTTTCATTTTTCACTTGCTCCACACGGGCTTCATCATACTCTTCTTTGATTATCACCTTCTTCTGGAAAAGTTCGTCCAAGACACCATTGAGAACTGGATGTGAAACGCTGTTGATGAAGCTGCTCCGCACATCAAACAGTCTGCCTTCTGCTGGAAGACTCAGTGTGTGCTGAACTTGTTGTTGTTTTAGACCCGAAGCTGAAAGGTCTAAACAGTGCTCCCATGCACAGTCGGAGGTGCTACTGTCTTTTAGAAGCAGCTTAACATCTGTAAACCTTCCCTTTAAAATCATTTCAAATGTCGGCAAGTAGTTGTGATCGGATGACTCTACAAATCTTGCCCTACTTGGTTGAATTGTGATGGATTTCCCCTCAACTTGAGGGGAAGTGCAGAGGGTGTATTGTTGCTCTGCGATTAGTTCACACGGAGGGATTTCAATGAAAATCTCTTCTCTATTTCTGCTCCTCCTTTCAATCAGCACTTCCCTCAGCACAACATTCTTAGGTAGCAGCAACACTTTCAGGGTTGATCTGGGATAATCATCAGCCGGTGGTGTATAAAACGGTAACACCAATGCCTGGATTGAATTGGGCCCGAAGAACATCGCTTTGATCTCTTTGATGATACCAAATAAAGATAACACAGTAACATCTATGATGACATGAGTTTCTGTGATCACATTGGGTTTGATCAGCTCAAAGCCATCATCATCCATCACATGGACAACAGACAAGGATTTGCTTCCACCCATGGAGAGGATCTCACAATGTGGAAATTGTAACTGACACACAGACCCCTGAGAACCTTTGATGTCAAAAAGCGGTCCTGCAGGCCTCTTCATGCCAAGCTGGGATAGAAGCCCTCGGTCCCACATGACTGTCTTGTAAGTCACATATCCCTCTGTCTTCATATTAAACACCAGGTTGGTCACATTGCATTGGAACAGTCCTGCTTGGGTGCAGTGGAACCTGTAGCTTTCCTTGTTTTCTACAACAATGATATCAGGTGTAATTGTCTGTGTTTTGTCCAGTAGTGTAACATCATTAACGCTGTGGGACCGCTTGGCTCTGAAACTTGTCTTGTTCTCTAAACATGGAATTTGGCTCAGTGAGGATAAGCTGTGAGAACGAGGCAGAGAGATGGATTCTTCTATCCTCAAACCACTGAAGCATGAACTTAGATCAGTTTCATCTTGGAGCTCCAGAGAGCGATGTAGAGAGGACTGTGATTCTGTAACAGGATGGTCTTCCATCTCACCATGCAAAAGAATAGTTCCCTAAAAAACAGAAAAAAAGGAAATATATTCATGGATATTAAATAAACACAAATAAAGAGTAACAAAATAAGACTGTTCTACAGCTCTTACAATTTAAATATCACTCAATGCTGACTGATTGTTGTGATTCCTGACTCTTTGCCAATGTTTTAACATGCCTTGCCTCAAAGGTGCTCTACTAGTACATGGCGCTCAGGCTACACAAAACCACATCGATAAGCAGTACCGCCGCTAGGCACACACGCACCACGCACTGTGCGAGGGGCCACCAAAATGAGCTAAGCCGATCATCTAAATGACTAAATGATTCATGCTTTTTGTTAAATGTAACAAACGCAACACAACTATGATTAGGCACCTAAGCATTCGACCATTATAGGCAATAAGATAAGCCTATACTGATATTTTCTCCACCTAAATAATCCCGACGTGCGCGTGTCCATGGATGAGGTGGTGGATCTGCTCAGAGCTGAAGTGGCCCCTCCTCCTCGTCCGGTCTAGCAGTGAGTGAGCAGCGTGCATTTGTTTTGAAATGTATTTAAAAAATTAAGAAGTGATGGGATATGGGCCCCAAAAGGCAACAAGAACCGGGTGGCAGAGAAGAGAAAAAACTATAAATTGGGAGATGAGGCTCAAGCATCACTTGCAGGTATGTACAAGTGTTAATTAACACTAACATCAGGACAAATGGCGAAAGTAGCCGATCCACATGCTTTATGGGCTCTGCCTGTTTTAAATCCTACCAGATAGTTCATTACTGTACATTAATTTGAGTTTGACTTGGGTTAATAATGATTTCACCTCTGGTTTATCCTCCATCTTCACATCAGGTTGACCTTCGACCTTCTTGCTCTCTCCCTGTGCTCCCCCCTCCTCATCCTCCTCTTCCTCCATCTTGGAGCTTCCTGTCTGGACATGCTGGGAGCCGAGGTCTGTACTGCTGCTGACTGATGCTGGAGTGTAAGTCTGTCCTTCTGTCACCATAGAAGAACTCTGAGACAGCTGTGATGGATGGATGGATGGATGGATGGATGGACGGACGGACGGACGGACGGATGGATGCATGGATGGATGGATGAAAAAAGAAAAATATTTTTCAGATCATTTTGAATATTGCCTCTGACAAATATTCAATTTTATATAATAGATATTATATATAAAATTAAAAACTAAAAAAAAACTAAAACACTTAACCCATTAAATCCACGTCAGAGTTTAATATCATAATGTACTCACCAGTGCCAGCGATTTATTTCTTTATTTTTCACGTCACCACAGACCTCGCTAAATACCTTAAGATCGTGCATTAAACTGTTTGTAGACACACAGGGTAGGTGTGTGAGTGGGCCAGGATGAAAAAAGAAAAATGATTTTTCAGATCATTTTGAATATTGCCTCTGACAAATATTCAATTTTATATAATAGATATTATATATAAAACTAAAAACAAAACAAAAAACTAAAACACTTAACCCATTAAATCCACGTCAGAGTTTAATATCATAATGTACTCACCAGTGCCAGCGATTTATTTATTTATTTTTCACGTCGCCACAGACCTCGCTAAATACCTTAAGATCGTGCATTAAACTGTTTGTAGACACACAGGGTAGGTGTGTGAGTGGGCCAGAGAAGACCGTTTCAATCGGCGACATTCCATTTTGCAGTTGTCGCGGTTTATGTTAAACAGCGATCAGCGAGGAGAAAAAAACAACCGAGATAATGGCGGATTAGGGGAAGATTTAGAGCGACGCCGGATGGGAACGAAAATCTCCGGATACGGATATTTCCATATCCAGGTGTGCTACAATGAAGTGTGTCACTGCGAGGGAGGCCCACAATGAAATGTGAACCTGCGAGAAAAAAAAAAAGAAAAAAGACCACTTCGCGTACATCTACGCGACTGGCATGCTGCGCAATTATTTAGGTTCGCGATTTTTCGCGTAGATCTACGCGATTGCCACGCAATGTGTTAAGACCTGAGGCCGATTCTACAAAATGTCTTCTAAATCCAGTTCTATAAAAACAGTTCTTTGAAACAAACCTATGTTACTATAGTGGTTTGCAAACATTTTCATGTCAAGGACCCGAAAATGTATATCTATTTGGCCGCTGACCCCCATCTCAAAATATTTTGTTCCAGGGACCAGAAGCAAAGATACAAGTTACAAATGTTCGGTTTAAAAATACATATTCAAAGATTTGCACACAATTTCTCAAAAATAGCCAATAGTTTTGAATAGCCAAAGTATAAAATAATGCTTTTTAGCTCAAATCTCAAAGCTAAAAATGACACAGATGCTTCTCCCGGTCCTAAAGGGTTAAACTAAAATTTTAAAGGCTTTACAAAAAAAAACTAAACATACATGTATATGAACTATAGCATAACTATAATATCTCAAGACTGCTTCTGCTAACAGCAACACCACTGCCTTAAACATGTAGTGTTGCTGCTTCTGTGTGTAGGAATACACACAGAAGCAACCGGGAGGAAGTGGACTAAGAAAGGGGATGAGCCAAGCCAGGTTCCTGTTTATACATAAAAAAGGAGGTGGTGCCCCCAGATTTACCCCCCCCCCCCTTTGTTTTATTGAAAACTATAATAACCTTGTCACCAGGAGGATGGGGAGGTGTTGATGTCTGATCCATGGACTTCATCTCCATCTGAGCAGACTGTTTCATCTCTACAGAAGAACAACAAACAAACATTCAGTACACATGATGAGTATAGAAGACATGAGGTCTGATACATTGTTTTATGACTGTACATAAATATCACTGTAAACTCAATGAACCATATTCACACAGCAGCCATTTTAAATCATACTTGGAGGTTAGCCCCTCCCCCTCCAGTATGATGTAAGAGTTAAATGGACAAAGTGTGAACATGTTATAGTTTAACCACATCAACTCACTATTCTGGACAGGACTTAATAGATGAACATTCTGTGAAAATGTACAAACATCTGGTGAAAGTCTACAAGCTCACAATGGGCTGTGTATGTGTGTGTGTGTGTGTGTGTGTGTGTGTGTGTGTGTGTGTGTGTGTGTGTGTGTGTGTGTGTGTGTGTGTGTGTGTGTGTGTGTGTGTGTGTGTGTGTGTGTGTCAGGGGTCGCGCTAGTATTTGAATCTGCCGGTCCCAATGTCCGGAATGATTCAAATTTATCGGACATCTGATAAAAATACCGGTCATAATTATATTTATGCATTAATTACAAGCAGGTGCGTAAATACAGCATAACACGTAGGCCTACAGAATTATATTTTGGATTGAGCTATTTGAACATGAACCATGATGAACGAGTAATATACACATTTTATATAGCATGGTCATCTTGCACAAATACATTCATTACTTACATTACCATTTGCGCATGCTGCGTCACTGCATGCGTAATGGTTTCTCAATAATAAATTGCGTTTGAACGCATTTTCTAATCAAAGGGCACTGCACAAAAATGGGCATTTCAGATTAATCCTTCTTAACGTGGCTCAGCTGACCTGTTAGGGTAATAAATTATAGACCACTACTCACTCACAGGTGGTTATACTGTATAGTTAGGCAGTGGATGCCGTAGTGCGTCTAGTTGGGATAGCCGTGGGAAAGTTGATGAGTTGTGAGAATCTTGTTGTCTCCTCATAGAGCTATTCAGTTCAAAGTGGTAACGTTTTAACGTGTCCACCTCATAGAGTTAAAAATAGGTTCACCTTTATGATTAACGTTGTGTTTCATCTGGATGCCACAGTTGCAGTAGCCTATAGCTGTTGTGAAGACTATTTACGCATCTGTGTTCGATGTTTCATCTTCAAATTGCATTGTTGTTAAACTATAGTAGGGCAACTTGCCAACTTTACTCACAAGTGCCCTTGTAATAGCCTAGTGTCTGTGACATATTCTAACTCGTAATGATACAACTTGTGTGTGACTGTTAAATACACAACTTTATCTAATATAACCGGACCGCGGTCTCTGTCTGACTGTCGTGCAGACCAGAGTTATAATATATAGTAACAACTACGCAGCAACTCTTTTCTTCCGGTCATACCTTCACAATAAAGTGTCTCCTATTTACCTCCCAATTTAGCACGTTTTACATTGGTTAGTATTAACAGGAAATAGGTGTAACTTAACAGCGTGTGACACACTCTTTCTCTCTCTCTCGCTCTCTCTCTCTCCCAGAAACACACACACGCTGTTAAGAGAGAGAGAAAGAAAGATCTCGGGCGCTCCCGAGAGAGAGAGAGAGAGAGAGAGAGAGAGAGAGAGAGAGAGAGAGCTTGCAAAGCAGAGGATTTGAAATGTGCCTGATTTGCGGTGATAATGAATGAACTGCAGTGTCATTGTCAACCGGTCAGGGTGTCCGGAGAGATGTATTTTTTCCGGTCTTTGTCATAACAAATCGGTCAAAACCGTCAATTATCGGACTAACGTGACCTCTGGTGTGTGTGTGTGTGTGTGTGTGTGTGTGTGTGTGTGTGTGCGTGTGTGCGTGCGTGCGTGCGTGCATTATATTGTATTAGCCAATCCTGAGGAAAACAATCGTTGATCGAGATCGATCTTGATCCCTACAGTGAGCTCCCAAGCTACAATGGGCTTACAGTAAAGTGTAAAGTGTAAACTGTAAAGTGGATAAAATACAGCACTAAACCAATAGCATAGCCTGATTTAGGCATCAAAAATACCGTTTTTGGTCCCCAAATCAGGCAGTGTGTGGGATAATGAAACCCCAGTCATGCTAGTGTTAAAGTGGATAAAATACAGCACTAATGAAGCTAGTGCTGACCCAAAATGAACAGTATTGTAAGTGATCAAATTATTAGACTTGTGTACGTATTCAACATTACATTTTTGAATAGGCCTATTTCTAAACTTTGTTGCAGTATATGTAGAGAGCTAGCAACACAATTGTACCCTTTGTATATGGAAAAAACGGAAATAGATCCTACTGTATAATTATAGCTATTGATTTTAAGTAGTCAGGTGGTCTTACCAGGCAGTGCTATCTTGGTGGGCAGTGCCTGCTGTTGAGTTGGGGGTGGAGGTGGAGGATCCTGGATTATCTTTACATAGTTGAGAGGAAACATTCCACTGAAGACTCGCAGCTGTCCCAGTGCCCAGCCCTCATCTACATACTCCTGCAGTGTGATCACGTCTCCCTTGCAGAAGGTCAGCTCATCGTCCTGCTCTGCCTCATAGTCAAACATCGCCACGCACCTTTGACCAGACTGTTTCATCTCTACAGAAGAACAAACAAACATTCATTACACATGATGAGTAATACTGTAAACTCAATTCACCATATTCACACAGCGGCCATGTTGTTCTTACATCATACTTGGAGGTGGCCCCTCCCCCTCCAGTATGAAGTAAGAGTTAAATGCACACAGTGTGAACATGTTAGTTTAACCACATCAACCAAATTAATCAAATAGTCGAATGCCACAAAGAAAGATTTAAGCAAACTCCAATTAAGGCAGAACAAGGCAGCACGGCTTGCTCTCCAATGTCCTTTTAGAACTAACATCAACGCAATGCACTTCCATTTAGAATGGCTGAAGGTTTAAAACAAAATTACTTCTGCACTGTTATTTTCAATATGGAAGGTTTTACAATCCAAACCCTATCATTTCGGTCATCATATACATACTGTATGCCACCAAACAAGCAACACAAGGCCGGTTTTCACTTCCCAGGGCAAACACAAATTATTTGAAGCGCACAGTAGAATATAGAGACATGGAAGCACGACTTCTTTACCACTGTTAATGACCAAACTAACATAGAAATCACTATTCAAAAAGCTAATAAAGAGACTCCTGGGAAAATATTTGTTGTAGGACGTACCAGATTGTTTTTAATGCATTTTAATTAGTCATATACTGCATCTGTATTTAAAATAATTTTGTATATGGACTATAAAGTTTAATGTACTTTTTTTTTTTTTTTATGTTTTGTTTTTTTAAATGTATGTATTGTTTGTATATGTGGACCCCAGGAATAGTAGCGGTGCTTTAGGGCACAGCTAATGGGGATCCCAACAAATAAACAAATAAACAACTATTCTGGGCACAACATAATAGATGAACATTCTGTGAAAATGTACGAACATCTGGTGAATATTATTTTTGACAAAGATTTTTGGTGTAGAAGGGAAAAGGGAGTGGACCAAGTACAGACCCGTGGGGGACCCTGGTCAACAAAGTAGAAACACTTAAACTTTAAGTGGTTAAGTGTGCGTGCGTGCGTGCGGCTAGAACCTTACCCATCTTCATCTGACTCTTTTCCATCAGCTGAGACTTCTTCTCATTAATCAGTTTCCTGTATTCCTCCTATATTTCTCACATGAACAGACAATGAGAGAGTGAAGCTACATCAAGCTGTTAACAGACTTAAACAGAGCTGACAACTCTCACGCAATGAGCATGAGACACACATGAATTAAATTATTGTATCTGAAGTAGCCCCACCCATTAACTGTAGTGACAATTAGAAATTTTAGGTGCGTGTGTGTTTGTGTGTGTGTGTGTGTGTGTGTGTGTGTGTGTGTGTGTGTGTGTGTGTGTGTGTGTGTGTGTGTGTGTGTGTGTGTGTGTGTGTGTGTGTGTGTGTGTGCGTGCGTGCGTCCCTTGTATGAAGGACGCTGTGCACATTTACGCTCATGTCATCCATTGATCATTACAGTATATCCCCAGATGTTGCCGATAGGGGGATCAACAACATAGATTTTAAAATTAACTAATGTTCTATGATCTACACATCCATAATGTTAGCTGCCAGGTGTACACTGGAATGTTCTCTGTCCGGTCAAGTTTGTAACCTTAGTTTTTATTAACTGAATTTGACATACGTCTAATTATTTATAACTCCTCTGTGTGTCAAGCTGCGCTGCCAAGAGCAGGCAGTTAAAAGGGGAGGGACCTTTGGATTCATGCGTGTGCAAAAATAATTTTCAAGCATTTTTCAGCGCGTTATTAGCTTGTAGATTTGTTCTATACGTTAACAAGAGAGAGAGAGAGTTCTATTGCTGAGGTGAGTGATTAAAGGGATTTGACAATTTAGAATACTATGTGCAGTCTGTCTTGACTTTATAGCTATCAGACTTTTATGAAAATCAATGTGAATATTGAATAGGAAACATATGGTGCACACATCAGTCAAGGTGCACCATATGACCAATAGGAGAGTAAGAGTATTCATCTCTACACAGGCTGTTACACTGACTCCTACTGTCACTATATTTATTATGACTGTGAATACACTCCAGTCATTCCCACATACAGTGTACACATTATACTTCATTTGATATCTAAGTGATACATTCTAGTTAATTGCATTCAATCATAAAGATATATTAATGAGTGGTTATTATCAAAGATGGCTCTTTAATTGCTTCAGTTATCAAATCAATGTCTCTGTTTAGCTTGTTGATGTATGAAATGAAAACATTTACCCATATTGTTCCCATGTTAGTTAAGCCTGTTAAAGTATCAACCTCACTATCAAAATGCACCAGAATACAGGAAATGATATCTGCTCTATTAAAACGTTTCTGGGGGATGACCCCCAGACGCCCCACCAAAATGATCACACCCACACTATTAATCACCACCTACAGTACCACCAGTTTCTGCCTTACAATTACTTGATTTCATCATTGAGGGTTAGCTTTGGAAAATGATAGCACACCCACCCAGTATAACCAGCTGTACCTGGTTGGGGTATTACAACTGGTGTGGTAAACTGGGTGCAACATTAAGTACAACAATTAATACAAAACATAAGTTGGCGTGCGGTGGTGACCCCATACATGGGTCGATAAATTCATTATACCACTACTAATAATAATAATATTTGCTGCACACGTCACCAAATCTCACTCTAAGGTTTTCTGAAAAGCTAAATAAAAGACTGGACAGATCAGGGCCTCACTAGGTATAAGAGAACAGTTTAATCTAAGTACACTGTTGCTTCCCTATTCTGGGGCAAACATTATGTGGAAATAGCAGATCTACAAGCTCACAAGAGCATAGATCTGTAGAGGGAAATTGAACAGGATCCCTGAGGATCCTGTTCAATTTAATAATACATTATTAATAATAATACATTTTATTTGTAACACACTTTATATTTGAACCAAATCTCAAAGTGCTATATATTTTTTTTTAAATAATAAAAAAAACAAAGGTCAGCTATACACAGTTAAGAAAAAAAAGGTTAAGCAAAACACACATGGCATCACTGAGTCCATCTAGGCAAAAGCCTTGTTAAATCAAAATGTTTTTTAAAGTGTCAACGGACTGTGGTGCTCTCAGATGGTCAGGGAGGGCATTCCTCAGCTCAGGAGCAGCTGAGCAGAAGGCCCGGTCCCCCATGGTGCGGAGCTTCGTCTTGTGGGGTTTGAGTGTGTTTGAATTTCCAGAGTGGAGGGACAGGGTGAAGGACATTTAAGTACATAATATGGTTTAAATTGTTATTAAAGCTAACTACAAGATCACATCATGTCGCATCGCGAGGCTTCATGAGCTTGTAGATCTGCTATTTTCACTACTTTTGAGTGACACACTTGTATAATGAAATGGGGTATTAAGTTATGTGGGGGGGGTTGAAATGTGGAGATACAACGTTTCTGCCGGACAACAACGATAATTAACCCTTTATACATAGTTGAACGCGGTCCCTGAGGGTCTTTTCTCTCAACACCAAATCTGTTTGCCTAAAATAGCTGATCTAAAAGCTCACAGCGGGTTACATTGTGATTCATTGTAAGCTTGTAGATCGGCTATTTTCGTCAAATGTTCACCTCAGAATAAGGACGCTAAGGTTCATGTGGTTACCTGGCATCCCTATTTTGGACACCTTTTTGAACATTTTAAAACATGTATTTTATTTTTTTATGTCACTGAATGACATATTGTAGTTCATGTATTCATTAGAACATGTAAATAAACGTCATGGAGAGAATATTAGGTTCTTACCAGGCTGTTAGCTGACTCATACATGTTCCTCTCTATGTTCTGAGCATCAGCCTCCAGGTCCTTAATGTCCTCAGCCGGGTCTCCTGTTGACATGAACTCTACACTGCTCACCAACACACAGAGAATGAAAGAGACAAACTCAGATTCAACTCATCATATAATAAGTGATAATTGTTCAGCCTGTCTGGGGTCTAGAAGATGGTGAGAACACATTGTATTGGTTCTGCTTTCTGTGTGATGAACACTCACAGCATGCGGACATAGATGTCACGGTGGCTCTGTCTGTAGTCTTTATGCCAAGACTTCATCATGTCTGCTGCAGAGAGAGGGAGGGCTGTGATGGAGTCCAAGCTGAGAGAAAGACAATGATAGAAAAGACAAAGAAATAGAAAGAGGAGGGAGAAAAAATGAGGAACACATGCTGTTATGACATAATATTCGATATGACATATCTCTAACTGTACAGGTGGAAACAGACAGTTTGCCCTTCATAGTGTAAACACCTCCCCACCCAACTCTCTCTCTCTCTCTCTCTCGCTCTCTCGCTCTCTCTCTCTCTCTCTCTCCGCACTTATGGATCTCTTTGTGTCAGTCCGTGCGACGCGTGGTTCGCGGCCCCAGCCGGAGCGGCTTGGAGCGGCAGGCGGTCCTTCAGCTAAATGTAGCCTAGTTACTGGACACCACTGTCGATTGGTCTATCCAGCCCAAGTCGGTATCATACATCAGTGGTTTTCATGTCAAGGACCCCCAAATTTAAGTGTCAATTTGGGGGTCCTTGACAGCCTGCGGATCCCCATTTGAAAAGATATGCCAGGGACCCCCATAAGAGAAGATTTTTAGGGCTCTCTAGCAGTGATTTCCAACCATTTTAATTTTAAGGACCCCCAGTTTGACATGCATTAGGCTGCGGACCGCCATTTAATGGCATTTATATCTCTGGGACCCCAATTCATATTGTAAAATCAATGTTAATTTAACTCTGAGAGTGTACAGATGGAACCAAATGGACCCGTTAGGGTCCATTTGGTTCCATTTGTACACTCTCAGAGTTACAGACCCATAAGGGTCCATTTGGTTTGAGAACAAATGCCATCAGCGTTAATGCAAGCGAGAGAAACGTGAATAAAACACAATATGCAAGTATATTTGGGAAGCGGCTTAGTTTGGGTTGAGTTGCTGGCTCGTCATAGCAGAGAGGTCTGTAGGCGCAACTGCGCCGCTGTAATCCGGGGAGCAGGGGCGCACTTATGGTGCTGCTGGCCGCGGAGATGGTTGCTGGTGGTGGCGGGTCTGGCGTTGTGGTGGGCGCTGCTGGTTGTGGCCCCACTGGCCCCCCACCAGCAGCCGCTGGTGCCTGGCAAGAGAACCGGTTTGACGGGGAAACCGTTTTTTAATGGCCACCCATTAACAATTCGGCCGAATGCAAATAAGCCCGATTTGAAAACAAAGGCAAATTTCTGTGGTTGGCAACAACAGAATAGGGTGAGGGGTGCTAATGTTGTTATGTTGATTTTTTTGTTTTTCTTTCCCCTGGGGGAGCAGAGTTTTATTGGTGCTCAAAGTGGGGTCTGGGGACACCCCTGGGACCCAGGGGTGTCCCCAGACCCCACTTTGAGCACCAATGCGCTCATCTTCAACAGGAGTTGGATGGGATGAATACATAATGAATACATAAACGCATTTTGATTGGTCAAAGGTCTAGCAGTCGCCAGCGAATTTCCGCAAAATACGACTGCTGTCCGAATAAATAAAAGACGCATTTTCGAATTAATGAGGCCATAACATAACATAAATAATGGGAACAAACGATACCGAACAAACTTCAGTAATATTTCTCTGGCGGAGCTGCAGCTGATAGATATAGATATAGATAAAGATATAGCTTACAATGGCGAAACAATATTATTTATTATTATTAGGCTATTTAGTTAATTTAATGCGGGGTATTTAGAAACAAATATTAATATCTAAATTGTATCAATGCCACTAACCTGGATACATGCATGTGATAATAATGTTATATTTTTTAGGCTACACGATCACACAACGCGATGCAGCACATATATCAGGCGTTCACATGATGCGGTGCAGCACACATATAATCACGCCTGCTTTCTGCGCTGAACGCACGCACACACGCACGCACGCACGCATAAAAAAAAAACAAGTCACATTACACGACACGTTCACACGCTGATGCAACACGGCACGCTTGCTTTCGTGTAGTGTATGCGCAGAACGCACACACACACGCACGCACGCACGCACGCACGCACGCACGCACGCACGCATTAAAAAAAATCACACGTTCATGTGACGCGTCAAGGTTTGACGTGGCACGGAACGAGCGCCATAACAAGCCAGCACTGCACACGTGCGCGTGCGCACACACACACACACACACACACACACACACACACACAAGCCAGCACTGCACATGTGCGAGGCAGCACTGCACACGTGCCTGCGCGCGCACACACACACACACACACACACACACACACACACACACACACACACACACACACACACACACACACACACACACACACACACACACACGCGCGCGCGCGCACACACACACGTAACATGCAGACCTGCGATCCGCACCAAACTTGCCACCAACTGGTGAGAGGTCTGCCATCACATGAGCCACACCAGGGACCACGTGTGACACCATTGCCAGTTCCCAGCATCGAAAACCTATGAAACTTGCTAGGTGCACTTAGATGGCCAATAGAGGCAGGCTGTAACTGCTTAAGCCCCACCTCCTCTTTGTTCCTATTGGCTGGGTATTAAACAGCCATAGCTCCAGTACCCAGCTTGCTAAACTTCCGAAAATTGCTCGGTGCACTTAGACGGCCAAGTGGGACAGGCTGTAATTGCTTAAGCCCCGTCCCCTCTGTCTTCCTGTTGAGCAGCCTTGAAATTAATGGACAGGGATTTAACATTGTTCCTGTAGTTCATATAGCTTAATGAAATTAACTCATCAAAGGCACCACTCTCTTCAAACTGGGTGTGACTTTTTATATTCCATCCTGATCTGCTAAGATTGGCTTCCAACGTTTGCAGGATTGGTCCGTTTTGAACAAAATGTCTCACATCATGAACGCAGTGTGAAACTTTGCTGGCCCTCAATAAGGTACCTGTCCTGGCGGAGACCTTTGCTCCAAGGAGTATTTTTCTAGTACTTCTACTCCACTACATCTCGGGGGCAAACGCTGTAATTTTTAAATAATTTAAATTGTGTAAAGTAACTAGTTACTTTGCCGATTTGTACAATCCTACATTAACCACTTAAAGGACAACTTTGTTTTTTTACAACCAATGTTTATGTTTTAGATTGTAATTAAAGTAAATAAAAGATGAGTGCTAAAATTTTTAAATGTACTGCTTTCTATAGTTTTAGCAATTTTCACAATCTTTTTTACAGTGTTTTCACAGTGGGCGGGGGCATTCTGTCCGGTGGCTAAATATGTATTTTTTTTAACACATTAACCCGGCGTTTTCTTTATTATTATTTACAGTAGCTCTTCTAGCCCCCAATAACTCACATCTGGCCATCTCAGACAGCCGGACCTTTTTTATTGTGTAAAAAAGGCATATTTAGCCACCGGACAGAATGCCCCCGCCCACTGTAAAAAATATTGCAAAAAATGCTAAAACTATAGAAAGCAGTAAATGAAAAAAAAATTACACTCATCATTTATTTACTTTAATTACAAGCTAAAATATAAACCTTGGTTGTAAAAAAACAAAGTTGTCCTTTAAGCCCTATTTAATACTTTGGTTATTTTAAAATAAGGGATCTACAAGCCCAGAAAATGTAAAGATGTGATTACTTTGGTACTGTAAGTATATTTTGATGACAATCCTGTGTAGCCTACTTGTAGGCCTAATAGAGGATTCCTATATTTTGGTATTACTACTTTTACCTTAGTAAAAAACAAACAAGCAAACAAAAATACAAAAGTGAGGACAATGTGAGTGTGCTTGCTTGCCAGTGAGCAACACTAATGGATTACAACTCTGTGAATTACAATACATTATAATCCTTGCAAGAAATGTCTGTGATTGTCATATCAAATAACTACCTGTTTCATGTCCAATATTTTTATGTTAAAGTCATGTTTGTATTTGTATTTGTATTAATGTCATTCTTACATTTGGTCTGAAACTCGAGGTTTTTCATTCCACGTAGACGAAAAGCCAGATCCTTTGCTTGTCCTAGACCCATGGCCAGATCCTCTGCTTGTCCTAGACCCACAGCCAGATCCTCTGCTTGTCCTAGACCAATGGCCAGATCCTCTGCTTGTCCTAGACCCATGGCCAGATCCTCTGCTTGTCCTAGACCCATGGCCAGAGTATAATGATCTTGATCTTCTTTTTGTCCCAGACCGATAGCCAGTGTTACTGTCCCAGAAGGAGAGACAGTGGTTTCAGTTATAAATATATAATTATGTTTTGTTTATGTGAAATTCATGTTAATTCTGGGCAACAAAAAAAAGGATTAATTTCATTATGAATAAATAGTATTAAAAGTGACAATAAGGTAAATAAGGTAAAAATGCTGTGCCCATTGCACAGAGGGTTTACGGTAATTGGGCAGGAGTCACATGTCACGCCAATTGGTACACATTATCTCTATGATCAAGACAGATCAGTCCGATTGCTGATATTCCATCCTGTGGCTTCCAAAGTTTGCAGGATTGATCCGTTTTGAACAAAATGTCTCACATCATGAACGCAGCGTGAAACTTTGCTGGCTTACAATAAGCTACCTACCCTGGCGGAGACTTGTGCTCTGAGGAGTACATTTTTCTAGTACTTCTACTCCACTACATCTCAGGGGCAAACATTGTCATTTTAATATTATAGAATAATAATATTATATTATAATTTAATAATATAATATAGTAACTAGTTACTTTACCGATTTGTACAATCATACATTAACCACTATTAAGCCCTATTTAATACTTTGGTTATTTTAAAATGGGTGATCTACAAGCCCACGACGTGTAAAGATGTGATGCATTAATGCGACATTACTTTGGTCTGCAAGTATATTTTGATGACAATCTTGTGTACTTGTAACAGAGGATTTTAACATTTTGGTATTGCTACTTTTACTTTAGTAAAAAACAAACAAGCAAACAAATATTAAAAAGTGAAGACAATGTGAGTACTTGCTTGCCAGTGGGCACACTAATGAATTACAACTCTGTGAATTACAATACATTACGATCCTTGCAAGAAATGTCTGTGATTGTCATATATCAAATAACTACCTGTTTCATATCCAATATTTTCATGTTAAAGTCATGTTTGTGTTTTCGAGTAAAAACACAGTTGAAGTTCGAATCATGTCAAATTTTAAATAATTGAATTCTTACATTTGGTCTGAAACTCGAGGTTCTTCATTCCACCTAGACCCATAGCCAGAGTATGGAGATTCTATGCGTGTCCTAGACCCATAGCCTGGTGCAAATAAAAAATAGAAAAAGAAAAGTCGAAACAAAATAAAATCAGATGCTAAATGCCAAACTATGAATACCTCGTCAAGAGTAAGAGGATGTGTTTATCTCTCACCCATTGACTTCATCATATTCTCTACAGGAGAAAAACAAACAAACATTCATGATGAGTATAGAAGACACGAGGTCTGATACATTGTTTTATGACTGTACATCAATATCACTGTAAACTCAATTAAAGGAGCATTTCACCCCTGGAAGAAACTGCAATCACTCAATGGTAATAGTATTTGTAGTAGATAACAGTAGCACCATTTAAAATTTGCACCAGAAAAATAATGAAATCTGTGTGTTTGACTAGGGTTTGACTGGACTGCTGCATTACTACAATGACCATAATGCTTTGGTGCACTGCCCCTGCTTGTGGGGAGGGGAGGTTGCATGTGGGTGTGACTTCCAACAACAACATACAAACAGCATGCCAGTGTTGCCATGTCTGCTTATTATAAGCGGCTTCTTTCTAAAATGTAGGCCTAGTTGATATTTGGGCTTGTTTCCAAATGTTTTGATTGTTGTTTAAACCAGTGGTTCTTTGTGCCAGGGAGCCCCTAACAAATACTATTTGTTAGGGGCTCCCTGGGAAAAAGTGCAAAATGTGGAATATTTTTGACACATTATGTGTCAAAAATATTCCACATTTTGCACTTTTTCCCCCCTCAAGATTTTTTTGTAAATAGCAGATCTACAAGCTCACAATGGGTCGCGAAGCGTTGTGAGCTTGTAGATCGGCAATTTTCAAATATATAATATCCCATGTCTAGGTAAAGTGCTCTTGGCCTATTTATCTTCTTTTGGGCTTGTTTTCATAGACCTGGTTGCTTATATCTCTCACAATATCTGGCAACACTGGCTGAAGAACGTGTACCTCGCACATGTTCATCTAGTTACATATATGTTCAAGGATTCGTTAGTGAAGTCACATCACTGACAAATCCTTGGTATCTTTATGCAGTTCTACTTCCGTGTCGCATAGTAGTGACATCACTGTCGAATCCTTGGTATTTTGATCCTAGCCTTTCACCAGTGTTTGTTTGTTTACCGTCGCTCCACGCAGTATTTGGATTCTTTCAGGCTTGAGCTTATGAAACACTGAAAACAGGATTATCATTTCATGTCAACATTCAAGTACAACTATCGGAAGATGTAACTCAGGTAAAGTAATGTGTCACTCTGCAGCTAAAGGGGTGGGGATTATTTACAACTCTATGGGGTGGAGTCCAAGAAGGTTGGGGCTGTCTTTGGAGCTGGTCTGACTGTGACGCATCGAGACATGTAGTGCGGAAAGGAATGAGACCATATGGTCGTGACGTAAATAAAGTCACGATATCTTCGAAGACTACTAGATATCTAAAAATACAGATTATACACAAGGATCTTCTTTCTTAAGTCCTAAACTTCATTAAAAGAAGATCTAGTTGCAAAATCGGCAAAATGTCCCTTTAACCATATTCACAGAGTGGCCATTTTGTTCTTACATCATACTTGGAGGTCCCACTGCCCCTCCAGTATGAAGTACGATGGACACAACGTAACCTCGCATCACCAGTCTTTCCACCTCGGAGGAAAGCCTGGTCTGCGTTACAAAAGACCCATATGATCCGGTCTAGGCCACGCCTACTGAAAAAAAAGAAGAAAAAAGAATCCTCTTTCCGGATTCTGCCCATCCGATTTTGCGGTGCCGCTTTGTTTTGGTTCCCCAATCCCTATTTAAATGGAATAGAATTTCCCCGTGGGATAATACCGATGCTAAATAGTCTCCGGATAGTGCACGCACATTTACATTTAAAAAATAAGCTAAACTATGCCGCATCAAGGATTTTATTAGGACGGACCTATTTTGGGGTGAGACGTCTTTCCGGTTCTGCCCATCCGGCCACTTTTTCTTTTTTTTACTTCCGCTCCCGACCGGATCATATACCCGAAAAGGAATGCTGCCCAGGCTAGACACAACGTGAACATGTTTAACCACATCAACACATAAACTCACAATTATTTATTTTTTTCTTAAATGTTTTATCCCACGATTTTGTAACCCAAATTTTACACCCCGTGCCACTTGTCTATGTAATCCTGGGCACTACACTCCCTCTGCCAACCAAGGGAGGCCAGGGCCGAGCTCTTGCCTCCTTCAATGCATGAGAGCCAACTGACAGGGGGGAGTTTCTGGTAGGACGTAGGGCGTGGAAGGAACACGTTATTCCAAACAGTTCCTCTCCCCTCCATCAGGCGCCCCGGCTGGCCAGGGGGAGGCAGTATTGTGACCAGGATTACTGTGTAATGTTTTTGTGAGAGTACCTACCCTAGACTCACTATTCTGAGCAGTCATAAAGGATTATGACATTCTGTGAAAATATCGCTTTGTGAGCTTGTAGATCAGCTATTACTGACAAAGATATTTGGTGTAGAAGGGAAAAAGGAGTGGACCAAGTACAGATCCCTGGGGGACCCAGATCAACAAAGTAGAACCACTTAAACCTTAAGTGTGTGTGTGTGTGTGTGTGTGTGTGTGTGTGTGTGTGTGTGTGTGTGTGTGTGTGTGCGCGCGTGCATGTGTGGCTAGAACCTTACCCATCTTCATCTGACTCTTCTTCTCCAGCTCAGACCTCCTCTCATCCATCAGTTTCCTGTATTCCTCCTGTATTTTACACATCAACAGACAATGACAGAGTGATGCTACAGCAAGTGTTAACACACTGTTCATTAACCAGAGCTGACAACGCTCACATAATGAGCGTAAAACACACACAAATGACCCTCTTCACACAAACTCACGCCACACATCATATTTCTCACGTTGTCAAATCCCCCCAAATGGAAAACTGCGTTAACTCATGCACCACTGAGACATCCACTTCTGCTGGTATTTGAGCCATAAAGTGAATTAAATTATTGTATCTGAAGCTATAGCCCCACCCGTTAACTGTAGTGAAAAGCAGAAATGTTGGGTGTGTGTGTGCGTGCGTCTCTTGTATGAAGGACGCTGCGCGCATTTACCCTCATGTCATTCCATTGATCATTACAGTGATATTCCCAGATGTCGCCGACAGGAGGATCAACAACATATATCTTAAGATTAACTAATGTTCTATGCTCTACACATCCAAAATGTTAGCTGCCGGGTGTAGCATCATGCTGCCGGGTGCAAAAAGAACACATCTTCGATGCGTATTTAGCTTGTATATCTGCCATATATATATATATATATATATATATATATATATATATATATATATATATATATATATAATATACTTAAGTAAAAAATGTGAGTACTTTTTCCACCACTGCTTGTAAGCCCCATGCGGGCGGAGCATCTTGTGGTAAAGGACACTGTAATAAAACAAGAAAGAAATGACTTGAAGTCATATTCTCCCAGGTGGTGTGTGTGTGTGTGTGTGTGTGTGTGTGTGTGTGTGTGTGTGTGTGTGTGTGTGTGTGTGTGTGTGTGTGTGTGTGTGTGTGACTGTGTGTGTGTGTGTGTGTGTGTGTGTGTGTGTGTGTGTGTGTGTGTGTGTGTGTGTGTGTGTGTGTGTGTGTTTGTTTTCATAGACCTGATTACTTGTTTTTCGGATTGCTTGTTTCTCTCGCCAAACCTGGCAACAGAATCTGCGACGCTAAACGATAATAATGTTTTTTATATAAGTGGTGGCAACATTTTTAGACACCACACAGGTCTTCCCAACAATAGCGAAGATTGAAGTCAGTGTGAACATGGCCAAATAATAACTTAATAGCCAAACTAGGTCTAACGAAGCACGCTAGCATTTAGGCTAACCCTCCTGCCTGAGGCTGCAATACAACTTGCACTGTCTGCAACTGTTGCAGTGTGAATGAGGGGAGCGGACAGCGGAGCGATGTTACTGCGGGGGGGCGGGCCGTCTCCCCATTCGTGTGGCCATTGGCTTAAAGGAGTGAAGGACAGCCAATGACAAATAGGTGTCGCTTACCCATAGCTTGGGAGGACGAGGCCGCCCGTGCAGAGTATGGGAAAATATCCCCATTGGCTTAAAGGACAGCCAATGACGCAAATGTGTCGAAAATGTGTCGAATTCAAATCTGTAATATGTCGAAACGATGACTAGTAGGTCTGCCTCTTCTTAGACTCAGGCGCTCTTCGAGCACCTGGTAAAAAAGGCTAACTATCCATCTGTTCATCATGCTAAAAAATGCCAGACAATACTCTTTGCGTTCTCTGGACTTGCTTACACCAATATGTCCCATATAATTGTATGGAGCTTGGAAAACGTTTTCTGCAGTGGTGTAAAGTAACTAAGAACATTTACTCAAGTACTATACTAAGTATTTCCAATTTTCTGTACTTTTACTCCACTACAATTATTTGAAAATTGTAGTTACTAGTTAATTTGTAGATTGATTATTATTACAAAACCACCATTTGAAAACGGCTACGGATCTACAAGCTTGTAGATCTGCTATTTTCAAAAGATGTTTACACATTTGAAAACTTGAAATGGTATATTCTGTATAATGAGTACTTTTATTTTGATGCCAATACTTTCATACTTTTACTCAAGTACATTTTGAATTACGGACTTTTACTTGTAACAGAGTATTTCTATGTTGCTGTATTGATACGTTTAACCCCATGTAAGTAGAACACTGTTAACCTCATGAACCCTAGCCTCCCTATTCTGGGGAAAACATTCTGTGGAAATAGCAGATCTACAAGCTCACAATAGTGTGTAGATCTGTAGAGGGACTGTAGAGGGCCAAGAATAGACCCCTGAGGAACCCTGTTCATTTTAAGTAGGGCTTGTATTGTTAATAAAGCTAAACTACAAGTTCACAACGTGTCTGCTACGACTGTGGTCGTATTTGTGGTTATTACGGGGCCAGAGCTCAGCTCTGGACCTGTTTTATTATTCGCTTTATTCTGTTTCTTCTGCCACTTTTCGCAGTTCTGGCTGAACCGTGCTGTCGCTTTTTACGAAACTCGGCCATATGGTAGATGGTCATGAAAAACGATAAGAAATAATTCTCACACTCATTCGTCAAAAGGTGGCGCTATAGCACTCAATTGAAAAATGCCAACTTTGAACAGGTACAACTCATGCCCTGTTTGACCTACAGCCATGAAACTTGAATGCATTATGCGTCTCCTCATGCTGAACAACTTTCACCCTCTGACTTTTGACCTCTGACCTTTAGATCTCCCACCATTTTGAATTATATGAAAAACAGTCATTGGCTCTTAACTTCAGCATTTTTTCACTTATGGAAAATCCGCTCCCTATTTTATGTCGGCATAGGTCCAAAGTTCATGTGTAAAAGGTTTCGTGCAAATTGCTCAAAAATCCCAGGATTCCATAGATTTTAACTATTGCAGTTTTATGCAATAAAACTGCAATTCAATTTCATCTGCGCCTAAAACATACATGCAGACTCACATTTCTTTGAAACTTTGCAGAAAGGTTGAGGGTCATTCCAATTATCACTGAAACCTTACTCCAATTGGCCAAAGGGGGGCGCTATAGCAATTTTTTGAAAATGCAAACTTTAAACAGGCATAAGTCATGCCTCGTTTGGCCGAAAGTCGTGAAACTTGCTTACACTTGTGCCTTGACTCATGAGGAACACATGTATCGCTTTGACCAGTAAGCTCCGCCCTTAGATTGTCCGCAATTTTGAGCAGTTTGAAAAATACTTGTTTTTGGCAGTTCTGGCTTAACCGTGCATACGCTTTTTACGAAACTCGGCCATATGGTAGATGCTCATGAAAAACTATCAAGAAATAATTCTCACACTCATTCGTCAAAGTGTGGCGCTATAGCACTCAATTGAAAGTGCCAACTTTGAACAGGTACAACTCATGCCCTGTTTGACCTACAACCATGAAACTTCGATACAGACATGCGTCTCTTCATGCCCGACAACTTTCGTGGTCTGACTTTTGACCTCTGACCTTTAGATCGCCCACCATTTTGAATTATATGAAAAACAGCCATTGGCTCATAACTTCTGCATTTTTTCACTTATGGAAAATCCGCCGCTTTTGTTTTGTCGGCAAAGGTCCTAAGTTCATCTGTAAAATGTTTCGTGCAGATTACTCAAAAATCCCAGGAGGAAATAGATTTTAACTATTGCAGTTTTATGAAAATTATTCATCTGCCCCTAACACATACATGCAAGACTCACATTTCTTTGAAACGTTGCAGTAATGTAGAGAGTCATTCCAAATATCACTGAAACCAATCTCACTCCAATTGGCCAAAGCGCTATAGCAATTTTTTTTAAATGCAAAATTTAAACAGGCAAAAGTCATGCCTCGTTTGGCCGAAAGTCGTGAAACTTGCTTACACTTGCCTTGACTCATGAGGAACACATCTATCGCTTTGACCAGTAAGCTCCGCCCTTAGATTGTCCGCAATTTTGAGCAGTTTGAAAAACACTTAAACCCAGGATTTTTCAGCTATTTGCGTGAAACTGTATCATCTGTGTGATCTCCTTTTTCACAGTTCCTTGTCTGTTGGTCCAATGGCGTCTCTCTTAAATGAGTGCATCACAATCTCAAGGTCGCCAGTTCAAGCCTCACTTGATGCAGACTTCATTTAAGTTGAATTGCAAACAACATGACTCTGTCAATGAATACATGTGCAAATGGTAAAGATAACCTGAAATGCTTATTTGAGAGTACGGTTTTTCAATGTATGACATACTTCATTCTGAAAATAGCCGATCTACAATCTCAAAACTTTTCAGATAGAACGTGTTTCTGAGCTTGTAGATCGGCTGCTTTCACTGTTTTCGGTTGCGAGGAGACATACAATTTCTCTATTGGTAAATGGTTTGTGAACGAGTGATCTTAGTGTTGGCTTGGTTCATGACAGAAGGCAAGAGTTTATCATCTTCAACAGACAACATCAGCCTGGACAAAGCTATAGCACTATAGGTAGTGTTGCAGCCTATTAATCCGAAGGTTGAGAGTTCGATTCCTGTTAATGGCAATAGGTTGAGATGTCCAATCAATCCATTCTGTTTCCATCTCTCTCTCTCATCAATCTATTCCGTTTCCACGTCTCTCTTCAATCTATTCCGTTTCCATCTCTCTCTCTCTCTCTCTCTCCAATCTATTCCGTTTCCATGTCTCTCTCTCTGCTGTTAACACAGCAGAGTGGAGACGGCAGACAGACAAGTAGTCACATTTCAGTGACATCAATGTCTACGAGCGCCGAGCTTGAAGAGGAGAATTCTCCTCCCAATCCCGACTGATTTATTTGTTCATGTCTATATTTTGAACATGTCATTTCAGGCTTATATTAATGTTCTCCCTACCGCAGAGCTCCGACGGTACATGACAAATTAAAATGTGTGGGTTTACCGTTATTATTAACTTATTAACTTACCTGAATGTAAATTGGGGAAATAACCCAACTAAATGGAGGAGTGACATGTCCCGAGATTTTCAACTACTTAGTGAATTCTCCAGGTTAATATGAATATACAAATAGTCTTGCAAGATGCTGTTTGGATAATTGTCCAAAATAAATATTCTAAAAAATTATACATGAGATCTGGTTATTGAAAACCTTAAGGGATGCGTCTGTGACATATATACCATGCGACCACTATAGTATATTGTGGATTGTATATTGAGATGGCAGGTATGTCACATTAAAAAGGACAAATAAAACAAATGGGACACTTTATTAGAACACAAAAAAAACGCTCAGTAGTTAACCAGTGAAATTACGGTATTTTACGATGCCATATGAGAAAGCAATGATAACTGCAGTACATCAACGCTCGCGTGGGTGCACTGTCTCAATAGTGGTCGTGAATTTTGTAGTCCCTGTGTGTCTCCATAGGATGGAGGTTCCCGCAGACCTCAGTGCCGCAGGCCAACTGGCCACCATACCTTCTGTTTGTTCAGTTACTTATGAGTTATTTGCGTTGATATAGAGTTGGTATAGAGTATAGGTTGCTTTTGAGCTGGATGATCCTTTTGCATATTGTTTATGTTAGGAAGGTAAGATATTGTATTCTTGGTTCTTTTGGTAGGTCAGAGATATTACATTTCCAATTAGTTATTTTGATTTGTTGATCCAGAACTCCTCCGTTATTCCTAAACTCTTATGTATGACCCAAACTTTGTTATTACTACTTTTTGCACGTTAAACCCTTTGTTTGTGTGGCTACTTGGGAGTTGGGATAAGCGGGAACATATTCATGTTGTGTCTCAGGTACCCCTAGACTGGGGCATAACATGTCAGGTGTCGTTAGCTTGTAGATCTTCTATTTTCACTACTTTTGAGTGACACTGTTGTATGATGAAATGGGGCATTAAGTTGGGTGATTGAAACGTGGAGATACAAAGTTTCTGCCCGACAGCAACGATAACCACATTAACCCTTTATACATAGTTGAACGGGGTCCCCCAGGGCTCTGAAGTAGGTCTGATGCTTTATTCTCTCAACACCAAATCTGTTTACCTAAAATAGCCGATATAAAAGCTCCCATTGGGTTGCATTGTGATGCATTGTAAGCTTGTATATCGGCTGTTTTTCTCGAATGTTCACCTTAGAATGCGGACGCTAGGGTTCACCTGGCACCCCTATTTTAGAAATATTTTTGTTTGTTTATTGCTTTTTTTATTTGAGTGGTGTCAACCACTCCTTCAAGTGACCAAGTGTGTTAAGTCTGTATTTATGTCCATATGAGTACAGCAACAACATCTGCAGCTGATTGCAGCACAAATCTGATGGTCGTGAATATGGTCGTGAATATGGTCTATGCAACACATGTATGGCAATCAGATCATCAGATTTATTCACACAAGTCATATATATATCACAAATCAGAATACAAATCACAAAATGCCACAATATGGTCTATGCAACACATGCACAACTTAAAGACCTGCACCCACACACACAGGCTGACGCACGCACGCACGCACGCACGCACGCACGCACGCACGCACACACGCACGCGCACACGCGCACACACACACACGCAGGCTCAGCACACCATAGACTGTAAAAATAAATGGACAGAGTGACACCAATGGTTTCCACAATCCGTAAATGAAGCCTATTTGTCAACGATTTCAAATCCGCCATCTTTCTATATTGGTTATAACGCGTCATATCTAAGCAACCGGAAATTAATGCTATTGGTTGGGTAGCTTGTCAATCAAGTCATCCCGCCCCTCATAGAGCATACCCTACTTTATCATCAATTTTAAAATAAATGGGACCATAATTTACCAAAACGCATATCATGATGATTGAAAGAACACTTTAAACTAGCGACTGGAAGCATATAGTATTTATGACAATGTTTATTAAAGTAATAAAATCAAGTCTAAAGTTCGTCAAAAACGCACCCACTTGACTGGAGATCTTTCTGACACAGCAGGGGTAAAACTAACATTTATATAACTGTCACTTCCTATATAGACTCAATTTCAAAACCGGATGCTGGCACCATTCACTTCACACTGGGTGTAATGTTTATGTCACTGAATGATGTACAATTAAATCTTGCACGCTACATTGTAGCTCATGTATTCATTAGAACATGTACATACATGTCATGGAGAGAATATTAGGTTCTTACCTCATTGTTAGCTGACTCATATATGTTCCTCTCTATGTTCTGAGCATCAGTCACCAGGTCACTGTCCTCAGCTGGGTCTCCTGTTGACATGTCCTCTACACTGCTCACCAACACACAGAGAATGAGAGAGACAGGGTCAGACATCCATTCGACTCAGCATTCAATGAGTGATAATTGTTCAGCTAGTCTGGGGTCTAGAAGATGGTGAGAACACATTGTATTGGTTCTTCTTTCTGTGTGACGAACACTCACAGCCAGCGGACATGGGAGTCACGGTAGCTCTGTGGGAAGTCTTTATGCCAAGACTTCCTCATGTCTGCTGCAGAGAGAGGGAGGGCTGTGATGGAGTCCCAGCTGAGAGAAAGACAATGATAGAAAATACAAAGGGGCATAGGGAGAAACAATGAGGAACACATATGGTATTATGTCATAATATTATATGATATATCTGTACGAGTGGAAACATGACCTATCAGTGTGTGTGTGTGTGTGTGTGTGTGTGTGTGTGTGTGTGTGTGTGTGCGTGCGTGCGTGCGTGCGTGCGTGCGTGCATGCGTGTAGGCATGTGTGTAGGCATGTGTGACTGTGTGTGTGTGTGTGTGTGTGTGTGTGTGTGTGTGTGTGCGTAGGTGTGCGTAGGTGTGATAGCTCTTTGTAGTGTAAACTAGACCCCCACCACCCACCCAGAGGCAAAATAATGATACTAACAATAACAATAATCATAATAATAAAATAATAATAATTAAAATAAATCCTCCTAAAGGATGTCTAAAAAGGTGGAATTTACCATTTAGATCGAAAATAGCAGATCTATAAGCTTGCGTGTCACATTGTGATCTGTTGGGAGCGTGTAGATCTGCTATTTAAAAAAAATATTAATTTTGAAAAGTAATTTATATTTAGTATTGAAGTATATTTTCAGAGTCAGCTTTATTGTCACATCACAGATTTACAGAAGTAAAAAAAGTGGGTGAAATACATTTTGTGTGCACGTTCTATTGTTTTGTTATTTCCATAGAAATATATTTTAATGTCGAAACCTTTGTACATTTGAATACAGGCCTTTTACTTGTAACAGAGTATTTCAAAATTTTAAAACAACAAGATGACATAAACATATAAATATTGACGAATAAAATCAACCAACATTTTAAAGATCAAAGGTGACAGAGTGTTTGCTGTACCGATCCCTGATCAGCTTTAAACATCTTTTATAAAGACATAAAACCATCCTCATCGTCATCTATCACATAACTGACTGTTTCATGTCCATTATTTTAATATTAAAGTCACCTTTCTGTGTGTTAGTAAAAACAAAGTAGAACAGTTTTAAATTATAAATAATTTTGACATGATTTAATCAATTGCATCTATCAGTTGAGGCTCACACAGATCAGTGATACTTTGTGTGTTCAGGTCCAGGTTCACAACTGAAGTTCAAAGGTAAATCATTTGAACTGTTACTGTTCATAGACATGCAGCTGGATAAGCATAGAAGTTCACACACACACACACACACACACACACACACACACACACACACACACGCACGCACGCACACACGCACGCACGCACGCACGCACGCACGCACGTCAATTATGATGACACATGGAAACCGACATGTAATCTACAAGCTCTTTAAGTGTGATCCAAGAAATATGCTGGGGGTCATTGCAGAGCTCTTAATCTAAACAGCATTTACCAGAGACCCACCCCCAGACTGTTTATCTGTTTGAATGTACATAATGTCTCTTTTTTTACTTCTAGTTTATATTATGTTTTTGCATATTTTGTATATTATTGTTTGTCTTTAAATGTCCTGATGAATTGAATACACAGGACCCCAATGGAAACAAGCCATAGTGCTTTCTTGGGATTATCCTTTTTAGCAGCCCTTGTATAAAACTGTACCTCTGTGCTTTTTGTGCGCATTTAACTCAGCATGAGATCAAATGGTTGTGATATAGTGTTGTGTATATTGTATAGTGTTATAGTGTTTATATTGTTTAGGAGGATTCACATACTTTGTGTGTGAAGGTCCAGGTTCATTAGTGAAGTCAGGAGGTTTTCTTGTAGATGCAGACGCTTGATGAAGCTAGAGAGAACAAGAAGTTTAAGTAGGCCTTGAATGACTCCCAGATTATATAGAAGCTGAACATCTGGCATGATATTAAAATAAGTGAAAACATCTGGGGCCTGTTCCTCAAAAGACAATTAAAGCTTAAGCCTGGCTTTAACACCTATCCTGGCTTAATTTAGCCAGGATTAGGGCTGAATCGGTTCCTCAAAAGCTGAATTAGCTTGAAGATTAGTTTAGCCAGTTCACCCGGGCTAAGTTTAGCCATGAGCCGATTCCTCAAAAGAGAATTGAAGCAATCCTACCTTAGTTACCATGGCAATTTAGCTGTGAAGTTAGCCTGGTCAGGAGCAGGCTAACAGCCAAGCTTACTTAATCCAGTGCCTTGTTCTTCAAGTTTTTCCACAGTTAATTCAACACATGTGTTTGAATATGGACTCATAAATACAATAATAAATTAAATATAATCAAATTAATTATATTACTGAAATAGTGTGACCATGAATCATAATTGTTTCACAATGACTCGTGATATGTCATTGTCACTCTGTTAACACTATAGTTCATATTGTTGTTAGATGTTTGATAATATATTACAGATTTTTTTTTAATATTATAAAATATATATATATATATATATATATATATATATATATATATATATATATATATATATATATATATATATATATATATATATATATATATATATATATTTTACGGGTTTAAAAGAGCCTCTTCACTGAATGTAAGTCAATGAGGAGCATATTTTAAATTATCAATTTCTAGTCAATGGAGAAATTATTTTTTATTTCTTGTCCACCTTTGGAGTTACATCATGAACTACACAACCCAAACCTCTACCAAAGTGGTCTTGCAAATGTGGGGTTATTGCGTGTCCCCCCCCCCCCCCCCCCCCCCCCGTACCCCCGTTCCCCCGTCCCCCGCTCATCCCGTCGCGGCCCCCAGTCGCGGTACACCCCCCGTCCCGTCCCGTCCCGTGCGTCCCGTTGCCGTCCCGTCGCGCGCGCACACACACACACACACACACACACACACACACACACACACACACACACACACTCTGTGTGTGCTTGCAATACTTTGCCACGCTTTCTCCCTGGATCTATTTATTGCGGTCGCGCTTATAATACATTTCACTTCCTTGTATGATTCCATGAGCTGCTGCAATGCTGCTGTTCAGCCACAGAGAGGAACGCCGCTCTGGTTTTGGACTCCATGATTGGTCAAGTTCAAGGATTCTGCTATCGATTTTCATGGTCTTTTATAGAAATACGTGAAGCTTGCCTTCATTATCCTGGCTCGACACAGCCTGGCTTGACAAGGCCTAGCTCGACAAAGTCGCTCCTTTTCAGCCTGGCTTTGCTTTGAGGAACGGAATAAACGAGGCTTATATGTCAAGTCTGGATTTGGCTTAAGTCCAGGCTTAGTTTATTCACCTTTTGAGGAACAGGCCCCTGTGCGTATTTGTTAATGCTGGATCTGCTTCGTGTCAGCGTCCAGTGCAACGCGGTCGGCTCGGAAAACAACGGATTGAACACATGTTGATCAAATAGAATCAATATTCTGTTACTGCAATGTTTATTTCTTCCACATTCTCGAGTGTACTGTTTAGCTGTAAATGACATTGTGTTTACATGGCTGCCATGTTGGATACGGAAAAAAAATCAAGCAACGTAGATTGAATTGAGCAGGTGCTCTGAGTCTTTGATCAGACTGTTATTGAGTTCAGCGGTCATTATTAAAAAAAGAGCGCTGAATTCAGTGATTTTCCATTCAGAATCAAGCATTCAACCAAGCCGTGTAATAATACGTTTTAAAAGTGAATTTAATTCCAGCTGGTAACCCTCAACGCACCACTGGGTGCACGTCTACTGTTATGACATACCCTACATATCTATATATCTATACACTAAAACACAAAATATAATAACATAAGAAATAAAATAAACTATTAAGTCTGTTTTAAAATGAATTAAAACTAAACTAAAATAAAAAAATAAAGTCAAAACAATAGCAAAAATAACCTTGTGACCAGGAGGAAGGGGAGGTGTTGATGTCTGATCCGTGGACTTCATCCCCATCTTCTTCTCTAAAGCTTTCTTCTCTAAAACTGAACAACAAACAAACATTCATTACACATGATGAGTATAGAAGACGTGAGGTCTTATACATTGTTTTATGACTGTACATAAATATCAATGTAAACTCAATGAACCATATTCACACAGCGGCCATTTTGTTCTTACATCATACTTGGAGGTTAGCCCCTCCCCCTCCAGTATGAAGTAAGAGTTAAATGGACACAGTTTGAACATGTTAGTTTAACCACATCAACCCTAGACTCACTATTCTGGACTTCTGGACAGCTCATAATAGATGAACATTCTGTGAAAATGTACGAACTGACAAAATTGAGTGAGCTTGTAGATCTGCTATTTTTGACAAAGAGATTTGGGGTAGAGGGGAAAAATGAGTGGACCAAGTACCATACTATGCCAGAAATATGGTCTCACTCACACATCATCCCGGTACTAAAATCTGGAGATCTCTCAAAACCTGACAATTACCGCGGTATCAGCCTGACCTGTATCATTGCAAAAATGTTCAACCGCATGATAATGAACAGGATACAGAGTGTTATCGACCCCCACCTCAGGGAAAATCAAAACGGATTCCGAGAGGGGAGAACCACCTTAGCCCTCCTTGCATTACGGAGGATCATTGATGAGGTAAAGAGGAATAACCTGGCGGCGGTGCTGTGCTTCATCAAGTTCAGGAAAGCCTTCGACACTATCCACAGATGTTTTCCCTGAGGTGGGGGTCGATAGCACTCTGTATCCTGTATCCACACTCCCTAGATACAGTGGCTTCTCTACAAATTAAGAAAAGGTATAAAAGCCATAAAACACCATGGAATTATGCCACCCTCTGTCAGCTAAAAAGAAATTGCCGCAAAGCTGAGCGAAAATGGAGGAAAAATAAACTAGATGTCCATCTTGAAAAGTTTAAAGAACACCTACATAATTATAACACTGCTGTCAGAAAGGCGAGACAAACCCATTTCTCAGACATAATTAATGAAAACCAAAATAATCATAAAGTCCTCTTTTCCACCATCAACAGTCTTTTAAATCCTAGGCCCGCTACAGTTTTAAATGATCAAGCACTTGCTTTGAAATGTAATGAATTTCACATTATTTTTTAAGGGATAAGATTGTCAATATCAGAGCTGAAATTGTTAATCCTATTCATAATTTCATCTCTAACTCCCCCTTAGGTACTCAATGGGATCTCCCTGGGCGGGGGCCTACATTTGCGATGACTACATTCAAGCATGTCAGTGTTGACTATGTCAGCACTTTGACAGGAAAAATTAAGGCATGTACCTGTGCCCTTGATCCCATCCCAACCAAGCTTTTCAAAGCTACCTCCCACTGTCTTTCCCAGGATACAACTAATATAGTAAACTCTTCCATTCAATCAGCTATATTCCCCAAATCCTTCAAAATGGCCCTCGTAAAACCTCTGCTTAAGAAGCCTAATCTGGACAGCACTGATTTGCACAACTATAGACCCATATCCAACCTCCCCTTCCTCAGTAAACTCCTTGAGAAGACGTTTTTTAATCAACTTATTAATCATCTTAACAATAACAGATCAGCAAGTGATACAAATAAAATGTCTCTCCTCATCCTTCTAGATTTAAGTGCTGCATTTGACACTATTGATCACTGTATTTTAATTGACAGATTAGAAGAATGGGTAGGTCTCTCTGGTAGTGTCCTTAACTGGTTCCAATCGTATCTATCTGAACGACAGTTCTCTGTCTCCCTAGGTGATTTTGTATCGGATCCAGCTGAGACAGAGTATGGGATTCCCCAAGGAAGCATTTTAGGACCCATCCTCTTCTCACTATATATGTTGCCACTTGGTCACATCATTAGACGCCATAATATCAACTACCACTGCTACGCAGATGATACCCAGCTGCACATATCCGTCTCACCAGACAACCCCAATGCCCTAAGTGAGCTCAATTCCTGCTTCAATGAGATCCATCTTTGGATGGGTAAAAACTTTTTAAAACTCAACGAGGGAAAAACTTAGATTCTCCTCACTGACCCAAATCAGAGAGAGACAAATTACAGGCAACGCTTGGCTCTCTGGCCAGACTGGTCAAAACAGAGGTCACAGACCTGGGTGCGATCTTGGACTCCGACCTAAATTTTAATTCCCATTTTAACAAGGTCACAAGAACAGCCTTTCTTCATTTAAGAACATGGCTAAGGTAAGACCTTTTTTAAATCAGAGAGATGCAGAAGTCCTTATCCATGCTTTTATAACAAGCCGGCTAGATTACTGCAACTCTCTTTTTACAGGGCTAGCAAAGACATCCATTAGAAAATTACAACTAATTCAAAATACGGCAGCTAGAATTTTAACCAACATTAGAAGAAGAGATCACATTAGTCCAGTCTTATCAACACTACACTGGCTACCTGTATCTTTTAGAATTGATGTTAAAGCACTTTTATTTGTTTACAAAGCACAAAATAACTTAGCACCTTTATACATCAAGGAGTCTATACAATTTTATGTTCCAACCAGAACACTCAGGTCCTCCTCCGCTCTCCTTCTAGAGGTTCCCGATGCTTCTCATAAAAACACTGGTGAGGCTGCTTTCTGGGTCTATGGCCCTAAGTTGTGGAATACTTTACCACTAGAGCTAAAAAAAAGGCAAGCTCTCTCAGTGTTTTTAAGAGTAAACTAAAAACCTATCTTTTTAATATGGCACTTATTTAAATTCATCTTGTGTTCACGTTTTGTTTTTATTATTTTGATGACTTTTATTACGGGGCCAGGCTTCCAGCATGGACCCGTATTGTTATTCTGATTATTCCGTTTCTTCTGCCACTTTTGGCAGTTCTGGCTGAACCGTGCAGTCGCTTTTTATGAAACTCGGCCATATGATAGATGGTCATGAAAAACGATCAAGAAATAATTCTCACAATCTTTCGTCAAAAGGTGGCGCTATAGCACTCAATTGAAAAATGCCAACTTTGAACAGGTACAACTCATGCCCTGTTTCACCTACAGCCATGAAACTTCGATGCACACATGCGTCTCCTCATGCTGAACAACTTTCACACTCTGACTTTTGACCTCTGACCTTTAGAACTCCCACCATTTTGAATTATATGAAAAACAGTTAAAATCTCCTCCTGGGATTTTTGAGTAATCTGCACGAAACTTTTTACACATGAACTTTGGACCTATGCCAAAAAACGTTTGCAAAATATTTTCCATAAGTGAAAAAATGAAGCTTTAATGAGCCAATGAATATTGCAGTTTTATGACAATTATTCATCTGCCCCTAACACATACATGCAGACTTACCATTCTTTGAAACTTTGCAGAAATGTAAAGGGCCATTCCAAATATCACTGAAACCAATCTTACTCCAATTGGTCAAACGGGGGCGCTATAGCAATTTTTTGAAAATTGAAACTTTAAACAGGCAAAAGTCATGCCTCGTTTGGCCGACAGCCATTAGACCTGCTTACACATGTGCCTTGACTAATGAGGAACACATCTATCACGTTGACCAGTAAGCACCGCCCTTAGATTGTCCGCAATCTTGAGCAGTTTGAAAAACACTTAAACCCAGGATTTTTCAGCTATTTGCGTGAAACTGTATCATCTGTCTGATCTCCTTTTTCACAGGTTCTTGTCTGTTGGTGGCTTCTCGCTTAAATGTGTGCCCCACAACCTGAAGGTCACCAGTTCAAGCCTCACTTGGTGCAGACTTCATCTAAGTTGCATTTCACACAACATGACTATCAATGAATACATCTGCAATTGTTAAAGATAACATGAAATACTTAATTGAGTGTTTTTTACATACAGCTGATCTACAATCTCACAACTTTTCAGATAGCAATGAGAGTATGTTTTTTCAATGTATAACATACTTCATTGTGAAAATAGCCGATGTACAATCTGACAACTTTTAATGGTTTGTGAGCTTGTAGATCGGCTACTTTCACTAGTTTTGCTTCTGAGGAGATGTACAATTTCTTAATTGGTAAATGGTTTGTGAACGAGTGATCTTAGTGTTAGTGAAACAGGGGCTTGGGTCATGACAGAAGGCAAGAGTTTGTGATCCTCAACAGACAACATCAGCCTGGACAAAGCTATAGCACTATAGGTAGTGTTGCAGCTACCTAAGAGTGCCTCACGACCGCAAGGTTGCTGGTTCAAGCCTCACTTGATGCACACTCATATAAGTTGAATTGCAAAAAACATGACTCAATCTATTCCGTTTCCATGGCTCTCTCTCTCTCTTCAATCTATTCCGTTTCCATGTCTTTCTCTTCAATCTATTCCGTTTCCATGTCTCTGTCTCTTCAATCTATTCCGTTTCCCCCTCTCTCTCTCTCTCTCTCTCTCTCTCTCTCTCTCTCTCTCTCTCTCTCTCTCGGCCATAGCTGAGTGGTTAGGGAGCCAGAGGCTCTGGTTGCCCCAGGTACGATTCCAGGCCAGGTCAGCAAATGTGTCGATGAAATTTGTCATCGACACAAGCAAGACTCTTAACCCCTAATTGCTCACAGGCCCTCATTGGAAACAAGACCGCAAGGACTTTCATGAACTGACCTGTTAAAGGAATTATCATTTCTCTTTCTCTCTCCTGGCCCCGTATTATCGCTGCTTTGATTTGATTTGATTTGATTTATTTGAAAAGCCATCACCACATGGTCACCGCAGTTCGAGGATAACACAAGAAAGTCCTGAGACTTATTTCCGTTGAGGTCCTCTTACAATTAACAATCAATATATTTTTGTATTGCTATTTCTATTTTTGATTGTGTATAAATCTGCCCTATGTTTACTTGATTTTTAGTGTAACTACATTGTTTAGTTATGTTTCTGTTTGCCAAATATTTTTCTGGCATTCTACTGTTTATTGTCTTGATGTGAAGCACTTTGAGTTGCAATTTTGTATGAAAGGTGCTATACAAATAAAGTTATTGACAGTGACTTCCGGTTGCTGCGTCATGGAGTAAGACGCAGCCTTACCACGCTCCCGCTTGGCTTTATACAACTGAACGTTTATAGCCCGCCTTACCCACACAAGCTTCTCCAAAACAGAGGTACAAACGGTAAAATCTACCACACCAGGTATGGCGTCAAAGTCCACCAGAACTTTTGCCCTGAGAAAAGACGACGTTAAAAAAGATGGCTCTCAACCAGGCTGTGTCGACGCGGACGCCATTGCTGAGATGCTAGAGAGGCTCAAAGACGCACTAGCCTCGGAATTCAAGCAGGGATTCTCCTCCCTGGAGAAGAAACTCGACAGAATCAATACTAAGGTAGAGGGCCACGAACAACGACTCCTGTCCCTAGAGAATAGCGTCTCCTCCAACAGCGACCGCATCGCGGAGCTGGCTGAGACATGTGCGACGCTGACCCGTGACAATGCTAAGCTAAAGGCGAGGGCTATCGACTTGGAAGGGCGCAGTCGCCGCTGCAACGCACGCATTGTAGGTCTCCCAGAAAGAGTGGAAGGGTCCCGACCCATAGAGTTCTTCCCGCAGTTCCTAGTGGACCTCCTGGGGGACAAGGTGCTATCCTCCCCACCCGAGCTGGAACGCTCACATCGCGTCGCCGGGTCAGCTGACAAGCCGCAGAACAGGGACAGGCCAAGAGCGGTGCTCGTGTGTTTCCTCAGATTCCAGATACGAGACCTAGTAGTCCGAGAAGGTCGCAAGAGGAGAGGGTCACTCGAATACCAAGGCTCCCCCATACAAATATATGAAGACTACCCTGCCGAGGTACTGGAGCAGCGCCGACAATACCGTGATGTTATGACCGAGCTCTACAACCTCGGTCTCAGACCGACTCTCAGATTTCCCTCCAGGCTATTCGCCGCCTCCCAGGCAGACGGGCCGCAGCGGCCGCTCACGTTAGAGGAGGCTCGACAGCTCGTGATAACGACACGCAGCGACGAAACGACGGTGCCGTCCACGGACACTGAAGGAGGCTCGCCAGCTCGTGATAACGACACATAACGACGCAACGACGGTGCCGTCCACGTGCACTGAGTGAGTAGGTTCATAATGCTAGTGCTACCCTGTAGCCTAAAAGTAAAAGACACTTCACAACAACGCAGCTATTCACAGGAACACAAACGTTTGGGTTCTTGGTTTACATTATAGACTAGCCCACAGGACGACGGGGACATTGTGCACTGCAGTCCGCTATTTTGCATCTGTTCGCTAGTATTATACTTAACGATTTACTTGTGTTTGATGCTCTATTATGAAGAGGTGAGACAACAAGACACTGTCCCATACTGCTCCTAATATAGGAATGATTTCCACTCTTTTCTTTGTTACTCTTTTTTTTGTTTAAAATCCTGTAAAGTGGACATTTAACATTTGTGTGGCAGTAATATGGGTTTGTTTTTGTTTTTATATTTTATTGTATTCATGACTAATTCTCACCTATGGTTGGGAGGGGGTTTTCAAAATTATTTATTTTTTGACAAACAGCGCCGCCCCTTGGCCGTTGCTTTACACGGCAGTCTACCTCTGAGACTGAGTCCTTATTTTGTGATTTCATCCTCCTTTTTCCATAATACAGGTCCTAGGGAGGTTTAATTTTTTAATTTTCAAACTCCTTTTTCTTTTTTTCCCCCTCTTTTATATATATATTTTTTTTCTCTCGATGAAAATTACAGCTCTCGACCTGGAGCCCGACAGCACGCTACTTTGTGTCTGGGGGCTAGTACTATACTTAACGATTATTTATTTTTTGTGTGTTTGATGTCCCCTCATGAAGTAGGGAGACAACATGACTTGGTTCCACACCGATCTCAACTTATGAATGAGTACTACTGCTTCCCTGCTACTTTTCCTTTTCTTTCTCTCTTCCTGTATTAACTAAATCATATAAAGTGGACACATAATGTTTGTGCGGCTATAATATAGTTTTGATAATTATCCTGTTTTTCTTTTTCCTACTGCCTTTTCCTCTTTTTTCTTTCCCTTCTCTTTCTTCTTAAAATTATACTCATACTACTTTTGGCTAAATTTCAGTCAGGCTGAGCTAGGGTTGTCTAAAATATTTATTTGTTGACAAACAGCGCCTCCCCTAGGCCTTTATATTACACTGCAGTCTCCATATGAGACTGATTTATTTTTCACTTTGCCCACATTACAGATCGTAGGGAGGACCCAACTCTTCCCTCCTTCTCTCTCTTTTCTTCTCTTTTTTGTTGTTGTTGTTTTTTCTCCCCCAGCTATTAGTATTACTATTATTATTATTTTTAACTTGGTAGTAAGTAAATTAGAAACACCTAATGACCATGTGGCAGTCATATAGCTTTGATATTTCATCGTGTACTTTCTGTTTATGACTGTTGATGTTTCCCAATTTCATTCAGGATGGGCTTAGCCCCTCCAACATATGCTTTTCTTTTTTTTTTCTGGGTAAACAGTGCCTCCCCCAGACCTTTCTAATTCATTGCAGTCTTCCTCTAAGATTGACTTCACTTTATTTATTTATAGGTTTCAGGGAGGTCATAATGAGAAGTATAATCCTATCTATGCTAGTGGGTACAGGCTCTAGGGGGCTAACTTTTTTCCCCCCTACTTTCCTAAATAGCTAAGGGGAATGTGGTTCTATGACCGACAAGTCCAATAATATGGTGAGACTCAGCGGGCACAAGGGTGGTGGCCCAGCTGAGGTGGAGGGGGGTTTATGTTCTATGTCTTTTTCCTTTTTTTTTTCTTTTTTATTAGGCTATGTCCGTATATGGGTCTGTTTGAGACCAACTTTTCTTTCGCCATTGTATTCTAATGTAGAACGAGGGTTCTTTTATGTTTTTTTGGGGGTTCGGGGCTTCTCTGGGGTCGAATGGCGGCGGGGGGGGGGGCGGCTGGAAACTGCTCTGCTAAGATATAATGGTTATAAATAACACAAGTGCGACAGGCGTTCCCCCAGGTGTAACATTTACATCTCTGAATGTGAAAGGCATAAACAACCCGGTCAAAAGAGGAAAGATATTTACCTACCTTAAATCCCTAAAGTCAGAGGTCATATTCTTGCAGGAAACCCACCTTACTGAAGCTGCGCATATGAGACTCAGAGCCAGATGGATAGGCCAATCTTTTCACTTCATTCTCCACCAAAGCACGAGGGGTAGCTATTCTAATCAGGAAGAATGTCCCCTTTAAACATATAGAGACCATCACAGATACACAGGGCAGGTTTATTATAGTCACAGGCGAATTATATTCGACTCATGTTACCCTCTTAAATATCTACGGCCCCAACTTTGATAACCCTAGTTTTTTCAGTAAAATATTTTCTCGTCTGCCAGCTCCCACTGTGCAAACTAATCTGATAATTGGGGGCGACATGAACATGATTATGGACCCATATCTCGATAAATCTTCACAGCTAAATATTAGAAGGTCGAACACAGCAGAACTACTCAAATCATTTATCTCCAATTCCAATCTGGTAGATATCTGGAGAACGCTGAACCCGACCGGACGTGAGTACTCATTCTACTCTCCGGTTCATGGCTCTTACAGCCGTATCGACTATTATTTTATAGACGCGAAATTGTTACCAAGGGTGCAAAGTGTGAAATATCACAATATTATTATCTCTGACCATGCAGCTTTATCTTTCACAGTCACATTGGCCGAAGCCCCAGAAAAGCAGTGTAGATGGCGGCTAAATTCTCTACTCCTCAAAGACCCAGCATTCTGTGCTGGCCTGACAAATCAAATTAACACATTTTATGAAATCAATCAAAGCCCCGAAGTGTCTCCTGCCCTACTTTGGGACACGTTAAAGGCATTTCTTCGTGGCCACATTATATCGGTGGAAGCATATAAGAATAAAACAAATAAAAAGAAAGTAGCTGAGTTAGAAGAACAGATCGGTACATTAGAGAAGGAAAATATGCAGGATCCAACTAGAGATAGATACCAAAAGATATTGCTATTGAAATACGAATACAATAAGATCATCACTGCCAATGTAAATAAATATCTCTTAAATATGAAACAAGAATTTTTTGAATATGGGGAGAAGCCGCACAAACTTTTGGCACGACAACTAAGAAAACAACAGAGTGACCGCGCCATACATAGTATTAAAAGTAAAACGGGAAGAACACTTATTGACCCCAAAGAGATTAATAGTAGATTTCTCCAGTTTTATGACGAATTATACCAATCCAGAGCCAGTACTGACACCTCTGTGATGCACGACTTTTTGGAGAAATGTAACCTCCCAACCTTAAATAGACAGGATGTTGAATCGCTTAACAAGGAGATAACAATCGAAGAAATAAAAGTGGCAATTAATGGCTTAAAAACGGGTAAAGCTCCCGGCCCAGACGGGTACACAGCGGAATACTACAAGTATTGGTCTCCCCCCAACAATGTATGATGCCACGATAATGGTAATACACAAAAAGGGTAAAGACCCTGAGGATGTGGACTCATACAGACCCCTGTCCCTACTAAATCTAGATAATCGATTATTAGCCAAGATACTTGCCCTGAGACTTAATAAAGTAATAAGTAAGATCATACACCCAGACCAAACAGGATTCATCCCTAATAGACACGCCTTTTTTAATTTGAGACGCCTGTTTAATATCATGTATTCTAAGCGTTGCCCGGACGATGACCTGGTTATAATGTCCCTGGATGCACGCAAGGCCTTTGACCAATTGGAATTTAACTACCTATTTGCGGTATTAGATAAATTTAACTTAGGCGAAATCTTCATTAATCATGTGAAGCTACTGTACAAATGTCCCAAAGCGCGCATCACCACCAACCAAAACATATCCCAGGAATTTGCCCTGCACAGGGGATCAAAACAAGGTTGCGTTTTATCGCCACTCCTCTTCGCGCTCGCCATCGAGCCCCTAGCGCAGATGATAAGAGCGGACCCTCAGTTCCATGGCTATGACACTGTTACTACTAAAAATAGGATCTCGTTGTACGCGGACGACGTACTTTTATACATAAAAAAACCACACTCGACTATCCCACATGTCCTCAAATTGATTAACGTGTTCGGGAGCTTCTCGGGATATCGTATTAATTGGTCCAAGAGCGAAGTTATGCCAATTAGAATAGCAGACCAATCCTTTCTGGGCTCTCAACCTTTTAAAATAGCGGACAAAATTACATACCTGGGCATACAGGTTACAAAGAGGTACAAGGACCTATATAAAGCTAATTTCCCCCCTTTCTTTGATAAATTACAGGCATCTATGAGGTACTGGCAAACCCTCCCTCTTTCCCTTATAGGCAGAGTCAACATAATTAAAATGATCAGTCTACCACAAATACTTTACCTCTTCCAAAATGTACCGGTCTATCTAACAAAGAAATTCTTTAAACAATTAGATTCTATTATTATGCCCTTCATATGGTCACACAAGAGTCACAGAATAAAAAAAATCCACTTATGCAAGCCCAAACTGGAGGGTGGCCTTGCACTCCCTGACTTTAATCGCTATTACTATGCAGCAAATGTCAGAGCTATGATGTTCTACTTCCATCCTCCCCAGCATCTCCCGTCATGGGTAAAGTTGGAAAGAGATGACTGCTATCCACACAAACCTGAGACCATTCTCCTGGCACCATCCAGAGTGCACAGTCGTAGATATAATGGCAATGTTATAATTAGAGCTTCAGATGACATTTGGAGACAGATAGCAAAACGAGTAGATCTGAGTGCATTACAAGTAATGCTACCAATAGTAGGCAACCCGCTATTCCCCCCTTCCAACATGGACTCTGCCTTTAAGATATGGGAGAGGGAGGGTATCTGCACCCTACTAGATCTCTACAACGAGGGTATTTTCTCGTCTTTTCAGCAGCTAGTGGATAAATTCGGTCTACCTACCACTCACTTTTTCCGCTACTTACAGATAAGGGACTATGTCTCTAGAAATATATCCCTATACAGGTCACTGACCCAGTCCAAGATTAGAGACTCCATCAAGCGATCTCCCTTCTCCCCCAACCTCATCTCTGAGTTCTATATTAACCTAAGAGAGGGCGAGGCCGATACCTCAGGCATACGAGGAAAGTGGGAGAGGGAACTGGGAATCCAGATAGCTGAAGATCAATGGAATAGCTCTCTCGCACAGATACATAGATGCTCTATTAATGCCAGACATTGTCTCATGCAGTTCAAAATTGTCCATAGGCTGCATTACTCAAATGCCAAACTTCACAGAATATTCCCGTCCGTGTCACCGATATGTGAGAAATGTGAGTCCGGGGAGGCGACTCTTGCACACAGCTATATGCTATGTCCTAGAATTCTAACATACTGGACTAAGGTCTTCAATACCATCTCTACAATACTTACATTGCATATCACTCCAGACCCTGAAACTATAATTTTTAACAACTCGGTGACCCTGAGTGGCCTCCCCCCGGCCAATAGATGCTTTTTGAACTTCTGTCTTATGTCTGCAAAGAAATGCATCCTATTATGTTGGAAGGGTAAGGAAGGTCCCAGTGTTAAAATGTGGCTGGCCGACCTTGTAAACTCACTCGAGGTAGAGAGGATCCGATATCTCAGAATGGATCAGACAGATAGATTTGACCTTATATGGCAACCTTTGGTCCAACACCTGGAGGAAAACGCCAATGTCAATAACTAATACAGAGCGTTCGAAGTCTCTCTCCCCCCCGCCGCCGCCGCCCCCACCCCTGGAGCCCTGGGTTTGTTTGTTTTTTGTTTTTGTTTTTGTTTTGTTTTTTGTTTTGTTTGTTTTCTTCTGTTTTATTTTGTATATTTCAGTTTTATTTTGTACCTTATTTTTTTGTTGTTTCTCTTGATTCCCATTTATTAATTTTATTTCATTTTCTGTATGTTTTATGTCTTGTTTATTGTGTGGTGCATTATCCGCTCCAAATGTTAGTAATATGATGGGAGCACATCATGGATATGAGCACAAACAAGTCTGCCAGTACGCTAAATTCGCAACAGAAGTGTGTAATGTGTAGTACTGTGCACCCCATGATCCAGCCCATCTTCTTCTTTTTCACCATTTGTCGTGTCATTTATGTATAAAAAAAGAAAAAACCACAAGGTGTATTACAAGATATGTCACATATCACACACAATGATATTGAGATGTAAAGCTGTAATGTATCACCTTAATAAAAAGAATAAAAAAAAATAAAAATAAATAAAGTTATTATTATTATTATTATTACGGGGCCAGGCTTCCAGCATGGATCCGTTTTGTTATTGGCATTATTCGGCCATATGATAGATGGTCATGAAAAACTATCAAGAAATAAATCTCACAATCTTTCGTCAAAAGGTGGCGCTATAGCACTCAGTTGAAAATGCCGACTTTGAACAGGTACAACTCATGCCCTGTTTGACCTACAGCCATAAAACTTCAATACACACATGCGTCTCCTCATGATGAACAACTTTCAAACTCTGACTTTTGACCTCTGACCTTTAGATCTCCCACCATTTTGAATTACATGAAAAGCTGTTAAAATCTATCTCCTCCTGGGATTTTTGAGCAATCTGCACGAAACGTTTTACACATGAACTTTGGACCTATGCCGACCAAACGGTGCAAGCGGATTTTTTCTAAGTGAAAAAATGAAGCTTTAATGAGCTAATGAATATTGCAGTTTTATGACAATTATTCATTTGCCCCTAACACATACATGCAGACTCACATTTCTTTGAAAATTTGCAGTAATGTACAGGGTCATTCCAAATATCACTGAAACCAATCTTACTCCAATTGGTCAAAGGGGGGCGCTATAGCAATTTTTTGAAAATGCAAACTTTAAACAGGCAAAAGTCATGCCTCGTTTGGCCGACAGCCATTAAACCTGCTTACACATGTGCCTTGACTCATGAGGAACACATGTATCACTTTTACCAGTAAGCTCCGCCCTTAGATTGTCCGCAATTTTGAGCAGTTTGAAAAACACTTAAACCCGGGATTGTTCAGCTATTTGCGTGAAATGGTATCATCTGTCTGACCTCCGTTTTCACTAGATCAGGTCTGTTGGTCCAATGGCTTCCCGCTTAAGTGAATAGCTATAGCACTAAAGGTAGTGTTGCAGCCTGTCAATCCGAAGGTTGAGGGTTCGATTCCTGTTAATGGCAATAGGTTGAGATGTCTAATCTGCTTCCATCTCTCTTCAATCTATTCCCCTCTCTCTCTCTCTCTCTCTCTCTCAGAGGTGGCATTGCAAAAAACATGACCTTAAGCTCAGTCTTCTATGGCTTATTGTGCATATTACTTATAGTTTTGTCTCTCTTTTAATGTATGATATACTTCATTTTGAAAATAGCCGATCTACAACCTCACAACTTTTCAGATAGCAATGTTTTGTGAACTTGTAGATCGGCTACTTTCACTAGTTTTCGTTCTGAGGACACACAAAAATGCCTTTATTGGTAAATGGTTTGTGAACCAGTGATCTAGAGTAGTTCGGGACACAGAGGCCTGGTTCAAAATGAACGGAAATACTTATAAATATCAACAGACACTATCAGGGAGGCCATATATCTAGCTCAATGAGAAGAAAGGCAGTCTTGGAGTCCGTAGGTTGCTGGTTCGATCCCTGTCCACGACAATGTATTGAGGTGATCATGATTTGGCATTATTCGGGTAACACATTGTGTGTCTTGAGGATAGGCTTAGGCGTTGTTTTACTGAGGTTAGGGTTAGTGAGGGTTTAAAATCCTCATGTTAATTGCATGGTCTTCTTTCTCTCAAGTTCCGTATTCTATGTTTCAATGGCTTATTGTGCATATTACTTATCATTGCTTCTTTCTTTTTTCTCTCTTCATTACCTGGCCCCGTATTATCGCTGCTTGCAGCTATATTCATTATTATTATGGGGCCAGGCTTCCAGCATGGACCCATATTGTTATTGCCATTATTCCGTTTCTTCTTCTTCTTCCGCCGTTTTTGGCAGTTCTGGCTGAACCGTGCAGTCGCTTTTTATGAAACTCGGCCATATGATAGATGGTCATGAAAAACGATCAAAAAATAAATCTCACAATCTTTCGTCAAAAGGTGGCGCTATAGCACTCAGTTGAAAATGACAACTTTGAACAGGTACAACTCATGCCCTGTTTCACCTACAGCCATGAAACTTCGATGCACACATGCGTCTCCTCATGCTGAACAACTTTCACACTCTGACTTTTGACCTCTGACCTTTAGATCTCCCACCATTTTGAATTATATGAAAAACAGTTAAAACCTATCTCCTCCTGGGATTTTTGAGTAATCTGCACAAAACTTTTTACACATGAACTTTGGACCTATACCAAAAAACGTTTGCAAAATATCTTCCATAAGTGAAAAAATGAAGCTTTAATGAGCCAATGAATATTGCAGTTTTATGACAATTATTCATCTGCCCCTAACACATACATGCAGACTTACCATTCTTTGAAACTTTGCAGAAATGTAAAGGGCCATTCCAAATATCACTGAAACCAATCTTACTCCAATTGGTCAAACGGGGGCGCTATAGCAATTTTTTGAAAATTGAAACTTTAAACAGGCAAAAGTCATGCCTCGTTTGGCCGACAGCCATTAGACCTGCTTACACATGTGCCTTGACTAATGAGGAACACATCTATCACGTTGACCAGTAAGCACCGCCCTTAGATTGTCCGCAATCTTGAGCAGTTTGAAAAACACTTAAACCCAGGATTTTTCAGCTATTTGCGTGAAACTGTATGATCTGTGTGATCTCCTTTTTCACAGGTTCTTGTCTGTTGGTGGCTTCTCGCTTAAATGTGTGCCCCACAACCTGAAGGTCACCAGTTCAAGCCTCACTTGGTGCAGACTTCATCTAAGTTGCATTTCACACAACATGACTATCAATGAATACATCTGCATTGTTAAAGATAACATGAAATACTTAATTGAGTGTTTTTTACATACAGCTGATCTACAATCTCACAACTTTTCAGATAGCAATGAGAGTATGTTTTTTCAATGTATAACATACTTCATTGTGAAAATAGCCGATGTACAATCTGACAACTTTTAATGGTTTGTGAGCTTGTAGATCGGCTACTTTCACTAGTTTTGCTTCTGAGGAGATGTACAGTTTCTTAATTGGTAAATGGTTTGTGAACGAGTGATCTTAGTGTTAGTGAAACAGGGGCTTGGGTCATGACAGAAGGCAAGAGTTTGTGATCCTCAACAGACAATATCAGCCTGGACAAAGCTATAGCACTATAGGTAGTGTTGCAGCTACCTAAGAGTGCCTCACGACCACAAGGTTGCTGGTTCAAGCCTCACTTGATGCACACTCATTTAAGTTGAATTGCAAAAAACATGACTCAATCTATTCCGTTTCCATGGCTCTCTCTCTCTCTCTCTTCAATCTATTCCGTTTCCATGTCTTTCTCTTCAATCTATTCCGTTTCCATGTCTCTCTCTCTGTCTCTTCGATCTATTCCGTTTCTATCTTCAATCTATTCCGTCTCTCTCTCTCTCTCTCTCTCTCTCTCTCTCTCTCTCTCTCTCTCTCTCTCTCTCTCTCTCTCTCTCTCTCTCTCTCTCTCTCTCTCTCTCTCTCTCTCTCTCTCTCTCTCTCTCTCTCTCTCTCTCTCTCTCTCTCTCTCTCTCTCTCTCTCTCTCTCTCTCTGAGGGTCGGCCATAGCTGAGTGGTTAGTGAGCCCGCCTAGGGAGCCAGAGGCTCTGGTTGCCCCAGGTACGATTCCAGGCCAGGTCAGCAAATGTGTCGATGAAATTTGTCCCTGAGCAAGATTCTTAACCCCTAATTGCTCACAGGCCCTCATTGGAAACAAGACCGCAAGGACTTTCGTGAACTGACCTGTTAAAGGAATTATCATTTCTCTTTCTCTCTCCTGGCCCCATATTATCGCTGCTTGCAGCTATATTTATTATTATTATTATTATTATTATTATTACTATTATTTATTTTTATAACAGTACTGGACTATGCTCTGAGACAAGCTATGAAAGGAAGGGAGCATGAGCTCGGCTTCACTATCGCGCACAGAAGGTCTTACGAGACACCCTGCAGAAACCCTGACAGACCTGGACTATGCTGATGACGTCTGCCTGACATCAGCAGGCACAGGAGCTCTTGACCAGAGTCGAGTTAGAGTGTTCTAGGGTTGGCTTCATGCTAAATGCAAAGAAAACCGAGGTCATGACCTATAACATCCCCCAAGAACATCCGCCCCTAAAAACAACAGAAGGCACTGTGCTAAAGGAGGTCAGTGACTTTAAATACCTGGGCGCATGGGTCGGCTCCACAGAAAAGGACCTTAAGGTGAGGAAAGCACTTGCCTGGAGAGCTCTTAATGGCATGACCAGTGTGTGGAAATCCAACCTCTCTCTCAACCTCCTTCTCAGCAATCAGTTCCCAGTATTCCTCCTGTATTTTACACATCAGCAGACAATGACAGAGTGAGACACAATGAGGGTGAGACACACGCAAATGATCCACTTCACATGCACTCACGCCACACATCATATTTCTCACACTGTCAAATCACCCCAAGTGGAAAACTACGTTAAAGGAGACATCCGTTCATTTTTAGTGTTATCTTTGATATGTGGCAAATCACTCACCAACCTGGAAATGCCCATTGAGTTACTCCACAAATCCCCCTGTCGACCCCCACCGTTGGCATAATAGGAGGCGCGAGCATAGCCCAAATTCGCCTATTTTAACAAATGCAAAGTCTGTTTTTTTTCTCCTAGCACTCATTGTGGAGCCCCATGAGACCCTTACAGGCGATGAAAGTCCCGACAAGCTAACCGCTAATAACAGAACGAGCTAACGCTCGTTGCTTGTTTTTCTCCAGAGAGATAAGCAGCCATCAGGCACCCTGGCTGACCAGGGGGAGGCAGTATAGTGACCAGGATTACTGCATGTTTTTGTGAGGGTATCTACCCTAGGAGACACGGGGAGAACATGCAAACTCCACACAGAAAGGCCCCTTTGCCAACCCCACCTAGGGTATGGGCACCGATGACGTGGAGGAGAGAACACGCCCCCAACGCCCACAGTTACTGTGAGTTGGTATAGGTGGCTTTTTAGCTGGTTGAAGGAAGATATATTACCTTCCTTTATGTTAGGAAGGTAATATATTGTATTCTTGGTTCTTTTGGTAGGTCAGAGATATTCATTTCCAATTAGTTATTTTGACTTGTTGATCCAGTTGTCCTCAGTTATTCCTAAACCCTTATGTATGACCCAAACTTATGTTAACCCTTTTTTATTACTACTTTTTGCACGTTAAACCCTTTGTTTGTGTGGTTACTTGATGTTGGGGAAGGCAGGAACATATTCATGTTGTGTCTCAGGTACCCCTAGACTGGGGCATAACAGTGTCCCATCGTGAGCTTGTAGATCTGCTATTTTCACTACTTTTGAGTGACACTCTTGTATGATGAAATGGGGCATTAAGTTATGGGGGGGGGTCGAAATGTGGAGATACAAGGTTTCTGCCCGACAACAACGATAACCATATTAACCCTTTATACATAGTTGAACGGGGTCCCCCAGGGCTCTGTACTAGGCCTGATGCTTTATTCTCTCAACACCAAATCTGTTTGCCTAAAACAGACGATATTTAAGCTCACAGCGGGTTGCATTGTAAGCTTGTAGATTGCCTATTTTCGTCGAATGTTAACCTCAGAATAAGGACGCTAGGGTTCATGTGGTTACATGGCATCCCTATTATAGACACATTTTTGTTTATTGTTAGATCATTTGTTTATCATTAGAACATGTAAATAAATGTCATGGAGAGAATATTAGGTTCTTACCCAGCAGTAAGCTGACTCATATGTGTTCCTCTCCATGTTCTGAGCATCAGTCACCACGTCTTTACTGTCCTCAGCTGGGTCTCCTGTTGACATGTTCATTACACTGCTCACGAACACACAGAGAATGAAAGAGACAAAGTCAGACATCACATTCAACTCATCATTCAACTAGAAAAAGTGGCCTGACTAGAAAAAGTGGTACCTGACCAGGTCTCCGCCAGGTCAGGTACGTTATTCTGGCCTCCTGGTGGCGCTATAATAGGCCAATGTGAAAAGGGTGCCATTTATTCTTAGGTCTTTCACGGCAATCAGACACAGCATTCATGATTTGAGGCATTTTGTTCCAAAAATGTGTTTTGCTAAATTAGACCTGCTGGTGGCGCTATAACAGGCCAATGTGAAAAGGGTGGCATTTCTTCCTCGGCATAGTGGGAATGTGCGTGTGAAATTTCACGGAAATCGCAAGCTGCGTTCATGGTTTGAGGCAGTTTGTTCAAAATGGACCAATCCTGCAAACTTTGGATGGCAACCTTAACCAATGAGGATGGACTATGGGAAATCGGACAGATCAGGGTTGATCACATGACTATAGAGATACTGTGTACCGATTTGCATGACATTTGGTTAAAAACTGCAGGAGTAATGTGAAAAAATGGGTTTTGCACAAATCGGCCTCCTGGTGGCGCTATAACAGGCCCATGTGAAAAATTTGAGGCAGAGGTTCTGAATTGGCATCCAGCGAGTGTGTGTGCACAGTTTCGCAGCGACCGGGCCAACGGTGCCGGAGATTTGGTGGTAACACACGGACAGGACGGACGGACGGACACACGGACACAAACATGGACGGACAGAGGGTAAAACATACTCTCTCGCCATGCCTTCGGCCTGGCGGAGACAATAAGTGATAATTGTTCAGCTGGTCTGGGGTCTAGAAGATGGTAATCTCTCAAGAACAGATTCTGCTCTCCGCTTGAATCTGTCGAGGGGGTTTGTCATAACGTGTACGCACTGGCCTACAAGTGGGCGTGCCTTCAGATCAGGAAGCAGGGCGGTCTTTACCCAATCAAATGTAGTGGGCGGGATTTACTGTCTGCTCTCGCTTCCCACTGAAAACAAAACGAAACTCATTTAACAATAGCGTCCTCGGAGCAGACAAAACCACGGAAAGATATTCACATTTTAACTTGCTCTTTCATCATAGAAACAAGTGGGCTTATAACCAAAACGATCCATGTTCTCTGGGAGAAGTGGTGTTAGTGTTCCGTGTAGAAATATTGTTAGTGGGTATGAAAACATAAGCACACCACCAGAAGTGGAGCGCTAAGGGCAGACCAAAAACCCCGGTTTCCTTGCGCACGGGTGCTCCATTTAGCTCCCCCCAGAGCCAAGTGAAAGAGTAAAAACAGCAGAGGCGCTGTTTTTCCTTTTTATTTGGCGATGGGTTCCCAGATTGAGAAGATGGTGAGAACACATTGTATTGGTTCTGCTTTCTGTGTGATGAACACTCACAGCATGCGGACATTGTGATCACGGTCGTCCTGTGTGAAGTCTTTATGCCAAGACTTCCTCATGTCTGCTGCAGAGAGAGGGAGGGCTGTGATAGAGTGCCGGCTGAGAGAAAGACAATGATAGAAAAGACAAACAATGAGGAACACATTATTATGATATTATGTCAAAATATGATATAATATATCTTTAACTGTACAGGTGGAAACATGAGTTTTCTTTTATGCAGGAGCCCTTCTAGACCCCCCCACTCTCTCCTCCCACAGACAATTATAATAAAAAATATAGCTGCAAGCAGCGATAATACGGGGCCAGGAGAGAGAAAGAGAAATGATAATTCCTTTAACAGGTCAGTTCATGAAAGTCCTTGCGGTCTTGTTTCCAATGAGGGCCTGTAAGCAATTAGGGGTTTAGAGTCTTGCTCAGGGACAAATTTCATGTCATCGACACATTTGCTGACCTCGCCTGGAATCGTACCTGGGGCAACCAGAGCCTCTGGCTCCCTAGGCGGGCTCACTAACCACTCAGCTATGGCCGACCCTCAGAGAGAGAGAGAGAGAGAGAGAGAGAGAGAGAGAGAGAGAGAGAGAGAGAGAGAGAGAGAGAGAGAGAGAGAGAGAGAGAGAGAGAGAGAGAGAGAGAGAGAGAGAGAGAGAGAGAGAGAGAGAGAGAGAGAGAGAGACGGAATAGATTGAAGATAGAAACGGAATAGATCGAAGAGACGGAGAGAGAGACATGGAAACGGAATAGATTGAAGAGAAAGACATGGAAACGGAATAGATTGAAGAGAGAGAGAGAGAGAGCCATGGAAACGGAATAGATTGAGTCATGTTTTTTGCAATTCAACTTAAATGAGTGTGCATCAAGTGAGGCTTGAACCAGCAACCTTGTGGTCGTGAGGCACTCTTAGGTAGCTGCAACACTACCTATAGTGCTATAGCTTTGTCCAGGCTGATATTGTCTGTTGAGGATCACAAACTCTTGCCTTCTGTCATGACCCAAGCCCCTGTTTCACTAACACTAAGATCACTCGTTCACAAACCATTTACCAATTAAGAAATTGTACATCTCCTCAGAAGCAAAACTAGTGAAAGTAGCCGATCTACAAGCTCACAAACCATTAAAAGTTGTCAGATTGTACATCGGCTATTTTTACAATGAAGTATGTTATACATTGAAAAAACATACTCTCATTGCTATCTGAAAAGTTGTGAGATTGTAGATCAGCTGTATGTAAAAAACACTCAATTAAGTATTTCATGTTATCTTTAACAATTGCAGATGTATTCATTGATAGTCATGTTGTGTGAAATGCAACTTAGATGAAGTCTGCACCAAGTGAGGCTTGAACTGGTGACCTTCAGGTTGTGGGGCACACATTTAAGCGAGAAGCCACCAACAGACAAGAACCTGTGAAAAAGGAGATCAGACAGATGATACAGTTTCACGCAAATAGCTGAAAAATCCTGGGTTTAAGTGTTTTTCAAACTGCTCAAGATTGCGGACAATCTAAGGGCGGTGCTTACTGGTCAACGTGATAGATGTGTTCCTCATTAGTCAAGGCACATGTGTAAGCAGGTCTAATGGCTGTCGGCCAAACGAGGCATGACTTTTGCCTGTTTAAAGTTTCAATTTTCAAAAAATTGCTATAGCGCCCCCGTTTGACCAATTGGAGTAAGATTGGTTTCAGTGATATTTGGAATGGCCCTTTACATTTCTGCAAAGTTTCAAAGAATGGTGAGTCTGCATGTATGTGTTAGGGGCAGATGAATAATTGTCATAAAACTGCATTCATTGGCTCATTAAAGCTTCATTTTTTCACTTATGGAAAATATTTTGCAAACGTTTTTTGGCATAGGTCCAAAGTTCATGTGTAAAAAGTTTGGTGCAGATTACTCAAAAATCCCAGGAGGAGATAGGTTTTAACTGTTTTTCATATAATTCAAAATGGTGGGAGATCTAAAGGTCAGAGGTCAAAAGTCAGAGTGTGAAAGTTGTTCAGCATGAGGAGACGCATGTGTGCATCGAAGTTTCATGGCTGTAGGTGAAACAGGGCATGAGTTGTACCTGTTCAAAGTTGGCATTTTTCAATTGAGTGCTATAGCGCCACCTTTTGACGAAAGATTGTGAGAATTATTTCTTGATCGTTTTTCATGACCATCTATCATATGGCCGAGTTTCATAAAAAGCGACTGCACGGTTCAGCCAGAACTGCCAAAAGTGGCAGAAGAAACGGAATAATCAGAATAACAAAACGGGTCCATGCTGGAAGCCTGGCCCCGCAAAAAAAAAAAAATAGTTATATATAATTTTTATTTTTGGCGATGCATTTGAAGTGTGTGTGAAGGTCCAGGTTTAGTGAAGTCAGGAGGTTTTCCTTTAGACCGGTCACTCTTCATAGACACACGGCTGGATGTTGGAGACTCTGGTCTGTCAGATCCCTCCTCCTCTCTCTCCATAGACTTACTTGCACCCATCCTAAGGTCTTTATTAAACCTGTCAATGTCACAGTCAATGTAGTCTCGCGTAGCCAGCCAAATGAAAAACAGCGACCTCTGCTGTTCGTGATATTGTCTGTGGGGTCTGGCCGGAGGCAAATGGAAAGCCAGTGTGCAGGGAAACCGGGGTTTCATGTCTGCCTTCAGCGCATCACTTCCGGTTGGTGCGACTACGTTTTCACTCCCACTAACAATATTTCTACACGGAACACTAACACCACTTCTCCCAGAGAACATGGATGGTTTTGGTTATAAGCCCACTTGTTTCTATGATGAAAGAGTAATTTAAAATGTGAATATCTTTCCGTGGTTTTGTCCGCTCCGAGGACGCTATTGTTAAATTAGTTTCGGCTAGTTTCGAGGGGGGAAGGGTGGATGGACACGTGAATCCCGCCCACTACATTTGATTGGGTAAAGCGCGGCCTGCTTCCTGATCTGAAGGCACGCCCACTTGTAGCCAATGTGCACACGTTATGACGAACCTCTCCGACAGATTCCACCGCAGGGCAGAATCTGTTCTTGAGAGATTACAGTCAATGAAATGCATCAGGAAACAGGAAATGCTGGGAAATAAGGGTTATGCTGAATGCATAAGTGGCATCATGCCCATTGCGGGGGGGGGGGGCACCAAGTACAGAGCCAAATAAAAGGTCATGTTTGCTAAGTATTGTTGGTTTAAGCGGTTAAATGTTTGAAAAAGCACATGAACACGAATCCAACATATTAATAGAAAATATAATGTGTAAACAGACAAAAACAAACCATTATTAATACAACACTGATGATAATGCTATCAACAAGTCTAAACTATCTACGACATCTATGAAGAAGTTTAATCTGCAACAAAACATATATATATATATATATATATATACGTGCACGCACGCATTCGCACACGCACACGCACACGCACGCACACACACACACACACACACACACACACACACACACACACACACACACACACACACACACACAGGGATTCTGAGTCCCTGGTTGGGAAATGTGCTTTATCAGAGTACCTAAAAGCAGATCCAAATGCATCGCCAAACCATAATAAATATTTTTCATTTTATATTCAATATATATATCTTATCCTTTATGAGTTGTCTTTATCCATTTATGTGTTGTCCTGACAGAAATGAGCGCTGCGCCTGTCACAGACTTGCGCAGCGCAAGTTCTGTCAGGGAACACAGCGCAGTGTTGGTGGCCTACCATTAGACCACGTCAGCTCCACATACTCATCCACTCACACTCATTTCATTCTCAGACCGCTCTATTTAAGCTGGAAGTTTGCACTTCTCATTCTGCTTGCTTTTGCTGCACACCCACTGTTGTTGTTGCTGCTGCTGCTGCTGCGCTGCTGTTCATTGCTGTTGTGAATGCAAATGCAAATGTGAATGGATTCATTGTGTCTATCAGTTGAGGTTCACACAGATCAGTGATACTTTGTGTTTTCAGGTCCAGGTTCACAAATGAATGAAGTTCAAACGTAAATCCTTTGAACTGTCACTGTTCAGAAAGAAAGAAAGAAAGAAAGAAAGAAAGAAAGAAAGAAAGAAAGAAAGAAAGAAAGAAAACAAAACAGACAGAGAGCCAACGTTACCTTGTGGATAAGCTCTTCGTCAATTTGCAGTGTCTGCATGTTAAATCCTCAGCAGTGTTCCTGAACCAACAGCATCTACATTTCCAGTCTTCATCATCAGTGGTTGGTTTTGCTGATCTTTTCATCCGGGCAAACAAACACAACAAGAGTCCAGTTAGTTGTGTATTAAATCTGTGTTAATTCATTCACATCCTGCTAACATGATAACTTCTCAATAGCTAATGTTTTCATTTGAATAATTTGCACTTGTGAGATGACATTGTCATGTTATAGTGTTGTGTATATTGTATAGTGTTATAGTGTGTATATTGTATAGTGTTATAGTATGTATATTGTATAGTGTTATATTGTGGAGGATTCACATACTGTGTGTGTGAAGGTCCAGGTTTAGTGAAGTCAGGAGGTTTTCCTTTAGACCGGTCACTCTTCATAGACACACGGCTGGATGTTGGAGACTCTGGTCTGTCAGATCCCTCCTCCTCTCTCTCCACAGACTTACTTGCACCCATCCTAAGGTCTTTATTAAACCTGTCAATGTCACAGTCAATGAAATGCATCAGGAAACAGGAAATGCTGGGAAATAAGGGTTATGCTGAATGCATAAGTGGCATCATGCCCATTGCGGGGGGGGGGGGGGGGGGGGGCACCAAGTACAGAGCCAAATAAAAGGTCATGTTTGCTAAGTATTGTTGGTTTAAGTGGTTAAATGTTTGAAAAAGCACATGAACACGAATCCAACATATTAATAGAAAATATAATGTGTAAACAGACAAAAACAAACCATTATTAACACAACACTGATGATAATGCTATCAACAAGTCTAAACTATCTACGACATCTATGAAGAAGTTTAATCTGCAACACAAGCTACAAAGTAGTTGCAATTATAATGGTTTAATGTTATGCTCTAACTTCTATAAGTGTTGCTACACACGCACGCACACACACACACACACACACACACACACACACACACACACAGGCACGCTGACTTTTGTGCGTGGCCATGGGGGCTGAACTTGATCACCACTCAAGCCTCCCCCCACCCACAGCGTCGCCGGCCATGCATGCGCGCGAAGCGCGCACGATATTTTTTGCTTAATTAATTCATTAAATGACCGTAAAACAACATTAACAACACTCTACCCATCCTTCAGTGTGTCCCATCCTCAAATGTTTTACTTAAGTAAAAGTATCAATGCAATGTAGAAATGTTAAAAAATGTAGAGTAGCCTACTTTTACTTGGTTCTCTAGAGTACCAAGTAAAAGTACTCATACAAAATGTCCCATTTCAAGTTTTCAATTTATACAAATCTTTTGAAAATAGCAGCTTATATCTATAAGCTCACAATGTCTCAAATGTGATTCGTGAGCATTGAGAGCTTGTAGATCTGCTATTTTCAAATAGCGATATGGGCTTAAGTGGTTACTGTTTGTTTTGTAATAATAATCAAAATCTACAAAGTAACTAGCAACTAAAGTTTTCAAATAATTGTAGTGGAGTAAAACAATATTTGCCTCTGAGTCTCTCATTTTAGTTATAGAGGGCCATTATAATGTATAAGGAAGGTAAAATAAACTGTACAAACAAAAAAAAACACCTTAAACGGTTTAATTATTTTTGACATTTGAGCTGCATTCATGTCATGAAAGGTGCTATTTTCGTTTCATTTTAGTTATAGAGGGCCATTATAATGTAATGGCCCTCCCTCCCTATCTTCATCTACTCCTCCTCCCTCCCCCTCACCCTCTCTATCCCACTTTTCCCCCCTCTCCCCTAACGAGGTCCTTCTCCTTGTTACCTCTAGTCGCCCCACCTCATGCTCCCTGGACCCGGTCCCTTCCACTCTGCTGCAGTCCTCTGCACCTGAACTTCTTCCCTTCTTAACCCACCTTATTAACACCTCTCTGACATCTGGCTACTTTCCCTCTGCTTTCAAGACTGCCAGAGTCACCCCCCTCCTGAAGAAACCGTCACTTGACCCCTCTGAGATCAAGAACTACAGACCATTTTCCCTTCTATCCTTCCTATCTAAAACTCTCGAACGTGCTGTCTTTAAACAACTGTCCTCTTACCTCCACCAGAACAACCTCCTGGACTCCCACCAGTCTGGGTCCGCTAGAGCGAACTCTCTCTCCTCCGTCCTGATACTCCTGGACCTGTCTGCAGCGTTCGACACAGTGAACCATCAGATCCTCCTCTCCACCCTTAAGGGGATGGGCGTCTCAGGCGGGTCCAGTACGTTAGTCCGACAGCGCATTCCTCCGACAGCGCAGTGCTCCGACATTAAACAGTAAACCCGAACCAAACCCGCACCCTAACCCTAACCGCACGCGGATGCCACATAGTCGGAGAAAAGGTCTGTCGGATTAACGCATGCCTCCCGTCTCAGGCTCTGCACTCTCCCTGTTTGCATCCTACCTGACGGGTCGCTCCTACCAGGTGATGCTGAGAGGGTCTGTATCAGAACCACACAGACTCATTACTGGGGTTCCCCAAGGCTCGGTTCTGGGTCCTCTTCTTTTCTCTCTCTACACTACATCTCTTGGTGCTGTCATCCACTCCCATGGCTTTTCCTACCACTGCTATGCCGATGACACCCAGCTGATCCTCTCATTCCCCCCCTCTGACACACAAGTGGAGGCACGCATTGCTGCTTGTCTGGCTGACATCTCGGAGTGGATGTCGACGCACCACCTGAAGCTCAACCTGGACAAGACCGAGCTGATGTTCCTCCCGGGGAAGGGCTGTCCGCACCGAGACATGGCCATCACCATTGATAATGCTGTGGTGACGTCAACTCGGACTGCGAAGAATCTGGGTGTGACCCTGGACGATCAACTGTCGTTCTCGGCAAACATCGCATCAGTGACACGGTCCTGCAGATTCCTCCTCTACAACATCAGGAGGATTCGCCCCTTCCTCACGGAGAAGGCAGCCCAGGTGCTCATCCAGGCTCTTGTCATCTCCCGCCTGGACTACTGCAACTCCCTCCTGGCTGGTGCTCCGGCATCTGCCATCAGACCTCTGGAGCTTGTTCAGAAAGCTGCAGCTCGTCTGGTTTTCAACCGCCCCAAGTTCTCCCACACAACTATCCTTCTCCGTTCTCTACACTGGCTCCCCGTAGCAGCTCGGATCCAGTTTAAAACCCTGGTGCTAGCCTATAGGGCAGTGAAAGGAACAGCTCCTTCCTACCTCCGGGCTATGGTTGATGCCTACACCCCTGCCCGACCACTTCGGTCTGCCACCTCGGGGCGACTGATTGCCTCGTCACTCAGGGGTCCTTCTGGTCGATCGACACGGTCACGACTTTTTTCTGTTCTGGCCCCACAGTGGTGGAATGAACTTCCCACTGAAGTCAGGACAGCAGAGTCACTGCCCATCTTTCGCCGCAGGCTGAAAACCCACCTCTTCAGGAAACACTACCCTTCCTCTTTGCCTGGCCTACTTGTTGTTAACTAGTTGTACGAACTCTTGTTTTAGTTTTGTATTGTTTTATTGGATCTTGTTTAGTCGATACACTTATTTGTCTGAGCTCGTGCTCATTTGATTTTGCTATTTTGTCTCATCTGTTTAGGAAAGTAGGTAGCTGATATATTGCACTTTTACCTTAGCGCTAGGTATACTCTTGGTTGCTTGTTTTTTGCAGGAAATGCACTTAAGACTTCTGGTGATTAGTAGTTTTCGTTCCCTACCTATGTTGAATACACTTATTGTAAGTCGCTTTGGATAAAAGCGTCTGCTAAATGACTGTAATGTAATGCAATGTAATGTAATGTTTAATTATTTTAGAGATTTGAGCTGCATTCATGTTAATTCATGTTATGAAAGCAGTGTTAATTTTGACAGCAAATTCTGATTTAGTCTTAGTCTTAGTCTTTTGAATACCACGCCATTTAGTCTTAGTCCCATTTTAGTCTTCTGAAATAGTTTTAGTCTAGTCTTAGTCTAGTCGACTAAATATCAAAATATTTTAGTCTTAGTCTTAGTCTTTTAGTCTTAGTCTTAGTCTTAGTCTTTTAGTCTTAGTCTTTTAGTCTTAGTCTTTTAGACTTTTAGTCTTAGTCTTAGTCTTTTAGTCTTAGTCTTTTAGTCTTAGTCTTAGTCTTTTAGACTTTTAGTCTTAGTCTTTTAGTCTTAGTCTTAGTCTTAGTCTTTTACTTAGTCTTTTAGACTTTTAGTCTTTGTCTTAGTCTTTTAGACTTTTAGTCTTTGCCAAATACATTTTAGGTTTGAATATGCAATACATTACAGACACAGATATATAGTTGTAATATGAAACATGTCTTGTTTTATTTTTAGTATCAAATGACAAGAAATAAGTACATGACCTTGATCTCAGATAAAATGAGTAGAAGGCCTGCTCTCCCTGAAAAGGTATGCAGTCAGTGCATATGACATTCATTCATCAAGCTGTACAATGTTCTTGAAAAAGAATATTATAACCACCACATAACTCTGAACAAGGCATTGTCTTCTGTCTGTTAATCTGTGTGCAAATACAAAAAGATAAGACAAATAGTGTAATAAAAGTAAAAAAGTGCAATTCTCAAAAAAGAATAAACAAATAAAACCTTCTTGGCTGTGATACCACATATGGTACCTCAATACAATACTTTGGTTAGTATTTTCAAGTAACTCAAAAGAAGTAAACCTACCAGGGCTAGGCTACAATGCCTTAGTGTGTGGAACAAAACCTCTGCTCTTACAGGCAAATACAGTATCAATCACATAAAAAACAACAACACTGTGAGCATCTGACAAAATCAACAAGATTTGAAAAGAACAAATAGGTGCCATTCTCAAATGTAAAATAAAAGCTGTGGCTGTAAATTGGCTGTTCAAGTAAATCAACAAAAAATAATCCTCAATTGGAAAATACAGGTTAATTTCACATTAAACTAAAAACCAAAGAACTCTAAGCATCATCTTCTACAGACTAGTCTGTCTTTGTTACTCTCTGTGCAGTGTGCACTGCATTGTGTGCAAAATCAAAGATTTGAAAAAACCCAATATGTAAAATAATGTGAACCCAGTAGAAAACTGAATACAGAAAATGAAATATTCCTCTGTTGAAGATTACAACGATGTGCTGAGTGCAAGGCAAGTTAATTAATACGTTGCATGGAACAACAAAATATATCTCTGCTCTCTTCACATTAAACAAAAAGAATAATGACAGACCAGAACAGTCATGTTTAGCATTTAGTTGAGCTTCATGAGCATATACTACTTCTACAGGAAATGCTGTAGCAGTGAACACAACAGTTCTATTTGTTTCTGTTCATTTTAAGGAAAGCACTTCGCTCCAATGTGACCCTTCCTCTGTTGCGCCGTCCTCTTGTGAGATCACCTGTGACACTGAATACCCTCTCTGCAAAAGCTTGAGAAGCTGGCATAGCCAACAAGTCTAACGCAAACGGTTTCAAACTGTGATAAAAACTGGCACTCTTTTCCAGCCAAAAGCCTGTTCCTGTGTCCTTGGTGATGGGATGTGAAAGTTCTTCCTTGTACTTAGTGATCTGCTGCCCGATGCTGGTTGTGGAGGTTCTCTGTCTAGGCCTTGTGGTGCGGCACTTTGAAAGAAACCTAAACACTGGCTGCTTTGAGGAAGCTGCTCCTGGTTCCTCAATCTCTTCTGCATCATCGTCTGACTGGTCCTCTTGTGTGTGTGGCGCAGTGCCAGTGGATTGGACCACATAGTCCTCTGCCTGATTCAGCAGTTCCTGGATATTCGCGTCACCCACATCAACATTAACAAGGATTTCACAGACAGTTGGGTTGACAAAGCAGGCAGCTGCTGCAAGTGGTGAGAACTTTTCATCGGCTGGATCCAGGAGACAAGCGAAACGCAGGTTCAGATTTGCTTTCATTTTCTCTGCAAGAGTGGCGAGGTCTCTGTAGCGACTGCTGTTTGCAAACTCAGTAAGGTGGCTGAGCAGATCAAAGAGGGCAGGGACCACTAGGGACAAGGATGTGGTGTCACTCTGGAGGGTTTTAGTATGTTCCGCAAAAGGCAGAAGTAGGTCATGCACTGATGAAAGCTTTTGCCACTCACTAGTAAGCAAGGTGTCCCATCCCATTTCATTTGCAATTTCGCAGACTGCGTCTTTGATTTTGATGAGTCGTGCGATCATGTTGAATGTGCTTGACCAGCGTGTGGGGCAGTCATTTAGAACAATAAGACCAGGCCCTTTCACTACCTTCTGTGTTGCAACGGAGGACTTGCGAAAGAGCTTTACCACAGACCTTGCTTTATCAATGACTTTAGAGACAGTTTTCTCCTTCTGCACCATGAGGACCACAAGCTGTAAGGTATGCACCACACACGGTGTTCGTTTCATTTCCATGTTGACTTGATGGTACCTAATAACGAGAAGAAAAGACAAATAAGTCTAATATACAGTGGAGGGGAAAAGTGTGTTTCATATTCATGTGATCATTGACTGTAATGTAAAATAATTAACTAAACATCGCTCACCGCTGGTCATCAATTTCAGAGTCAGTTTCTATTGAGGAGCCAGGGGAGTCTTCCTCGGAGCTGCCTCCTTCCTCTTCTGCTGCAGTGGTGTTCTTAAAGGCTGCCACCATGTTACTACCATTGTCTGTTATTACTGTAAGGATCTTCTCCTTTGGAATGGCCCACTCTTGCATACATTTGTCCACACATGCCTTAATTGACAGTGCAGTGTGTGGATGGGCTACTTGTTCAAGAGCCAGCAATATGTGTTCAGGTTTACTTTGTTCAACACTAAAGTAGCATGCAGTTATAGCGAGGAATGAGGCTGTCAGTCCTTTTTTTGTCCACATGTCAAGGCCAATAGATACTCTCCGTGCAGCAGCCAGTCTCTCTTTGAATTTCTGTCTCTCATCGTTATACTCTGTCTCAATCAAATTGCTTATTTTAGTTTTCTTTGGAACAGTCAGTCTCCTGTCTATTATCTCCATCATGTGCAAAAAGTCCTCATCTTCAATTGTTGTGACTGGTAAACCTGAGCGTCCAATCCATTTGGCTATGGCCTGCACCCTGGTCTTTTGTTCTTTAGAGTCCGTTTTGTACTTGGAAGAATTGAGGAAAGCTGTAGAGATGGTCTGCTGGGATGTACTACTAGCATTACTTCCACTTGGCCCATCATGATCATCATCTGTGTTTAGTGTGTTAGCACTAGCAGAAGTCCTCTGTATCTGTGAGGGTGAATAAGGGAAGGAAATAAGATATCAAATTGTGATTTTTCTCTTTCTCATCTAATCCCCACACATCTCTCTCACTCAATCACCCAGACCAGTGGTGGAAAGTAGATTTGCCCATAAGTAGCAGCATTTCATTAATGTTGCTACAGTAACCTTGTTTATTCATTCATTTTTCAACAGGTCAGTAATGTTACAATGTGCAGAAATCCAAAATAGCCGACCTACAAGCTCACAAGGCGTTGCAGTGCGACCTGTTGTGAGCTTGTAGATCTGCTATTTTGGTTTGCATCATTTTAATCACAAGGCCCGTACCTTTAAAATGGTATATAGATTGACTATGTAGGTGACACACACACTAGTGTAGACGTGTTTTTGTCTAAAGAAATGCAAAAAAACGTATCGCTTTTAATAAGCATACATGGCAACACTAGTTGGTGTGTGTGACGCAGCACACACACACACACACACACCAACTAGTGTTGCCATGTATGCTTATTAAAAGCGACCTCGTTTTCTGTAAAGTTGCTTGTAAATATTGGTAGTTGCTTTTTATTAGTTGTGAGCTTGTAGATCGGCTATTTCCAAAAAGTCTATTTTCAAAAAGCCGTTGTGTATAGGTTTAAAGTGTTCATGTAGCCTAACCTGGTTGCTTATTTCTCTCCGAAATCTGGCAACACAGTCATTGTTGTCACGGTGACAATTTATCTTTCATTTACTATTTACGAGTAGCGACATCATTTACTTCTTTAATCAGTACAGTGGTTTATCTGATAAAATAACATTAGCGTGTGTGCTTACCTTCTTATGTATTGCTGGATGAGTAGTCTCTAAATGTCGCTTCAGGTTAGTCGTGTTCTTCCCACTGAGTTTCAAGTCACAAATGTTACAGATGGTCTTGTCCTCCTTCGTGAGATAGGTGAAGTGTGACCAGACGTCAGCTCTTCGTTTGCGTCCCAAATGCTCTGTCATTTCACATATTAGTTTAGACTAAAACTAAAGTAAATACACTTTTTTCTCCTCCTCCTCCCCGTGCGCCGGCTTGTTGTGAGTTTGTTTTGGTTGCGTTCCTGCCTGCAGCGTCCATGCTGGCTCCTAATATGGTCTGCTTCCGGGTGGATCAACCTAACTAACAATGAGGATCGTTCTGATTGGATCCCTTCCCAACTAGTCCCACAAAAAATATAATTCTGATTGGATCTCTTCTCCATTCGTCCCGCCCTAACATTTTCGTCTCGTCTAATTCGTTGACTAACATGTCCATTACATTTTCGTCTCACTCCTCGTCTTCACCGTATACGTTTCATTTAGTCTTCGTTTAGTCTTAGTCTTTGAAAAAGCTTCGTTGACGCATATTTTTCGTCTTAGTCTCAC